>NC_079338.1:12829019-13171241 GCF_029582105.1 Oenanthe melanoleuca | reverse complement strand
TTGACACAGCATTTAAATCCCATTAAATCCCATTCACTGCACATATAAACAGAAAATAAAAAGAGAACATATGGCTTCCAGAAATGGCCACCTCATTTGGACTCAGTCACACCTTTAGAGTGATAGTCCTTACCCTGGCCTAAAATCAAATCTATTTGAAATGAAGGAAGCAGACAGCAAAGAAGCAGCAATATCCTGGTTTCAGCTGATTTTCCCATGACTCCCAATGAAAATAAGTCAAACAACAAACTCAACAGAGCACCTGTCATCACTACCATTAACACTCAATGCTTTTAATCATTAAACTCCAGAGAAGTTGAAGATGTTCAAGTACAGAGATAAAAATCAAAGTTGGTAAATAAACAGCTACTTCCATGCTCTAAGAGAAAAGCAGAACCTATTATTGATTTTCTCTTGTGTGATGAGCTGTTCATTGGAGATGAATCTCCATTTTCTACAGATTTTTTTTTTATATTAAAGGGATGCAGTAAAGAAAACCAAAGTGCTCAAGACATTAAATTTACAATAGATAAGCATTTTATCATTTGACAGTTAAAATGGTGATTAGTAAGTGTTCATATCTGAGTGTAAGACGAGTCACTGGACAGATGATTCACTGAATAAATAAGAAACTAACCTAATCTGGGGATTACATTCATCTGAAATGGAGCAGATACATAATTAGACACATATGTCTATCTGAAGCAAAAAATACTTCAAAGGACACCACTGATCACACAATGACTCCTGTATACATACTATTTTGGTAGGAGTTTTGGAACTGCATATGCTTCCTGTGGAATAATATAACCTTCTCAAATCAGGAAAATAATATATAGAAATAGAAATTTTATGAGAGGAAACATCCTTTCCTTTGGCTGATGAATCAGTTGCCATAGTTGTTTCTTTGCTTACAAACATGCCATTTCCATTACTTGGAGCCTTAACATATTATTAGATTGCACATCTGCTTTTCCTGTCTACTGCTGCTGCCTCCCTATCCTGAAACTGTCAATTGTACTCCAGGAAAGTGACATTGGCTGCACATTAGCAATGGTGTTCATCAAGACAGAGGTATGAAAGCAAGAATTAAGCAACAGCCCCTACCAGGCAATCAAATTGAGCTGCACTGAACCTGATATCACCCAGAGAACCATGACAAGACAGAGCAATGGGAATTTAGCAATTGCAAAATGCCAATTAAGATTAGCATTCTCTATGTCTCTATTCTCTAAACAAACTACACAAAGGGACAGGCTTAGATCTGTTTTTCACATATTTTAGGATACTCATACCAGGAATCTCTTTCTACCTCTGCAGTTTATTTTCCTAGCTTGCTGTGATGAACCCACAACAATAACATGCTTAGTGTCACTTTTTTTTTTCAGGCTACATTTTCAAATTAAAAGGAAAAAAAAAAAAAAAAAGAAAAAATTATATATTTCAGAATTGACAAAATCTCAGAAAACTGAAATAAAATACAAACCATTTTAGAATGCTATTTTCCTGGTTAAATAAATAAATGGCAACTGAATGCAATTTGAGAATTCAAAGCACAGCTTAGTTCAAATTCAGAGACCACTTGCAAAATTCAGGCCTGAATTCAGAACCTGGAAGCCTTGAAACCAGGAACTGTAGGTTTTCTGGCTTAGGAACAACTTCTATTAGAATTCTTTTACCTGTCACACATTAGAACTTCCAAGTGAAATACAGTACTTACTTCCACAATCAAAACATTCTGGAAGGAAGAAAAAGAAAAACAAATCCATTAGTATCTAGACAACATACAATTTCTTACTAATCTTCATAACTCATTTTCAGTGCAGTTAAATATTTGTATCACCATTTGCATGTGTTTACAGGTATAACAGCAACTGCTTTATAGTTTAACATTTCTGATGCTCTAATAACAATTAGCTTATTAAGTAGTGTTTAACTTTTTCAGACTTTGAAAATTCTAGACATATGCAAAAGAGATCAAAACAGAGTCTAAACAATTCCTATTTTTCTAGAGAAGAGTGTCCTACTGCAGAGACATGTACAACTCTGCCATACCCACATCCTCTACATTGACATCCATGTCTTAAAAATCACCTGTGTGTGAGGAGAAGGGGAAAGTGATGTGTTCTGACAGAGCAGGAGCAGTGGTGCTTTAACCCCTGACATCTGGCTCAATGACCTCCAAAGAATCACTGGAGAAAAGCAGATTTCCAATTTACATTCTCCTATTTCCTCCTGTTGTCACTGCCTATCTTGGGGACGTGTGTTCTTGTTGTGGGCTGCACCTTACACATCTCAGCAGTATGAATTCCCTCAGTGGAACACCAACACAGACACACAGAGAGCTGTACCTTTCCAGTCAAGGTTGAGAGGTCATCTCCCCCAATGACTTTGATATCTCCAGTTGACTGATCATTCTAAGAAAGAGGAGGGTGAACATTAGCATGAGAAGAATTAAACTGATTTTCTTCTTGCAGTAAATGTCAAAACTGTGAAGTACACAACCAGTAAACATTAAAGCTTTAAGAAGCACAGCAGCAACAGCATCCCTCTATGAACAAAGAAATTACAACTTCAAAGATGGTACTTCAGATTAAAGATGTTTGATTTGCATCAACACAGGCATCATCTCTCATCTGTGACCATTATATACACATATGTATCTAAAAAGCAAGGAGTTACTATGCATTCTCTACAGATATAGAAACAGAACAAAAAAACACTTCTGGTTTCCAAGCTACAGGATGCTATATAGCTGGTAATTTACATTTTAAACTTTACTGCTTTAGAAAGTCTTACTCTGAATAAGAATAGGCAATCATAACAAGAATAGACAGCAAACAAGGCACTGATTGCTATTTAGAACAATAAGCTACAAAAATAGCCAGAAAAGCTTATGCTTAGTTTACAGCCAATATTGGTAACAAATCAAATTAGTTCTCATACAATTGAACAGGAACACAGGTACACCATCAATATACTGCATTTTGCTTCAGTAAATCTAAACTGTGATAAAAATGTAAATGAACTGTTATGTAGGAAAGTTAAAAACAGCTGCTAGGAGTGCCTCACAAACCTTTATTAAACTCACTCAACTGACTTTAAACCTTGACAGTGTCTCACAGTTCATATGAGATGTCATATGCAGGTGCTAAGCTCCTGAGCAATGAAAGGGTGGAAAAACAGTTAAAGATTTCTGACATTGGTTGTAAACAGATTTCCACAGGCAAGAACTTTGTTTAATCATTAAGCAATGTTTTAATTATCTTCAGGAGCCTTATTTCTGAGTTCAGTACTGGTAAGATTTCAATGCTTCATGGTTTAACACATAAGAGTTTTACTGTTTAGATCTGTTTTTACTGCCTCCCTGTCACCACTGCTGGAAAACAACAATGTTTTACAAGATTTAACTCCTGACTCAAGTGACTCCAAGATAACCTTTTAAAGTGGCATTTTAAGTTCCTTATAGTATCTGTTGTTAGGTTTGTTTAGCTGAGACCTTTCAGAATACTGCTATGACCAGCCTAACCAGAGTTTAGCATGTACTCCACCAAAAATCCCAATTTTCACCAGTGACAGTGCAACACATCTCTCTTTTGGCTGCCCTTCATGACTATACAAGGAACATTTGCTCATTTCCAGGCTTAAATGCAGGAGACTAGTGAAAATCCATTCTTCTTGTAATATAAACAGAATAAACTGTTTGTCAAGAATACTGAGAGCTGGATCTGATCACAAATACTATCTTTCCATTTCTTAACAGCTTGCCAGATCATTAAAATTCATCCGTCAGGACTTGGAAAACTGGAGTTACAAGCAAAGTTTAATCATAGCTGATCATGTCAGTATTCTTAGAGAATTATTTTGGGTGCAGTACAGTATGAACTTTGCATTGCAACACAAAAAAAAAAAATCCCATATGCTTGTAAATATTAAATGATCAGTTTGAAACAAGAATAGAACTTCAATTATATCAATTAGAGAACCATTACAAAAGTTCATCTGCTTCATTTATGTGATCAGGATATTTTTAACATCTTTTATCCAGTCTGTAAAGGCAGGCAGCCTGATCCAGTAATCACATCCAGAGACAGCAACAAGAAAGTTCCAATTTCAACTGCCCATTACAGTTTGTGATGATTTTCACACCACTGAACACAGATCCCTTCCTGTAGCAAAGCACAGATCAAAACCACAGAGCAGACTTAGCACTCTGACACTATTACTGACAGAGACCCAGGCAAGCTGTTACATACATTTCCATGACAGGATAATCTTTTCCAGTCTATCAAGTTATGTAATCTAAAGGACCTAAATTTGGATATTAATAACCACCTACAGAAAAGAAATGCTCATGCATAGTGTAGTGGAGGCATCACATAACAGCAACTCCTCACTCATCTAGAACAAGAAAACATTCTTTTATAGAACTGGCTGACAAAATCAAAATCCTCCAAGCCAACACCTCAAGTAAATGTTTGGCATCAACAGCTTTCTGTTGATATTTCTCTGTTTTTCTCCTCATCCACTTGCTTCTGTAGTAAAAACAGGGTTGTAATCTCCATAAAACTTACTTTGCTGCTCACTCTTCTATTAATCTCTAAGCACTGTAGTTCTGAGGGGGAATAAACAAAAACAGCTGTAGTAAAGAAATGAACCAAAACACACCTGGGACATGAGCAAAAAGTCAGCCTTGCTTTTTAGCAGAGACTTTTTTCAGGTGCTTCAAACTATTTCTCCAGTATTTTTTTTCTGAGTTAGAAAGTAGAGAGAATGAAGGGTATAGTCTTTGTACTGATTTTTTAAAAGGTAAGTTATTGGAAGTGTTCCTAAATGGAGAAAGCAGAAGATACACAATTTCCTCTCCAAGAAAAAACAAGTGAAAGTCATAATTCCCTATTCTTTAACCTACTATTCTGTAATGAAGACATTCAGTTTTCTGCAGCTTTTACAGGCAGAATATATGGGCATGTGGGGGCCTTGGGGTGAACTGGACTGGAGGCAGGAGCCTCCCCTTTTGGAGGCACAGAAGAAAAGAGGCTCAGACTGCTCTCCCTCACTTATTTTAACACAGTGCACAAGCACAAAGTGCCTTGTGAAATACAGCCAAAGGCTGGCACAAACCTTTGTGCCCAGCCTTGCACTCTCATTAAAGCACATAACTAAATTAGTGCCCTGTGCTCTGCAGACCTGAGTGTGGTCTCCAGGTAACCCCTGGAGTTGTGTGTGCCTCAGGCAGCCAGGGCTGCTTGTCCTGCAAAAGGACCAAAGCCCTGTGCAGTTCTTGGCTTTGTCATGACACGTCAATGGAGAGCTTGACAAGAATAATGGATTTATCAACAACATTGTTTATTCTGCAACAGACCAGACTAAGTCTGTAAATATTCCATGTCAGGTTTCACAGTTTAATCAAACAAAGGATGAGAGTGATTTTTTCAATTGAGTTATCTGTATTTTTCTGCTGGAATAGGGTTGTGACAAGTAACCCTGACTTCAATGCAAAGCTGCTCAGGCAGAACAAACAGCATAACATTGTGAAACAATGTATTCAAACACTTTAAACTGAAACAAAACAGTCATTATTTCCATCTTAGAGATGTTTTTAGGGAAAAAATAATAAATTTCTGAAATCCCAAAAATATGAGACTTGGCTGCCAGTAAGCTGGAAATCATACAGTGCTGACAAACACCTGCTTCTTCCCCTGACCTGCACAACACAATCCTGTGCTTCCTCCTGTAAAACCTAAAAGTTACTTCGTATTACAGAATGTTCTGTTTCCCAACAAAGTTGAATACTTGTGTTCAGAATCAAAAGATACTCCTTCCCTAAAACTTTAAACGCAAGGCAACCTATGCATTGTCTTGAAAAGGTGAGGCCATATTCCATATTCACAGGCTATTAATCACAAATCTAGGTTTATGTATCTAGTGTTTCCTCACGGCCAAATGCAACTAATTTTGCTCATAGTTTGGTTCATCAAAAAAAAAAAAAAAAAAAAAAAAAAAAAAAAAAGAGACAGGGAACAATTTGAACCATTTCTGCAGCTTTCAAGTCATCTAAAAATTCCCAGAATTAAATTTTTGTAATAATACTTGCAGGAGAATTCTCTGTACCAGTCTAGAGCCACAGCTTTAGAGATGGAGTAAGAGTGCAGAGAGGAAATTGTTGAACAAGTAAAGGACACGTAAAGGGTCTCTCTCCTCAGCACACTGATTTTACTGGGGTGAGGAGATATCAAGGTCTAAAAGAAAACACATTATATAATAAGGTAGGGAAAGAGTAAATTGGCTTGTGACTCATAATTCCCTTAATTATTTGTTTAATATTAGCATATTAGGGCAGTAACAATATTAAACCACCTTTGTTAATAATTTGTAGTCAACTTAGCTAAAAATTGCACAGTACTGCATAGATACTTACACAATAACTCTTCAGCCTAATGAAGTCGACTGTCATGGGGATTGATTTGTCACTGTTTCTGTTCAGGGCTTTGATGTAGTCTAATAAATCAGCAAAAAATTTATAGCCACCCTTGAGTACACAGAGTGCCACAATGTGATGTCCTCCCATGCCCTTCATAATTTCTCGTGCCAGTCTCTCTGTCCTAAACGAAACCAAGGAAGAGTGAGCTGTCATAACATTTCATTTGTTCATCACAGCAGCAGCATTTGATACTCCTAGCAGCAGCAAACACACGCAGCAAACTTGGAAACACATGTTGCTTGGAAATATTTGCACACCACTTTAGTCACTTTTATATGTTACTGGTCAACAAAGTTTTGCTTTTCAAGGTTAATCCAACAGTAGCGCTGCCAAATGCTCTTGTTTTCCTATATCACAGGCAGCCAAAGCAAACCTTAACACCCTGAAACTGTTCCACTGTCAGATATGAGACATGAAGGTGTGTTCTCTCCTTCCACAGACAGGTTCAGCTCCCATGCAAAGAGCAATGTGAGCTAACACAACCCCAAAGGCAGCAGCCCTCACCAGCTGACGAGCAAGAAAACTCTCGAATTTACATTTATTTGCCAAATCAGAATGCCAGAAATTTGTCCTGAAAGCAGAACACAATACCAGCAAGGCAGAGCAAGGGAACACTGCACTGTTTTTCTGCAATAATTGTTTCTAAATTTATTTTGCCATTTATTTTAGAAAGCATTTATTGTGTGCCAGCTGACAGCAGGTTTCTCAGAGAAAGCCAACCATTTCAAACTTTGCATCAATTCCTTAATGATGTGTCCAAAATTTGTCCAATTTTTTTTCTCTATATGGACTTCCAATGTAAAGTTTTAATATTTAAAAAGAAACTTTTTTTTATAGAGATGCTCATTGTATCTAGTTAAACAGAACCACACAAAATCTAAATGCATTCCTAGTCACAAGAACCCCTGGAAGACCCACCCTGCACCACTCATAATAGGTTTAAATTCACTGAATTTGTTGCTCATTCTCATTAAGGAAATTAGCAACTTTCAAATACAAAGTAAAACAAAAATTACTTGTAGGCTTATAAAGAAACTTCTGATCACACAAGATAAAACTTGCACAGCACATCAATCACAGATTTCAGCAACCACAGAAGTGACAGATAGATATTTGCAGAGGATAATGTCTTTCTAGGGAGGCAGGAGAAAGTTGGACATTATTTATCTACCACATCAACATGAGAGTCTAAAATGATGTGATTCATAGTTTACTTTTATTAATATCTCATGGAAATTCAAGAGACTATATTTTCAGACTGAACTGACACATCAAAATGTCTAGAAGTTAGATTTTAACAAGGTAAAACATCAAAGAAACACTGCAAAGAAAGTCCTAAGTTACTACATACTATAAAATTTTGCTTGAGAATTATGACCAATTTTCAAAGAATAGCATGACTGCAAAAGTACAAACTCTTAGAAGAAAAAAAAAAAAGAGATTAAATGTACATGTGAGTCTCTAATTAAATGTAATTTATTTAGACAGTCTTCAAGCAGCAAAATTATCACTGGATGATGTTTATTACAGTTTCATGCAATAAGTGTACTGTCTGAAGTCAAACAAACCTGTCCATGATGAGCCCATGAGGAATATAGACTTTTTCCAAATCATCTGCATAATGTTTAGGTATGCAGAACAAATCCAGGTCGTAACCTTGCTCATCATCGCCAATCTGAAAAGGAAATAAAGTGAGGTTATAGAAAGTCTGTGCTGGAAAACTTCTAGTCCTTTGCTTTCTTCAGTAAAAACTATCAAACCCATGAGTAAAACCTATCAAACCCACAACACTCATCAGAATCACCTTTCTTTTCCCCTTCTAAAAACACCAGTCACACCGAACAGAGAGTAAAGTGTAATCTAAGAGTTCACAAGGGTTACTTGAAACACTGTGAGTTGTTATGCAATGCAATGTGTGAAAGAAAGTCCTACAATGTTCTTCTCCAGTGGAGAGCAGAAAAGTGAACTTACTACACCTCTGTGAAATCCTATATTCCATTAAAAAAATAATCAAGCTTTTTAACCCCTTTGGTTTTCCCAGTGTAATGCAAAACCTGCATCTGCAATTAAGCAAGCAGAGGTTCTGTCATGGACACCTTCCAAATCTCCACAACACTCGATCACAACAAAACACACGAGCCAGTTTGCAGCACAAGACAAGACGTGAGCATGACAAGTTATGCTGCTGTGAAGCAGCTCTGCTCTGACCACCGTTTCCAAAATGAGGAGGTTCAAGATCATCCAGAATCTGAAATTAAAGCTTTCAGCAACCTGTTCCACACGGGCAAATTCCCTGTATGAAACAGCCTGCAACACTGTAAGTGCATATTAATTAGGACAAGGGATTAGCATACGTACATAATGATAGCGATCACTGCTGAGGTAAGGGCACACTGTCACATCAAACAGAGACTTCCCTGAACCCTAACCTTGCTGCAGCTTGAAAATAGTGTGGTTTTTTAATTACTTCCCTCTCTGGTTATCTAGCTAAACACTACTATGTGAAAAAGAATTTCAGAGGGAAAACAGAAGGTTAGTGCTGACGGTTCACCAGGGCAGGCATTTCAAGTATCCATTTTGCCTATAGTACCCTTGCAGGACTCAAATCTTATTTCTGTGCCTGTGGAAACACTTACCCGGCCAGTGGTCAGATAAATGTTTAAATGGGGGTTTTGTTGATTAATTTTTAATTAGTATTTTATCTGGGGAATTTCATTATCATGTTACCCTCCCACCCAAAACTGTGTGAGCTACATACACACACACGGCTCGAGCTCATGGTCCCCGCAGTCCACAGGGAATTATTTTAAGAAACAAGGCAGATCCTTCCCAAAACTCATCGGGGTTTCCTTTGGTTATATCCAGCGTGTCTACTAAACCTTCCGTCCTGCGTTTGGCAGGGAATGGGCCCTTCCTACAGGTTTTATCGGGCTTTTTATGGACTGCAGGGATTTACTGTCGCAACCTCGCGGCCGTCACAGCTCTCGGCCATCAGACACCGCACGCACTTCATCAGCACCGGCACTTGCTTTAAAACGATAACTAAAAATGAGCATTAAGCGCCTTAGCATATGCGGCAATCACGCAAAAATATCAAGGATGCTGCTGCTGCAGAACCAGACCCGGCTCACACACGTGGGGCTCTCCCGACCGGAGCCTCCCGCACGCCGCGAACAGCAACAGGAATAGGAAGTTGTGCCGTGCTGGGGGAAGTTCTTCCACCTTCGCTCCGGAGGCGCCAACGCCGGCTTTGCCCGCTGCCCTCGGGCTCCGGATCGCCCCGGATCCCACCCGAGGGAGCCGCGGCCGCTGCGGGCAGGGACGCGCCCGGCCGGGACAGGGAGGGCAGGGACGGGCCCGGCGCCCGGAGGCCGGGGCTGCACTCAAGGTGACTCCGTGAGGCGGCGGCTCCCGGCGCCCAGGGACGCGACACCACACGGCACAACACACGATACGCCACACCACGCCATGCCACCCCCCGCGCTCCCCCACAGATCGCCGCATTCCGGGGGGCAGGCGGGGGCAGCGGCCCCGTTGCCCAGCATCCCCCGTCCCGCGGGCGGCAGCCCCCGCACTCACCACGATGCAGGGGCTGGGGGTCGCCATGGAGCGCGGCCCCGCCGGCGGCGGCTGCGGGCGGCTCGGAGCGGCGGGAGCGGGCGCTGGGAGCCACAGGAGCGGCGGCGGCAGCGGGCGCTGGGAGCAGGAGGCGCCGCGCCCGCAGCGGCCCCGGCGCCGCCTCCGCGCCCTCCGCGCTCCCCGCCCTCAACATGGCCGCGGCGGAGCCGCCCTCAGCGCTGCCGTGCAGGGGACGGGGAGCGGGCACACATCACCGGAGCTGTCCCCTCGGTGGGGCTGTCCCCATCCCAGCAGGGTGCAGCTGTCCCCGCGCTGTCCCACGTCCCCAGTCCTGGTCCCGAGAGTTGACCCTCCCCTCCCACAGCACGGTGTGCGTTCCCCGTCCCCTCAGGATGGCACGGGAAGGTGACAATGCTGTGTCCAGTTCTGGGCCCCTCGATTCACGAAGGACGCTGAGATGCTGAACAGGTCCAGAGAAGCACAACAGAACTGGGTGAAGCATCTGGAGCTCAAGAGGAGCTCTGGAGGGATCTGGGGGTGTTCGGCTGGAGAAAGGACGGGCCCCTATCGCCCTGTATAACTCCCCAGGAGGCTGTAGGTGCGGGTCGGGCTTTTCTCCCGGGGAACCAGCGACAGGACAAGGGGATCAGGTCTTAAGAACAGGTTTAGGTTGGACATTAGGAAGAATTTCTTCACAGAAGGGGTGATTAGACATTGGAAGGGGCTGCCCAGGGAGGTGGTGGAGTCACCATTCCTGGAGTTGTTTAAGGAAAGACTGAACGTGGCACTTGGTTGACAAGCTGGTGCTGGGCCACAGGTTGAACTTGGTGATCTCAGAGTTTTTTTCCAACCTAATTGATTCTGTGCTTCTGTGACTCCTGTGTCCAGGGGGAACAGGGAATGACTGCTGTCATTCCAGAACCAGGCACAGGGATGCACATTCATGAGGTGTTCATGTCCATGGATGGGCTCCACAGACACAGGTAAAATAATAAGAAAGCATGGATAGTTCCAGTGGTCTCACATGACAGATAGAAAAAAAGTGTCAACTTTTCATGTAGGTGTGGACCATAATTAAAGACAATATAACAATGCAAATGGAAATTTGTGATTTCTTACACAGCAGGTGTAGACTTCCCCCCTCTTTCTCTAAAAACTTAGTGGAAACCAAGTTTTATTCTATGCTGCATAAAATGTTTGTGTCAAGAAAAGGATGAATCTTAAAAATAACTTTACTCATATAGAACTGTAGCAATTGCCCTCTGATATACATCTATCATTATTACTGTTGGCTCAGGAAACACAATGAAATCGAATTAAATGTTCTTTTGTATGAAGCAACCAATTTAATCAAATTTTAACTAAGCAAATGGGCACGATCCCTCGTGAGTGCTGTATTGTTTCAGCCTAGTCAGGTTAAGTGGAGTGGGTGGAAGGAGCTTTTATCGAGTTGCCTGGAGCAGCAGAATGAAACACGCCCTGCAGCTAAGGGATATCAGGAACGTGTTGTAGCTGCACTGTTTCCAGAAGGCCAGGAAGAACTCCCTGTCAAGTTCAGGGAGAGCCTGACATCAGTGGGCAATATTGATGGAGAGACTCTGCAACCTCAGAAGAATTGCAGGATCTGCTTGTATTTCAGTTACCGAAGGCATTTCTCGTTAATGACTAAATCAATGTTTGCCATTAAAAGTAGCATCCAGCAGCACCTTTCTGATTTCAGGAGTTGTTGGCTTGACTTCCATGCCATTTCTCCCCAGCATACAAAACCAATAGTCCTATTTTGCCCTTCTGGATGAGCAATTTCTTTGTTCTGCCTGCCAAACAGCACATTCCTGGATCCAAAGCATTTCTGGTTCCGCTGGCACCCCATTATGGAGGGAAAAACAAATTTACAAAAGCAAAAGTATTTGCTGATATTACAGGAAGTTGGTTAGCTGAGATCAGCACCAGATTTAGTAGATGACCAGTTCTGCTCTTGCTGGTTACAAGGCCACTGAGGCTTGCAGGGCCTCAGTGGGGAAGGTGAGGGAGGGGGTTCAGAGGTACCTGGGAGCTGCACATCTTCTGGCTAGATGATGCATAAGGTGGGAAAGCCAAAGTCTTGATTTCTCTGGTATGCACAGCTTTTTACAAGGCAAAATAATGTAATAAATGTGCAGAGTGTTTTGTCCTGAAGTGGACTTAATTTCATAATTATTTTGTCCTCTGTTGCCAGCCAGGCATATCTCAGTGCTCAGGCCCAGTGAACCATGGCCTGTGTGAGCACCAGTTGTAAATAATTTTGTTAACAGACTTTTAAAAACCTTTCTTGATAACCAGGTCCCCACTGGTATGGTACCTGGAGGTAGCAACTGAGTATTCAACTTGTGGAAGCACCTGAAATGTTGTGTGCTGGGTCAGATTTTCAGGTCAGTGCCCATTCACCAATTCCCCGCTCTTCTCCCCATTTTTGCCTCACAGCTTTGCCATTGCTGCTGGGTGACTCAGAGAGAATCAGCAGAATTTATCTGCTGGTTCTGTTTCATGAAACAAGTCTCCTAAAAAAAGCAAAGAGTACAAACAATTTTCAGCAGATTAACTAGACCAGAAATTTGTCTGTGCAGACAGAATGGGGGAAAATAGAGATTTCCAAGGATATTAACCCAGTCCTGAGAGAAGCACCACCATTTTTAATCAAGAGGAAAACCAAAAAGAAATATCTGATTAAATTATATACAGAGCATTCACTACAATGTGAATTTAGTGCACAAGCATCCCATCTTCTTCATGGCTGCTAAGAAATCCTTCCACTCTGACTAGCAGCTTAAATAGTATATAATTATTTTTCTAGCCAAATGTTTCAAATGGGAGAGGAAGCCAGATGTACCAAAACATCATTTACAAAGAGACACACCCTTCCTAAGAAATAGGGAATAGATGTTGTTCATTGCAAAACACCTTTTAAAAACATGTTCTTGTTGATTCCTGTGAAAATTTGTCGTAACAGTGATTCTCAGAGGTGATAGTCTCCACAGATTTTGGAAAGTGATGCTGATCTAATTTTTGGTTTCAAGACTGGGATATCCTGGATGGTGAGAGTTTATCAAGTTTTCTCTCCCTGTCCAGATAATAAGAGACAATTTACTTACCAAAACTAAGATAAGCAAAACATCTGAACTATGTACTTCTCTGGAGCTGCAGGTAACTTCCTTTTTTCACTAAAAAGGTTTTCACAGTCCAGGATGGAGGTTGGGGGAATTACAGACATTTAGTCTTTATTCAGTAGTGCAAAGACTGGTCAGTGACACAAAAATTACACAGTTAATACAAAACACTCCACAATGCTGATCAGAAATGTGAACCATCCTGAGAAACGCAGCCGGGATTGCTGCAGACCACGGCGCTCTTTGGGCTGGTATTTATGGCATTTATCAGCTTTCATTTGCAAACATCCATTCAGAGTGATCCCAGCAGCCCTGGCTCAGCAGGAACAGACACAGTTCTGTCACAACAGAGCCCAGAGCCGGCGCTGGCACCGCGCTCACCCCACACCACAGCCCTGCCCGCGGGACGGACCCGGGCAGCTGCTGCCGGGGCCAGAGAAACTCAGACAGGGATTATTGAAAATGGCACAAACAGCCAAAGGCAGATCCTGTCATGCTGGAGCCCAGAAACCTGGGGCTTTTGAGCTTTCTGTGCTGTCAGGCACTGACCCCCTGGAGAACACTGCTTTTGACCTGAGGCCTTGGAGAAGCTTCCAAATTTGGAGTTAAAATCACGGGTGTGAAGTGAAATAGAAGTGTGTGCTTTCACACGGTAAAGGGTTTTAGATTTGAGGTTTTTATAGTATAGTAATAGGTATGGGACAAGATGGAGGATTTTGGGTGGTGTCTCACTGTTCATCTTTCTTTTTCCTTCTTCATGGGTTTCAGGTAGTAGTTTCTGGTTGGTCAGTCAGTGTCACTCTGAGGGTCATGGGAAGTCAGTTACTGGGTTAAGAGGATAAATAATATAGGTGTTAATTCTCTATTGGACTGTTTAGCTTTAAGAGACCTTGTAGCAGCTGGATCTTCCCCCATTTTTCCTCACTTCTTGAAGGTAGCTAGAAGTGCTGCTGAACACTCTGTGCTTTTTGGTAAGATTTAATAAACAACCAAACCTGAACATGAGAAAATCAGTTTCCTTTGTGTATTTTGTAATCCTGGCTCTGAGTGAAGGCAGAAGAGACTGAGAAAAACCACTAATTAAGTGGTGCAAAACTCCCACCACTGTTGCACTGTCCCTGAAGCAGGGCATGGGCTCAGCACTGCCAGACCTGAAGCACAGCCCTGTGCTGTGGGGCCTTGAGCCCATAGAGGCACCTGAGACTTTGGTAGCCCAAGCCCCACGGCTGTGACTGAGCACATGTGTGGTGAACCTTCCCCCAGCAGCTCTGGGGGCTGGGCTTGCTCCTCTCCCTGCTCTCCAGAGACCTTGTTCCCTGGCACAGGAGAGCTGTGAGAAGTGGCTTGGATGGAGAGGAAGGCACACCTGAAATCCAGAGACTCGCCCAAAGGACATTTGTTTGTTTGAACCTGTCCTGACACAAGGGCTGAAGCCTGAGCAATGAAACAACCAGGAATGTGTTTTTCTTTTTTCTTGTTGGAAATGGCTCTTTTCCAAGCTCAGCTTGACTCACTGGATGGTGTGTCCTGATGAAGCTGCTGACTAAGAAAATAAGAAAGTTCTTAAATACAACCACAGCTCAGCATCAGCTGCAGAGCCAATTTCACCCTTGGCTGTATGAGCACCATCCCTGCAACATGCATGTGCAGCAAACTCCCAGTGCTACACAGGATAAAAGGACTTCTTGGAGATGGGCTGTGCATAGCAAGTGCTCTTGCTCTTAGTGCAGCAGCTTATTTTAGCCAACAACTCAGCTAACACAGCCTCAGTTTTTTCAGTCACTCCTTAGATGGAGGCATGAAGCAAGAAACCCAGGGAACCCTGCAGCAGGACTTCAGCCTGGGATATCTGCACTGGAACTCATCTGCACACCCTCTACTGAAGCCTGAGGGAGGCTGGACTACTCCAAAATGCAGGTGGTTGGTGCTGGCAGGTCCTCCCACTAGGGAACGGCAATTGAGGGAGGAGAATTCTTTTTCTTGCTCAGTTGTTTTCAGAGGACTGAACTGGATAATCTGCTTCCATCAGGCACCGGAGTGCAGGAGCTGCCTGCAAACCACAGCATTTCTAAAAAGCTGTAAAACACTTGCTGTGAGTCCTGTGTCTGAGAAGAGATATCTGTACAGCCACACACAGGTGAGCCAGGTGCTTAAAAAAAACAAACCTGGAGCCTGTTGACACCAGCATGGACAAAGGGGCCAACAGGCCTGAGGACAGAAACTGGAGAGAAGGCAGGAGGCAGTGGCAAGGCTGTTTGAGTAGCAGGGGAGAAGAGGAAGAGCAGCAGAGAGCACAGCCAGCAGCCTGATCAGGTAACTCGCTGACAGACAGAAGGGCTGCACTCCCAGGGCAGGCGGATCCAGCTGGCACTGCCTCAGTGCACACCCAGCATCAGGTGTCAGCGCTCACTTGCCAAGGCTCTGCCTCCCGTGCTGATCCTGGCAGCCGTTCAAGTATCTCAGAAATCTTCTCTGGGCAGATTACAAGGGAAGTGGAGATGAGACACAAACACCAGGCTAGGAGGGAGCTGCACTTCAGGACTCCCCTCCCCTTTGCAAGTCTTGAGTTGTGAGGTACGAGCTGGCAAGGCTGTAATTCAGATCGTCACATATGAAATGCTGTTCTAGGAGTAAAACCTGATCTGAATCTGGATTTGTGCTAAGGGTACAAGACTGGATGAGGTGCTTGGCTAGGACAGAGTCCAACAGTTCAGTTGAAGAGTGCTTTTAGAACTTAGTTTATATTTAAAAGGGAAAATAAATGAATTCTTAGGGTCCAAGCTAAATTAACAGGCAGCAGGAGCTTGAGTTCCACTGTCTGTTACCCATCCAGAACCTGCTTGAGCCAGTGCAAAGCATCCTCAGAAATCTATCCTCAAAAAGTCCCATGAAACAGGGGTGGGAAGAGGGAGAACTGCTCTCAAAGGACTGCCAGACCCCATAGCACTTTTTTCTGGGACAGAGAAAACAGGACCTCACCTGATCCCTCCTTCCAGACAGCTAGAAAGCTGAAGGTCCCAGAAAAAGAAATAGGCTTGATGCTTTTTAAAGCTTTCTGGCTGCAGACACTGACCCAACTTAGTGAACAGTATGTTCACATGTTTGCAGAACAGAGCACCTGTACCTGTGGCTGCAGAAATGCAAGGTATCATAAAGTGCTCAATAGAGACGACAATAGGAGAATCTTGCTCCAAATAACAGTTTTTTTGCCAAACCTCTGTTCTTATCTCTTAACTGAAATCCATTCCTCATATTGTAAATCTGTGATATCTGATGGGCTAATACAAGTTCTCCAGTGATAGCATCAAGAGTTTTTAAATTTACCAAGGCTTATCAAAGTCTCAAGTTGCTTGGTTTCTTCAGAGCCTGGAAAAGTTTTCCAAAACTCAGTTCCTTGCTGGTGTAAATATTGTTTGGCAGCATCAGAAAGGTTTTCCAAGGGGAAGTGAGACAGACTGGTGCTCCTGCCTCTTTGAACTCCAGCCAAATGCTTAAATTACAAACTTAGACTAGTGTGGTCCTGCTCTTGATGAGAGTTTAAAGAGAATGTAAAACACAATGACACTGATCTTCTGTTTAATTGCCACACAAAGCAGATAACTGGATACAGAGGATTAAAATAAAAACTGAGTATTTGATAATACAGAATTGAGAGGGGAAAAAAACCAGTATGCAAAATCACTGTTTTATCAGTGATTCTTGGTGATTTTCATAGCTGAAAATGACCCAGAGATTTAATTAGTCTTGGAAAATGTTCTTCCTGTAAAATCGTGACAAAGTAAAATGTGAATCTTGCTATATCTAAACAATCAGCAACTACTGAAATGAGGGATGATTGATACTGAAACTGAAACATCAGTCTTCACAGTCAAAATGTACAGAAGAAAGTGATGTGATTTATTTTAGGGCAAAATGTTGGCACTAATAAGCAGCAAAACCACTGGAAAATATGGCAAACTCAAATAGCTCACAGGCTTCAATTCCTGAATGAATCACAGATGTCACTCAATCCAATTGCCCAGAGTCTTGTGTTTATTCTTTTTAAAGTAGTCTTATTTAAGGAACCAACTTTCCAATTTCATATCACCACAGTGGGATTTAAGGATTTTTAGTTAACAGCAATTTGGAGAATTTTAAAACCTTCTGCAGCCCAGCTACTGCACTTCTCACTCTGCAGGAAAGCACTTTTTGGACACGTCACTTGAGCATTTATTTCAGTTTTAGATCAGAGGCCTCCTCCCTGCTTTGAACTTTGCAGACTCCAGGGATTGACAGCACCAGTCTCAACCATGGTTCAGGTTAAAAAAACTCCAGACTTAGATCCTGAATAAGCTACCTGCACAGTGGAAGAAGCTGAAATTGAGACAACACAGCGGGGAATAGTAAGATTAAAAGCATTTCTAACTGTGCTTAACTTCAGTGACTTTCTGTTTTGAAGAGGTATTTGGGCTTAAAACTCTCAGGCAGCTGCATGGCTGCCTGCCAGAAGGAAGTTCACTGCAAAGCTGTTTGCACAGCATCAGCCTATTTTTAGTGTATAGCTTAGGAGGGAGTTTCTTCCTCCCCCTGTCCCAAGCCTCTGAAATGCTCTTCACTGGCAGGCAGAGCCTGATGGGAGTCTTTGCACAGGAATATGGAATTTCTTTTGGCCAGCAGAGTAAAATTTGGTCTTGCATGTGTGCCAAGCAAACTGCACGTCCACCCAGGGTATGAAAAGCTGGGCAGCACCAGCCCTGGTTGCTTTCTTCTCATGTTGTTTTAGGAAAAATAAAAACAGAGAACCTAGTTGAAACAAAGTAAGATACCATCTCTGGCAAAAATTCAGATAAAGGTTTAAGATTCCTACTGCAGTAATTGGGTAAGAGAGCAGCCACTCCAACTGTGTATCATCCCAATGCACATACACACAATTAAGAAGTGGTTTGTGTGCACTAGTCCTACATTCAGATGAAGTATTGCTGTCACTTTGCTTATTTTTTCACAACAAAAATGTACATTTCAGGTGTGGGATGCATTCACTGTGAAAGCTGAAGTACTCCCAAAACTCTGAAATGGAAGCATGGAGAGTGCCTTGCACTGGGCGGTGTCGGGAAGTTCGTACTAACTGCAGACATGGGCCACACTGCCAGTGTGCCAACAGATGTTATTACCACAAGTGCTATTTTAAAAGAAGGGATGAAAAACACACGGCTGTGAGCCCCAGGGCTGTGCTGCAGAGCTTTGCCATGCAGTGTTTGCTCCAGAGCAGCTCTGGGTGGGAGAGGGTCACAGGGCAGTGCACAAACTGGGAGCTCTGCACTGCCCTTATCCCCTGCACCCTGTACCCTGCCCACAGACTCCTTTAAAATCTCAGATTCCAAACATTCCACAGCCTGCCCAGGAAAGGTATTCCACAGCTTTGCTGTTTCTGCTGCCAAGGCCAACTGCCCATTTGGATGTCTCAGCTCAGTATCTCCTGCTGTAATAGAGTTTTTCCTTGTCCTACCCACAGCAGTGGGAGAAAGCGTTTCTTTCCTCCTGTGCACCTAACTGATTTGAAAACATCTCCCCCATCACCTTGAAACCAGCTCAGTCATCCATCCTGTCACCCCTCTCATTGCTTTTCTCCAGTCATCTCCAGCTGATCCCCATTTTCCAGCAAGTGCAGTGCCCACAGCTTGATACCATATTCCAAGAATGGCTTTCTGCTGCCAGGTGAGTAAGAGGGACCACACCATGTATCTTAGAGTCCTGTTCATCCATTCCATAACAACACTGGGGTTTTTTTTCAGGAACAGGATGCTGTTGAGTCAGGTTCAGCTGGTGACTGGCTGTAACCCCAGGAGAACTCTTCTGCATAACTGCTACCATAGCAGCATCCTGTCCTGTCCCATCCTGTATTTGTTCAGCTGATCACAGCTTCTGCTGAAGTCTACAAACACACATTTGTCAAATCCATTGCTGGACTTACTGCATCACATGCTAACTCTTTTGAATTTGTCAAGTTCACTTTCAATTGTACTTGTCTTCTGCTCAGTCAGTAGTTAGCTCAAGTCTGGTGCTCACTACAATTTAATCAGCACAGGCCATCCAAGTTGAAATGAAAATACAAAATAATCTCAAATCAGAGAAGGACTGCAGAGAATTCCCCTCAATACATACCTGCAGTGTGAATTTTTAATAATTGCTCTGAGCAGGGTTTTCCAAACAGTTTTTATCACCTCACTTTTAAATTGCTGTCAGACCACATTTCACTACTATCTTATGTAAAGTCATTAGAGTCACTTAAAATAAAGCTGTGTTCACTGCTTCTCCTCTGCTCAAGGAGGAGACTTGTTAACTTGGTGCAGATTAACAAAATTTGATCTTTCCTTCAGACACACACTGATAAGTTTCCCTTTCCCATTAATTTTCCAGTTTAGACTATTGACCCTGAGTTCTGAGCAGGCAGAAGGAAGAAGAGACAAGCTGAGCCTTCAGAGGTTACAGCAACCCCTTTGTCTCTAATGCTGGGAAGTAATTTACCTTACGGGGTGTCTGACTCAGACACAAGGACAACTACAGTTGTGCTTGTACTGCAATCCCTTACACAGGGCAGAGTAAGCAGAGCTTGTCTAAGTGAGGACCTGACAGTCCTCAAAGCATTCACTGCTCTGCCCTGACATCACACAAGGACAATTAAAGTCTTTTCCTCCAGTGCTAGAAGTGTCCAGCTGTTCCATTGAGAAATCACATCCATGAAACAGAGAAGTCTATTCCACAATATCCTGCACTTGCCTCAAAGATCTCAGGTGACCAGATTAAACCACAAAAAAAAATTCCAGCAAATAAACTAAACATGCAGTCAGTAATGATTTCCATGGCATCAAAAGCCATGTGATGAAACTATTCCCAACATCAGGCTTTTCAAGAAACCTTTACAAAGATGGCTGTGGGTCACAGCATCAATAATTACACTCTGGGGTTGTCCTGTATGGGCCAGGAGCTGGACTTGATGGTCCTTGTGGGTTCCTTCCAACTCAGGATATTCTATGATTCTACAACTTCATCAACAAGATTTGATCATTTGGCAACTCTTAATTGAACATGATGCCCAAACAATTTTTTTCCTGACACCTAAGTCTGTGGAGACAGGATATGATTGTTCTCAGGTCCCAGTAATTACCTACTATGCTCATTCAATCAACTCCTTGTTTAAGGTGATGACATAATAAAATCTTCATCAACAGGGCAATAGTGCCCTTTCTCCTATGGAGTTTTCCCAGCACATTTTCTTGATACTTTAAAATCCCTGACAGGTATCACTGTCTTACTCTAGGCAGTTACATATTTGGACAAATCCAGTCATTTCCAAGTGATCCTTTGCTTTGTTAATCTCTTAGCTGCATTTCTATGGTTCCAAAGTGCATCCTGGATGCAGCTGCATGTGCGCACTGTGCTTAACTTGCACTTGTCATGGAACCCCAGCTGGTAACTCAGTCCCACACAGCTGCTCACTCACTGCTTTTCCTGGTGGGACTGGGGGAGAGAACTGGAAGAGTTAAAGGGAGAAAACACATGGGTTGAGATAAGGACAGTTTCATGGTGCAGAAAAAGATTAAAATAATGGTGGTGAGTATGATGATAATGATAAAAAAATCAGAATATATGAATCAGGTGATGCACAATCCAACTCTCACCATTTGCTGACAGATGCTTGGCCAGTTTCTGAGCAGCAGCCCCAGCCAGCTTTCCCCCGTTTATGACACTATATGGTAGGGAATATCCCTTTGGGCCAGCTGTCCTGGCTCTGTGCCTTCCAAACTTCTTGTGTCCTTTAGTCATGAGAAGCTGAAAAGTCCTTGACTTAGTATAAACACTACTTAGCAACAATGAAGCCATCAGTGTATTTTATTACCGTATTCTTACAATAAATCCAAACCACAGCACTGTGAAAAAATGACCTCTATCCCACCTGAAACCAAGACATATTCTGCATTCCCTTGGTCCCTTAGTCTGAATTAATTTTACTCTTAGGGGGAAAAAAAAAAAGTTCATGAAAGGTGAGAAAGGGAACGTCCAGCAAGTCAGTCACTTTGCATTAAGCAGTGGTAAATCCAAAGCAGCTTACTCAGTGCAGAGTTAGGAACAGAGACACGTAGAGTTACCACCAAATGTCACACTGGATGCCTTCTCACCTCTTTTCTTGTAAGGTTTCCCTGGGCCTGTAATCTCAATAGGAAATACTGCATCTATGCATTAAAATATCCATTTCAAAAGTTACACTTTTGGAAAAAGGACAGATATGCAAACATGAAATTCATAACTCATTTATTGAATATATATATGCAAGGATACCAATAAAAAGAAACTAATACTGCAAACTACAACTTCGGAAGTAAAGCCAATATAACAGGAACAAAATATACATAACATTGTAGATAGGAATGCATTTACCCTCTTCCATACATTCCTTGTCTTTACACCTAATGTAAATATATGCTAGAGCAAAAGCTGCAAACATTGGCCTAACCTGAGTGCTTTCTGACAAGCAACAGCTCTCCAGAATTCGTTAAGGGCTGAGATGTCACTGCTGACTAATGGCTGTGCATACACATGCATGTCTAGGAACTGCTTCACCAAGTCTATAAATCAAGGGCTGTGTTTTTTCACCTTCATCACTAATATAGTGGAATCTGATTCTGGTGACATGGAAGAAGAGTTGCTAATTGCTATCATGCACTTTCAGTTCTCTTCAGATTAATTTAATCTAATGAGGATTAATTTTCTTGTCAATCTGATTCAGCGTATTAATATTTTTGGAATGCACTGATTATCACCTGCCAGATAAGTCTGATATTTCAAACAGATTATCACCTTTTCATTTCTCACTCTGTTTTAGCACGAAGTTCTTTTTCCTATAGGCAGGAATAAGAGGCAAACTCTTTTCTGTGACTACATTTTAGGGCCAGACTTGGCAGACTCAAACCACTGTAGATCAGCACAGCTCTTTGTACCTAAAGCTCAGATTGTGGAGTGTAGGTGTGACTCCTACTAGAGCCTGATCACAGAAGCTCCTGTGGATCAACCCCTGCTGAAGGAGCTCGTGCTTGGGAGCTGCACTGACACTGAAACAGCCTTTTCCTTTTCCCCCTGCTCTGGACAGCACAGCCCACTGCAACAGGGTTTGACCTTGGGATTCTGGCATTGCACCAGCTGCATCCCCAAGATATTTGAACAGCATCCTTGTGATGCCTGTCCTTCCTTGGCACAGTCCTTTCTGGGAATAGCACAACCACAGATCTGTGAGACCACAGAGACACAGTGAGTTGGGGAGATCTCTTAATGGAGAGGTGCAGGGAGCTGGGGAGAAACCTCCCTTCTCAGAGGGTTCCAGGCATCTTAAACAGCACACAATCCTCTTGTGAGCAAAAGAAATGCCCAAAGGCAAAATATAACAATAATAAAAAATAAAAAAAAAAAAAAGTGAAACCAGTTTTTTAAGACAAGTTTTGTTGAATTCATGATCTTGAATTCTGATTGTGAGATGAAAGCAGAAGGTGCCTAGTAAAAAAACAGTATCTCAGTAACAAATTGACTGTATTAATTTAACTAGCTAATTTAAACATACCTAGTTCACTTATAGAGCACTTTCATTACTTCTAACATTCCTGGGAAGGCAGTAGATGCTCCGGAATAATCTTCAATATACGCTTGCAAAGATTACATTGCTTTACCAAAAAAAAAAAAACCCAAACCTGCAAACCAAAACAAACCCCAAAAATTCAGACAGACTGTCTGAAATTCCAAGCTAAAATACACATAAAAAGACAGTAATGGCAGTATTTTGTCTTTTAGAAAAATGATGTAAATGTTGTATACTATGATACATTGTCATGCTTTTTAAAACTACAATTAAGGACGAAAGAGATGTACAGTAAATACACTGCTGAGGTACATTTCTTCTAAATATTAACACCATGACAGAATTACTCCCCAGCAGGTGATGCTACTTGGGAACATATAAATACAATTTTTACATTGTAAGGCACTTTTACCCAGCATACATGAGTTGAAGTCAGTTATGACAAATTTGAGGCTTGTAAGAAAAGGTTTTTGCTTTTGACTTTGCTTCCATGAATTCTGAATTGATGACAGTTTCACCAGGCCACTTCAGCACACAGGGGTAACAGGGAAACCAGCCACTCACTTTTCTGCTACCCAAAGGTAAAGTGCTGTTCTGGTTCTTGAAGGCATGGAATGGGGTCATTTATCCATAACAGGTGAGTTATTATTGGACTGAATATTATACTAAGCCACTGACACAATGAATTAGAGCTCAGTCTCAAGTACAGTCAGTATGCTGGCAGATCTACCCCATGCAAACTTAGTTAAATACAGTAGCTGCAAACAAAGTGCCTTTTTTCCATGGGAGGGCCATGTCCCAGGCACAAACTGAAGTAATTTGAATATTGAAGGATGCTATTTTGCATTCTAAAACTGTTCTGAGTGGCTGAAAAATGGTCATATTCTAGGAGAAACAAAACACCTTGATAGACAATTTCAATAATCGATCTGTCATTGCAATTCAAGTCACGCTTTTAATTTTGAAAGTTACAAATACAAAATAAAAATGATCAATGGCATCATGTTTAGAGCAGTAACTGAATATTTTCTGTACACAGCAATATTTCTTTCCAAATGAGATTATTCTCCAGGAAATCAAACAGAATTGTTTGAATTCTAACAGGTAAAATGTTAGAAACTCCAATATACAGTAATTGAGTCCCTCAAGACATTAAGGGAATGCATAAGAAGACAAATGACACACGTTAAATCTTTTAAAAATACAAGTAAAAAATGCTACAGAAACTCATGTTACAAATGAACCGTTTTTGCAATACCAATCACAGAAGAATTGTAGCAGTTTATAGTCAAATCAGTGTCTTTCGCTTGTTTCCTTCCTTCAAATCCAGAAGTTTTGTTGGGAGTTCAGAGTGAAACAAGTCAAAACCCTAAACAAACAATAAGGTGATGCAGTAGCAACAGACAAACATGTGGACTAGATTCAGCTTTTTGGTTTTATTTAAGTAAGTCTGAGGATGTGCTTTAACAGACCAATTGAAGAAGCCAGTAATTATTAGTAATGACAAGGTGTTTTGAAAGCAGTCAGAAGACTGTTCTGTTAGGTTTGGTATAGCCTAGATCTGATCGTTCCCTCAAGGAACATCAAATTCTAGCAAGTAAAATTCCATGATGTGATTGTTGACTTGACAGAGAAAGGAAAAAAAAATCATTAAAACAATAAGGATGATACGAGAAGTTTCCCATATAGTGGTCATATGGTTAAAAAATAAATACCAATCTAGCAAAAAAGGTTGTTTCCTCATTCTTCTTACAGAATATGGGACCTTTATGCACATTCTTGACAAAACATGAAGTGTTCCACACAACAGAGAACACCTGAGGTATGGACGTCAGATATGGTGGCTAAATTCCATAGTGAGTTAAGAGTTGTAACTCTCTGAAGTAAAAGAGATTGGGCTGCAAAGTCCAAACATTTGTATAGTTGGGCTTTAATCACACTTGGTGAAGTGTTCTTTGTAAATCAGGACACAGAAAGAGGTGAGTTTTTGGGGAAAGAATGAACTACAGCCCTTTGGCATGAGTTCTAAAGCTCACAGCTCAGAACCAACAGCTGCTCAAGTAAATCTCCTGCAAACAATGCCAGGCAGAATGAGCAATCACAACAGGAACAACCTGAAATGTTCAAGCGTGCTTCGTGTACAGCGAGTCCTCTCCTACTGCTGCTTCCCAAGCAAAAACAGCGCGGCTCTGCCATGTACAGCCTCCGGAAGTTGTGCAGGAAGAAAATGCAAAATTCACAAAGTACCAGCTCGTTGCCTCCACGGACTTGTCCATCTTGTTAATGAAACTAGCTAAGACCTTCCCTCATTGCGTGAATCCACTAAACAACTTACACATTCCAAATCTTAAAGTTTTTATTCAGTCCAGAAATATAGATCTTACTTCATTTCAATGTCTGCCTTAACTTTTGACACTGTACATATTACATATCATTTATATAGTGTTTCATTTTTTTTCCAGACACTGCAGACTACAAACTACATAATATTGACATGTAAAACTCTGCCACTTACTGAAGGCTCACACACATGAACGTTTCAGGCAGTTCAATGAAATTTCTAACAGAGTTGGGTAGTAAAAAGTTACTAACCCTTTTCTGATTTTTAGAAAACAATTTAAAAGAATTAGTAGTTATGATGTCTTAGCCATTCCCAGTTCTATAACTCTGTCCCTTGAACCTGTTTAAAAAATGATGAAAACAATAGTAAATTTTAAATCATACAGAAAAGCATTTTACAGCTCTGACATTACATCTACATTTAGCAATAGAAATCAGGACCTCCCTTCTTACACTGTTACAAAGTCAGCCAGATTTAAAAAACAACAAATCCTCCCCATTCTTCTACAGTATGCCAATAAAAAGTACTCTGCATACACTAGATTTAAATACTTCACTGCTGTAAACTACATTAATTGTATATTGCGTTTCAGTCTTGGTAACAGATCTGCCAGGAGTAACTTCCATACCTAGTTTCCATTGAGCTGCTGCTGAGGAATGTCATTATGGTCAGTGCCTGATTTGCCACGGCTTTTGCTTTCTCTTTCTTCATCCTCTTCATCTCTTTCATCATTTCCACTATGGTTTTTACAATAGAGTCTGGCACAATAAAAGGAACAGTGAGGATTTACACTGAAAATATCCATCATAACATGACTTATCTCTCAAATTGTTTTGAGATGTGCTACGAGTCAGTTGCAAACTCTTAAGTCATTCACGGCTTTCAGTCAAGCATCAGTTAAACTGAGAAGGAAAACAAGGCTCAAGAGCAGCCAACAAAACTGTGAGCAATCCCAGCTTAGCAGAGCTGCCACGGCGCTGCTCGGCGAATGCCCTCTCGTGGGCACAGCGCGGCAGCTCAGCTGCAGCCCAGCCACAGCTCCTCAGGAAGGATGGAAACCTGGGGGGTCCAAAAAGCCCCAGAAGAAAAGTATAAACACATCAATATGGAGGAATCATGACATCAGTTTTCTTGATCTAAATTACAGATTACTGGAGAAGGAAAATATAACATAAGTAAAGTAATTTTCTCATTTCCCTTATTTACAACACTATAGAAATTTTAAATTAGCAGAGTAACTGAAATGTTTTGTTAAGTCAATGACTACTAAAAAATATCATTTTAAGTTAAATAACATCCTCTTTTTTAGGAACATACAGACTAGCCAAGTCAGGCAGAAAAAGGGTCATGAAATATCTTTACTTTCATAATAGATTTAACAATTATATAGGTCCTTACTTATAAATTCCTCGTGACATATTCTCAATGTATTTAGCTTTGTCTTCTACTCCACAGTGGTAATGGTATGTTTTTATGCAGGCTTTGATTTCACACCCAATAGTAGCACCAGGCTGGCTGCAGAGTGTGCATTTCTGTGCAGGGGAAAGAAGAGAACAGCAATGTTCAGCATCTCACACTTTTCTCTCTTAGCATTCAGTTTAGTGTTCCTCCTGTTCACGGCTAACATTTTAGAACGGAGCAATTTCTCTGGCAGATCATCCTTCCAATGATGAGTAAATCAAAGACATGGGAAACCAGAAACTGTAAGATACCAACCCAGTAAAACACAAACACTAGGATTTATCTGTCTGTTGCACAGAAAATTGCTGCATGATTGCAAAACACTTTATTGCATTTCCAAGGCCATTTTATTGCTGCTGAAGTCAGTATGCTAACATATGAAGAGTCTCAAATTATTTTTTTTAAGGAACAATATTGCTAGCTTTTTACTCTCCCTCTGATCCCCCATAAATTTTTTAGCACTTTAAAAACATCCTGAATTTTCATAAAATACAGTGTGCTGTACCAGCATCCCCACCTCTGAGATCTTAATATGTTTTCCTACTAAAACACCAAAAGAGTTGGAAACACTGGTTTGTTTCCAATCTTAGAAAATATATTCACTGCAAGAACTGCATATTCTCTAATTTTATGTGCAGCTTCACACAGTGTGTTTTTAGTAACACAGGTCCAAAGCTGTTACTCTCTTATGGTTACAGCATGGCTAATGTGAATCATATGATTCTATGATAATAACAATTATGTACATTGTCATAAAGAATCCCAAATACCACATGCTCAAACACCACTAATATCACTATCTGGCTGCCCTTTCCACAATTAGCAATCTATTTTAATTTTGTGTTTAGAAAGAGATGGAAAAGATTGCTCCATAAAAGGAAGGAGGCAGAGCTGTACAGACCTTAGCAGAACCACTAACATATTCACCATATTCTGTAGGTACATACCATTCTTTTTCCTCTCTTGATTTCTTGAAGTACAGTTTTGATATCAAAATCACCAAATTCTGCTCTTGAAGTTGTTGTTAGCTGGACAGTGCCAGAAGAGAACAACTGTAAAACAAGCAAGTTGAAGTAATGTCAGGTCACCAACATGATTGGAAATTTTTTCTTTACAGGAATAACTGAGCACTCAACATCCTGTTTTGTGATCTCAGACAGCATGTGCTTCACCAACAAACTAGGAAAAACCCTATGCTGAGCATTTAAAGTATTTCTTCTGATCCCCACCTGACTGCTTTAATTAGAGTTGCTGTTGCC
Source organism: Oenanthe melanoleuca (assembly GCF_029582105.1). NCBI lineage: Eukaryota > Metazoa > Chordata > Aves > Passeriformes > Muscicapidae > Oenanthe > Oenanthe melanoleuca. The sequence goes on along the minus strand of NC_079338.1, from coordinate 13,143,370 downwards.
TTGGAGAAATAAATTTTAAAAGACGGAAGAGTAAATGAGAAACAATTATAGGAAAAGGATGAAAACAAAGTAGCAAATGGGAAATATTATAAATTACACTACTCAATGTTTTAGGAATGTTCCATTTCCTTCCCTGTGATATAGATGTAATTCAGGTTCAACCCTGATGTCAATATAGCTGTGAAGTTCAAAGGGAAGAAAATGGAGGAAAGAAATACCATCCCTTCCATCATTGTCCTGGTATATTCAGCTTTAACAGCCTTAAAACTGAAGTTCAGGTAAACAAAGTAGCAAAGAGCTTTGCCAGAGTAAGACTCAAAGCTGCTGGCACACACCAACTCTGTTTATTGAGGCTGGGTACAGAAAGGCAGTGAGTAACTCCACAGATTGCCTGGACTATTTATTCATTCTGAGGTACAACATGAACCAGTGAAGTTTGTTACCCCAAGTTTGTTTGTTAAAGCCCCACCTCACTCATAGAAGGAGTGATATGAAAGGTGGCACTGTCTGCTCATGTTCATTGCAATTAGATTCTGTCCAGGCTGACAGTTCTATAAATGTGATCACCTAAAGGCAAGAGCTTTCTAGAACTTCCAGATCCCACACTCTGTGTAAGTCACAGCCTCAATCCACACATCTGGAAATTAACAAAGTTCATGGATTCTTCTCAGATTCTGCATGTGAAGCTGTTTTATTCTTGGAAAGAATTCTTTAGTTAGAACTGTTTTCTGTTTTCCTTTTTAAATACTTCATATGCATTTAGATGCTAAGGGAGCATTTTTAATAAGCTAAAGAGTCTCCCTGAGCTAATTCCATCTCCTAGCATGAAGCCAACTTTTATTCATATTGCCTGCAGTGAAAATAAATGAATTGCTCACTTCGCAACACTTCAGTGCTTAAGGAGATCATCAGCATACAGACAATACTCAGCATAATTACATGTGAGGGTACTGTATTAAAATCCAAAATAGCAATTCAGACCAAATTCACAGAATAAACTGGTTAACAGTACTATTACTCACCATGCACTTATAGTGTGCTGCAGCCTTTTTGGCATTAAATATATGAAGCTTTCCTCTAGCTTCATTTTCTTCTTCACCTGCATGACAGAATCCACATTTAGGTTTTGTATCACTGGGGCTGCTTCTGTGGGGAGACCTGTCTCTCTGAAAGAAAAACATTTTACTAAAATATACTGCTGGGATACAAATAAGGTTGCAATTTTAAAAGCCTGTGGCCACCAGCTGGAGGCTCAGACAAACGCAAATTTTAATAAAACTTATATTTCAGAGAAGAAATATGCAATTCTGTCTTCTAAGAAGTTTAGCATATTTACTGCTTACATAGGAACTGCTTTCTATTTCATCTGTGCCATGTGAGGACGTAGATCTAGTGTCTTCTGATTGCCCTTTTAAATTTGTTTTTCTTGGCTTTCCCTTACGACCCCTCCTTTTTCCTTTGGGAGGTGAAGGCTCCAATTCGTGTTCATTGATATTTTCTTCTAAATCTGCTTTAGAAGTCAGAAAATATTATTAAATAAGATTCTACACAATTTTATAAAAAGCAAACTAAGAAAAAAACCCAAACCAAACAAAAAACCCCACAACCCACCAAAATCAGACAAGAAAAACAACAACAACTTGTATTTTCTGAATTTTGGTCAGAAATAAAAATAGCACCTTTCCCCATTTATTACAAACATGCAACTGCAGATCCTGAAAACATTACTTTTTATATGTCACACAGCTTTGCATCTTTGTAACATAAGAAGGTTTAGTTTTCTTACAACTACTTTCAGACCTAAAATGTGTCCTCAGATACACATCTTCACCTTCACTGAAAATAACATTCATTTAAACTACACTGAAACCAGAAAGCATTTTCACCCATGAAATATGCTAATAATTTTTTATTTTAAGATGCATTTTTAACTCCAATGTAAATTGCCCTTGCTAGTATGCCAGTGTACCCAAATAATACCTCTCTCCTTGCTTTATTAATTGATGCTGTTGACTTAAGAAAAAAAATCATCCATTAGCTTATAACATTAACATCAAGCTTTAAAACTAAAAAGTATTTTGCCTTCAGTTGAACGAATCTACAATTTTATGTCATTGCAGAATATTTTTAGATCTGCAGCTAAAAGCAGCCTCCAGTTTAGAGAAAATCATCCCATATCAAGTATTTACAGACCATTAAGAATATAAGAATACATTTTTTAATACAGACATACCATGCTACACAGAGCTGAGCCCAGCCTTTGGGCACACTGTCCTTTGCACAACTCACAGCTCTACAGAGGACACAGATCAATTCTGCAAGATTAAGATTGCTTCCAATATGATCTAATTAAATTGTATCTGATAACTACATCTAACAACCAGCTCTGTTCAGTCACTAACAACTTTCCTACTCACAGAAGCATCCTCCTTTTTTCTTTTAATAAGCAGCACCCACCCCTGCTCGAACCACAAACATATTTCAGCAGACTTGTTTAAAGAACATGCACAGACCCCACTAGAGGACTTTTCTTCTCAAAATCCAAACCACAAACATCAGTATGAGCCCCCAAACAGAAGGAAATGGTAATCAGAAGACTTGGAACATTCACTTGATGGATATTGCCATATTGTTTCAGTATCCAGACAGGGCATCTTAGTTGGAGACTAAATGCTGCCTTGTCAGCACTTGTCTTTCTTACCTATTATCACATAAAAACCAGACCACATTTCTACCTCATGATAACAGTGACTCAACTGCACAAAACCTGAAGTCAAAGTGCTGAACATATTCCACAGCCACCAAGAGGGAGCAGAAGACAACAGAAGCCCTGGCACAGCCTGGCACACAAGCACGTCCTGTTCAGCTCCATCTACTGTATCTGTCACCAAGACAGCTACAGCTTCTGCTCAGCTATTCAGGAAGGACAGAAAACTCATCCAAATGCATCACAACAGGTTATACTGAAATTTACATGGATCTGCAAGTTATTTTGGTTTAAACCTACAGATTATTCAGCTATATACAAATTTGCCCAAGTTGCTACTAAGACACAGCAGTCTGTCTACAACACCCCTATAATATATAAACTCTAATTTATTGTACTCTGAAAAAATTAAATACATCATGACACAGATTGTGTAATGAAACAATATATTTTATATTTTCTTCTCAGTATTTCCTATCTAACATTACTTTTCATTTCTCACCACTTGCTAAATTCCCCAAGTAAGATAATGAAATATAGATATTGACCTCTTAGACTGCATATAGCAAATTTTATTACAATCTGAAAACCTCTTTCAAAAAGAATTTTTATTTTGTTCATCATATGAACTCTCCACTGATTATTCAAAGAAATTTGTGAATATGTCTCTATTTTTACATTTACAGAAATCATACAATTATTCTAGAAAAACAGTCTTATAAAAATGTGACTATTGAATCCCTGACCCTTTAAGTAGCATCAGTAATAAACTGAAAATATTCCTTCCAAAATAATTCAACAGACTTCCCTACTGTATTTGAAGAAGCAAAGCATAGTGCGTTCACCACCATTCCTTATTTTTTCCAAAGCTCCTTGTCAATTTTGTCAGCCAAAATGCTTTCCCCCTCTCAGTCCACCCTTACTTTCTAAAATAACATTAATGCATGTTCTGAACTCTACAGTCCCACTTAAAGAACTAGAAGTGAGTTGTAATTGCTAAAAACCAAGCACACCTTATGAAAACCAGCTTCTTATAAGAAATGTCAGTCTCCTAACAGACTAAGTTCTTAAGTGCTTTTTCTCAGTCTATAATTATTAGTATATTTAAGATTTGAAAAAATGCTGTAGTTCTAATAGTTTCAGTGTAAGATAAAAACCCATGAAGAATGCACAGCCTTCCTCAAAGAGGAAATCCTCTTCTGTGCTCAAAACTATGACTTTCAGAGAAGTTCAGACACCATTAAAATCCAAATGCTACATGACCCTCCCTTCACTAAAATATAATTCTTTGAAGATTTACATCTCCTATTTCAAGTGATGTGGACCTACAAGTAACAGCATCAAGATGTGAGGATCTGCTCTAACATATCTGTCCTTCAAGACTGATACTTCAAACATTAAAGCTCCTCTTGTTTTTACAGCACCCTGGACTCACAGAATAGAACAGGGAGGCTGTACCAGCTGTCAAACACATCTGCCCTGGATGGTCTTCATGTTTAATTTAAAGCTTGGTGGGTGCCCTATCCCTCCCCTCAAGCCCACTGCCAGCTTACCCTGTGTCCCTGGCATCTGATGGTTGGGTGTTTCCAACTTCTCATGTCAGCTTGAACTAAGGAAAACACAAAAAGTTGTTCAACTCCTCCCTGACCAGGAGATGTTTTGTCATGGATATCACCCATCCTCTGAATCCCCTGAGATTCCCTAGAATCCCTAGAATTCCCTACCCACCATCCCATATCCCATTACTGCATTGGTTTTTAAAATCATGATAATTTTCTCAATATAACTTTATCTCTCTATAACTTTATCTAAAGTGTTCCAAGAAGTTTCTACGAGCTTCCCTAAATGCTAGATCTGAAAAGAGCCCAATACACAACATGGCCTGAGAAGGGGGGAGTAAGTGTAGAAATCAAGAGGAAACAATCTACATTTTAAAAAGCACCTATGAATATGATATTGTAAATTCAGATGAGCTGCAACAAGGCCCTAATTTGCATTTTAGAAATCCATGAGCAGTACAAAGTACCACAGAAGGAAGCCTGACAAAATGCTGTATTACATCAACTGTTAGCAGGGAGATTCAGCTTCAGAGAGAAATCTAAAAATTCTCCTTTGATCATGACTAGAAAGAAAAAGGATCAAGATGTTTTGCTATTTAAAATAAGGCTTGGCAGAGAAGAGGTTGAGATACCACTGATCCATACTGCACCAGCTTGAAATACACATGGAAACACTCCTTTCCAATAGAGGTTAAAGCAAAGTAACAAAGATTAAATGATTTAAAGTTTGTGAAAGAACAAGTAAAAAGAGGATGTGTACAATAAATACTGCTCTACTGACATCCTACATTACCTAGAACAACAGAGAAAGAGAGCCAGAAACAAAGGAGGCTGAGTTTGTATGAGGAAGATAAAAACCAAAATTACTGGCAAAATATATTTGCAAGTGGGACTGGACATAAAGAGAAGCCAAAGCATAGAATGCTGATGTGGCTGAGACATGCTGCTATATAAATCTGAAATCACCCATATGCAGGTAAAGTTTTACAGTGCATTTGGGATAAAAGAGAAACTAAAAATTTAAGGAACAAAATCAATTTTAATAGATTTTTAGAAGAGAAATGGAAAACAACAGAGAAAGAAAAGAGTACTTCAGCATGCTAGATAAAATCTCCTTAAACTATGGCTGAAACCCAATAAACCATATAAGCCAACATCATTATTTTAAACTGAAAAGAAACATCAAAAAAAGAAAAAACCCAAAAGAGTTTTATTGGCCCAGTAGTTAAAACTAAAAATGTGGATGCATTTATAAGCAATAATAAGAACCAGGGATTTCCATAAACCCCCTTGCAAGCAAATACAAAATCAGGTAAACTAATCATGAAATAGTAGTAGTTTTTATCAGCAAATGATTAGTTAACAATGAAATTAACAATCATAATGCTGAATATAATTTTTGGGTTATCTTTTTCAATGGAAAAAAAAAGTTACATGAAACATATCTAAACCAAAGTAGGAGTGGAGAGGAAAAATTTTAATTACCCCTTAGGCCCTGCCTAATATGTTTTCCAAAAGCCCCAGATACTTCAAGGAACTGATGATTCTTATATAAAAGTTATTTGCTATGAGGTACTTGAGATTATTTCTTTAATTAAGTACATTTAACATAGAAAAATAATAAAATAGTCCTTGCTAACCACAGAATTTAAATGCATTTTCAAGCAAAGAAAGACTGGCAAAGACTGAAGACAGATGATACACTTGGCTTATGATTTGCACAATCACAAAGCTAATGACCCCTGGTCTGATGAACTTGGTGAGCAGTCCAAGCCTCTGTGTAATACCCTGCCCAGATGGGAGGGAGAATTTGAACACTACAGCTCCTCAGACAGGACAAACCATCCACCACATGACTTTCACTTTTTTCCTTTTCCATTAGCTGTGTGGTTTTCCATAAGAAAAGCCTGGTGTGATGCTTCTGCAGAAACCCTCATTAGTCTGTAATGGGACACTGCTCATTCCCTGCCTGGACCAACTGTTTCTGTGGGAACACCATGGACACATTTGACTCCAAACCCAGAGCATTCTCCAGGAGACAGCACCAGGCAGGCTGAGATAGCAGAGCCCAGGAAGATTTTTCTCACCATCAAAATCAAAATGACCCCAAACTGCAACATTACAGAAACATGTACACCTGACTCTACTACAAACAATGTGAGGCAAACCTGTGCTGGGAACAGTTCTACACAAAATGCAACAGGGAACAAACACTGCTTGAAGAATGCAGAGATGAATCAGAATGTTACCTAACTAGAATGCCAAAAAGCTGCAGATGTTTTTCCTGCCAGCTTCAGGTTTTCACAGCATTTTGGGAAAGTACTCAGTGCACTATAGACTGCAGTGTCTCTAAATAGGTCTCAGAGAAACATCATCCTGACTCAACTTACTGAGCAGTGTGAGCAGCACAGATTCCATGTCTGATCTTCAGAACAACATGAAAAGGATGCTAAGACAGGGAATGTCCTTATTTCCACTGTGGAAACATAATTCCCTGAGGCTTTGAGCACAGCTACAACAGAAATTACAGACATTTCATTTTCTGACCCCACAGTTCTCAAGCATCTGCTTTAAACATTAACAGGAGGAGTTACACAGCTCTCTGTTAGTCTTTGTCTTACCACTGTGTAACAGATGAAATTACATTCTTATCTTAGTTTATATTAAACTATTCCTCATCAGCTGAATTTGTTTTAAATTCAACACATGAGCCAGAGCAGCCCCACCTGCAGGAACTGAGAGAGGCCAGTTTCTTCATTTTTTAACAATTATTTCCAGTATATTGGAAAAAATTTCAACAAACAGTTCCAAAACGTTGGTTCAACAATACTTCATTCCTCAAAAATAACTGCAATTGTATCAAACTGAACAGTAATTCAACTAATGGTTAGCTATGATAATTTAAAAGCACTACCACAAATTCCTGTAACCTATTAGGTACTGAAAACTTAGACAGCTTGCCTAAAATTATGAATGAAGCTGTTATCTGAAGTTCAGTTATTTTATTAAATTTTTAACCAGCAAGGCAAAATCCTAGATGTTCTTTATCCAGATAATGGGAACAAAGCACAGAGAAATCACTCTGAACACAAGGAAATATAGGAGAAATACAATTTTCCTATTCTATGTCACCAAAATGCCAGGCCATATAAACTCAACAATCAGCTGAAACAGATCATGAATTTAAGAGCCATGCTTCATATTTTTATATTCAAGGAAAAGCAGAAGGTAGTTCATCAAGTCCTGTCAAGTGAAGAAAAATTAATTTCCATCACTCAGTAATTTTGCCTTGACGAGTAGATACTAAGTCTGATGAATCCTCACACCACCCAAATTTAACAACAGCAATAAAAAACATCTATGAGGTCCTTTTCATTAAGTCAGGCAACTTAATTCCAACATAGGTCCTTCAACAACATTTCCATGCAGCCTCAAGAGATTTTCTTTAACTGTTATTAAGTGTTTAACAGACATGACATGTCTTTTTAAACCTCAACTTATAACAGAAGTACATGAGCCAGATCTCAGACTTGGCCAAGTATGTCCCCAGAAGCATCCATTTCAGGGAAGGAAAGGAAAAATCTCATAGTGCTGCCTACAGAAAATAAACTGTTCTGGACAAACCAAACACGCCCAAAAACTCTTTGAACATCCACTAACATAAGTAACAAAATAAAAATACTTGGACTGCTACAATTAAATCTGGATACAAAGAACCAGGCATAAGAACACACAGATGTTCTAAACTGACCAAGACAAAAAAATTGCAGTAAATGAATAATAATAAAAAAATCCCCAACCAAAAAGTAACCCAGAGATGGAGCATTTAAATTTCCATTAAAAAGGACTGATGGTTCCAGCACCTCCATGCACCCACACTGGGTGACAGAACCACAGATAAGCTTTAACTGCTCTATTAGGAAAACACTGCTAAGCAAAGATTAATGAAAATGAAACTAAAACAAGATTAAAAAAAACCACCATTATGTTAACATCTAGTTTCCCTGCCTAGTCTAGTCACTCTTCTCTGCCAAGTCCTTTATCTGGTTTCAAACACCACCATTCTTTCACATTTAAATGCCTCCTTGACATTCACATTTTCATCAAGAAACAAACAAAATACACATATAAAGCTTAATCTCACCATCCAACACCTTCCAGTTGTCATTTCACTGAGCAAACTTCAGCATTTAAGTATTAAGGAAAAAAATCCTCCCAAGTCTGTTCTGCAACTTTGAAAACCACCCAGTAATTTCTGTCTACTTAAGTTAATTAGTGTTCAATGTAGCAAAATACCATTGCTATGGAAATTGCTGAGAGCATTGTATCATCTCTACTTTCTTTAAACGTCTATCACAAAAGAGCCCCAGCTTCTGGCATCATCAAATCTACAACTGTAATTAATAATTATTTTATGGTAAAGTTTCCAAAACTGTATGGACTAAAAAGAAAACATATTCTTTGGGAAACAGCACTGGGTGGAATTTAAGTGGAATATTAAATAAAGAACTGAAAACAGGAATGTGAAGTATAGATACACATGGCTCTAGAAGTGCAAAGCTATTTCTAGAAGTGTGAAGTATGATAGAAGTAAATATTTTAAACAAAAATAATCTGTGCAAAGTCCTAAATAATATACTATTGGGTTCTTTGGCCTCAGCTGTTCTGAGTAACGTGTATTTCTTCTCTCCTACCCTCAATCCAAGAGGCTCTTTATATGAGTCTAGATTAATGTTTTAACTAACTACCATAATCATCATTTAATAAAAAAAGCCCATTATTTTTCCCAATATATCTATATAAAATTTAAAAACCCTTGCTGTTAGAAAACAACACCGCAAAATTGGAGATAATGGTTAACTCTTAAATAATGAAATTAAATAATAATGAAAACTCTTAAAGAAAAGCACAAGTTCAGATCCTGCAAGGAATCTCAAGCAGAAAAAGTAATCCACGCAGAATTGGAGACATTTTTAAACATGTCAAAAAACACTGAGACATTTGTGAGCAAGTATAAAAGATTATTTTAAAATATCAATTAAAGAGATTAACCTCTCTGGACTCAAAATGTCTTTCATATTCTGTGTCTGCTAACACACAAAGCAACCCCCAAAACAAACAAACAAAGTGCCAAAATACAAGATAACCTCCTGGCCCCTTCTCTTTGGAGAACAAATTATACATATTATTTTTCTTGTTTAAACCCAGTAACAGCAAAATTAGAGTTTTATATGTAGGCATACAACAATAATTATGTAAATAGACTAAAAAAAAGAAATCCATTTTCTCTGGTATTTTATGCTGCCTTCTGAACCTTTCTGAATATAGAAATAACATCCAAATCTTTACTATTAGTAAGTCTACTACTTATAGTAGTTGACTATATGTAGTCTGTACAGATTATAAGTAGCATAAAAAAGCAATATATTATACTGAAAATACATTTGGCATAGAGACTGAAGCATTTATGAAGTTTAATCTTCACTAAACAGCTGTATTCTCCTCATTAGTTAAATCTGATGACATTTCAATTGAAAGCAATGCAAGAAGTAAACTACCAACTGTTTGCTTACCCAAACTCAGATACAGAAAAAAATAAAAATATCTTAATAAATACACAATAGCTCAGCTAGTTTGGAATTTTAACAGACCACCCAATATATCTACATTTGTGGCATTTCACTAATCTTTTCTGCAAAGCTACACAGCTTTCATGAATGGATCCAAAAAACTTTATTTTAAATCAGAATGATCCAGAAACTTATCTGTAAGTGAACTCATCACAACCCTTTTAATTTACTATTGGGTGTTTCTTTTTTCAAGAATTAAATTCTACTTACTAATCCAAAAAATATTTAATATTTAGGAACTTTAGCAGTAGCAAAAATCAGCTGATACCTGAAAAAATATTTCAGGTGTTAATATTGTGAATAATTAACTACAAATATAAGCTAGCTTCTTCCAAGAAGGGAATGCATAACTTCTACCCAAACTTTGTTTTTATGGAGCATTGTATCTTTTGAACATCCTAAAAATTATGGTTGGGAATTTTCTCTGCCTCAATCAATAATTCTTAGAGAAAATACAGAAATCAGATGGGCATCCAAACTCATTGTTTCTCAAAAAATGTAGTTCTAATTTTTACTGAAAACATTTATATTCTCCAGAAAAATTAAATTTAACCAAGTATCCTTCTACAATGGGAAAAATTTATATTGAATAATTTTACCTTCAGAGTTATGCGTAGTTTTCTTGTGTTTTCGACATAAAATCCTATAAACAAAGTAGTTGAAAACTGTCAAGTCAGTCACGAATCACAGATTATTTACTCATCTTTTAAATTTAAATGCCAGTACATTTTTCTCCCACTTATAAGTCTCACTGATACACAAATCTTGCAGTGAAAATATGCTTTTCTAGCACATCACTATTTTGAATGCCACAATCATAAATTAGAATTTTTTGCAACAGTTTTGTTTAGATTCCAAAGTGGGGTTTTGTTTTGCTCTGTTTTTTAAACAAAGAATGTAAAATACAAATTAAAAAACAAATGTAACAAATAAATAATAGTTACATGTAAATGCCTTGTGAAGGTTTCTCTCTTATCTGAGCTTTATCATGCAAAGCACAGTAGTAGTGATATGTCTTGTGACACGTTTTCACATCACAGCCAATGGTCGCTCCAGGACAGTGGCATAAAGAGCACATCTGGAAAGGAAAAGAAAACACAATTCATGATACATTTTGTTAAATATTTCTGAGTTCAAAAATAATGTATTTACCACTCCTGGTGACAAACCAAATAGATTTATGCAGTTGGTATTTCTCTTCCTGCTGTCAGGTGTTTTGCATAAATAATTCTAAAATTAAGAAATTTGTTACAAGTGTGCAACAGTGCAATAACCATCAGATGCATTATCAACTCAACAAAGAAAATAAGTAATTTATTTTTGTGGAATGTATCTGATCAAAGTAACACAGCTATTCACCTGAATATCCCTCCCACAAGGACAGTCTGTTTGTACCAACCATTCCAGAAAAGTTAAAACCATAATTGTACCTATTTAATTCTGAATTATATTATAAAGGCAAGAGGGGAAAAAAATGACACCCATTTGAGAATGAATTGTGCAGTCTGAAACACTGATAACCTGCAAATTTACCTCAGCATCAGCACCTAATTTAATTTTTTTCCTACAGTTACGTCCTTGAGTGCTTTCCAAAACACTGAATTTAGTGAAATTTTAGCGAAATACAATTAGTTTATCTCAACTAAACTAAATTTTGCTCTTTATACTGTGAAAAACATTAAAAGTGAGGCTGTTGTTTTACTCCTCTTTCCCACTAATTAATTCATCTTGTATCAGACACACAGTTAACAGCAGCTATCTGCCTTCTAAATTGCCCATGGTCCTTCTTATACTGTGGTAGGAAAGGAAGTAATTGACAGTATCAAAAATTTTTTCTCTTTATTGTTCTCTTCTGACTTTATATTCCCCCAAATCTCAGGAATTCCCATTAAACTCACCTCCCAAGACAAATGGAGCTTTTTCTTTGTATCCTGCATATTGCCCACACCCCCAAAAGGTTACAATCAATTCCAAATGTAAGCATGCAATGTAGGATATTTCCTATATATATATATATATCTATGGAGGATATATTTTTTTCTCTCCACTGCACTAGTTTAGTCAAGTTCTCCTTGTTACTCTCAAATATGCCAAAAAAGTACACCATCAAAGTTACCAAATATACCACCAGCCTGTTTTTCAATTTTAACGAAGTCAACTGAACAGTAAAAATGTCAAGCCTTGGATCATCTCCATTTACTCCTCTGCAAGCTCTGAAATGGTACAGTTATATACTGTTCCCTAGTTGTTATCTAATTTTTATGGGCATTTTATCTCATAAATCTGTTATACATTATGGATTTATATATAATAATTGCTGATCAAAGTCCTTTAGAAAAGCCTAGGCTTTTATATCCAGCCAATCAAGTTTAGTCAGAACCTCAGTTTTTTTTAAAGCCAGAAATGACTAAAAGAAAACTTTATTTTTATGAGCACCATGATATGTCTGTGAAACAAAGCTCACACATTCTATCCGTGTTTCTAATAAGTAATAAAATACTTATTCCATTGGCACGTGTCTGCTGTCCAGATGGTCACTAAGTCAAGTTATATCAGGTATATAAGAAGTTTAATAAGCTGCAAATTAGGTATGTTCTTCAAAAAAACCAAAACATTTCCATTCACTGATACTAGAAATAATACAGATAATTAAAATAATTAAGGCATCAGTGACTTGCACTTCCAAATATTTAGACTTCATAAGTGACTGGCCTACCACCTTTTCTCAGACAGATCTATTACCACCAGGAAATGTCACTGTCACTCGGCTAATGAGGTCCCCACTGTCCGCGGCACCGGGCCAGCAGCACCTCCTGAGGAGCACAAACTGAGCCCAAGCCATCAATACATTCACTAACCCAGTACACTGAGGTTTTTGCTGAATGTGCACTCCCAGAATGAACCAGGCTAGACCAGCGAGAGACCTGAGAGAAGGGACTGGGCTAATGATAAACCTTTACCTTTAAACTTCCTACATGGCACTGGAGAAAGACAAGTTCCTCAAGAGAGTGATTCAGAGCTGCAGCTTTCTGACAGCTACAGAGACATGGCACCTAAGTTACGATCTACAATTATCTTGTACATTTTTTCCAAGGAGGAAACAACTCAGGACTATCAATCCATTAGATTGACCAGAGGCAGGTTTTCTACAAAAACCTGAACAAAGTGCCTAGTACACACAGCTGGTGAGCTACAAGAATGGAGCCATTACAATAGAAGGAACATAAAGACATTCAGAAGCAGAAAGAGAAACCACCAAAGACATAAAAAGAAAAAACCTTTAAAACCCTTTAAGAGACACAGCAATCAAGTAGTTTCTTTATGATCAGTAGTTTCATTTACTCCATGTTCTTTGGAAAGTCCTAATCACAACATGAATGACTTGTGTATAATTATTTCTTTATGCTTCAACTAATTAGAGCAAACAAAATTCCCTGGATTGGAAAAGATTCAAATAAAACAGTGGATTAAATAGTAGACTATTATTATAAAATTGTAGTTCTACAAGAACACTTTGAACTTCTGTTAGTGGTCCAAGAACTGGTAAATACATAGAGTGCTTTAAAAATCTAAGCTGGAAGGTTTTAATGTGAAGAGTGATCTGATCGCCTGCTAAAATTATTTTAAAAAGAGCCTCACTTATTTCCCCAAATGGAAAACTAGTTCTAAATAAATAAATATTTTTTTAAAAAATCCTCATGAATTAGCTTCTCAGGAATTAAAAAAAAATCATTGCTGCTCAATCTCTTTAATTTGGTGGAGCTGCAATGACTACTGTACCCACACACCTCATAAGCCCTCTATATCCGCAGCATTATTTTTTAAATCAATATAAAAGGAGCAAAAAGTATATTTGGTAGTTAAAACAAGATTTTAGTAGCAAACCCAAATACTGATAAGGCACAATAACAGCCTTCCCAGGACCCAAGAATGTGGGTTTCTTTCTGAAATCCAACAGAAAATATTAAATAGATTAAATACACTGAACAACTTCCTCGCAAACTTTATGAAAAGTATGAAAATACTGTCTTCCAATTTCAAGAGCCAAAATAGGGACTTACCAGTTTTGTGCCTCTCTTTATTTCTTTCTGAATATCTTCAATAGAGAATCCACCAAGACTCTCATTATCAGTGTGTGATGAGACCAGTGCGGACGAGAACAGCTAAAATTGCAAAGACAAAACCTGTATTTTAATTTTTAAGGGTGTAAGTAATAGAGAAATGTATAGATATGAAACCCACCAAACTGCAGGGGTTAATTGCGTGTGCCAATTCCAATCTGGTTGGCTTTTCCACGTGTTTGCAGCGTTCTCCCGGCTCCATCCCACTGCTGGCCACTCACCATACACTTGTGATGTGCCGCCACCTTCTGGTTCTCCGACATCAGCAACTGCCCACATTCGTTATCTTTATTCGACCGACAGAACCCACACTTCCTTTGTCTGGAGGAGACTTTCTTCTGTCCGACTGAGCTTGTCATGATTTTAAATGACCTTAGAATGCCACTGCAATCCTCTCAATGCTACAGGGGAAAAAACCTGCAATCAGCGTGTTAGCATCAACAAAAGGCATATTAACATAGCTTTATAAATACAGTGATTTGTCCCTTTTCTTTATGCTACTTCTATACAGCCAAATAAACAAGCAATTGGCAGAGGCAGTATTTTGCCAAATTCTAATGAAATTTTTTCAGCAAGAAAAAGCAGTTTCTTTATGCAAAAAAAAAAAGTTTGAGAATTAAAATAAAACTTTGGATGCTAATACAGAAGCAGAAAATGGAAAAGAAGTAAGCTGGAGATACACCAAGAGAATCATTGGGGGAAAAAGTTACTGCAACTCATTTTTATAATTATTTATTACAGGAAAGGAATTTGTAGAAAATATATATATATAAATACATATGTATGTACATGCAATGAAATTCATGCTACTGAACTTCTTCAAAAAGAGAAGCAAAGGAAAACCCAGAGTCCAGCACAGCCTCCAGCACAGGTTTTGGCTGTAAAGGCTCACAAAGTCTCAGGGCAGATGAGTAAAGAGCAGAGATGAGATGATAAAATGTTACCATTTTTGGTATCAGAGGTGTCTTGTGGCTACTCAAACAGCATTAGGAACAAAATTTTAGACACCTCTCTGAGTAAGGTGCTGCAGTGGAAACCTCTCCGTGACCCACAGTTAGTTTGGCAGTAACACACCAGGTTTCAGTAAGTGCATGAGAGCTGATGTTCTCAGCTCGGAAAAATAACTGAATATTAACTCAGTATGAATCACAGACTTTTCATGTGCTACCAGTAGCACATTTTAAAATGTAACATTGAGGTCACAGTGCCCAACTCAGGCAGACACAGCTCATGCAAAATTGAAAATACCCAATGAGTGTATTAATTTCTTGGCTCAGTATTAAGAAGTTTGTGTTTATTTGCTTCTATATCTACGAAGAAATAAAAAAAAATAATCTTCTTCAAACAGACTTACTTAGAGCTTTTTACTTGGGAGATTTGAGCCTTACTATCAGAATTTGCCACAACTGCAATAAAATCCCCCCAGCCTTTCTTTTCATTTGACTCGGCTACGTAAGAAAAACCACCGTAGAGTTTGATATTTGTGTTGGAAAAAAAGTGTAAAATCCAGCCATAAATAAAAAGAGCAGAGTTGCAAAACATCTGGACCGGGCTACAATGGCACAGATCTGCATGAAAATGCACGGCTGGTCTGTGGAATTTGCATGGGCAGAGCCGCTGCTCCGCAGCGCTGTCAGAAGCCCATAATGCTGGGATCACTCACTTCTCTAAGCCACAGCAAAGGAACGTCCTCCTGCTGACAGACACTCCTGCTCCTCCAGGTTTTCACAGATTGTAACTGCTGGCCTTGAACTGCTCCCTGCAAAACTCCAAAGGTGCCTGTCCTGTCCCCCTCGCCTCTGCTCTCCCAACAGCTTCATTCACTTTCTGTTCTAACTGCGACGCCGCTGATGCACACTCAGAACAAGAATGCAAAGACTTCGGATCTTGCTGATTTGCACAAAAAATGTGCCAATCTGGATAAACGAGTCACACCCTTTTGCAGCGGCAATAGGGAGTCCTTAAGTGTTAAGCACAAAAGAATTATTATACTGTAGTCTTCTAAAGAAAAAATAAAACAAGACTATTCTGTAATCTCTTCTGAGGAGAAAGAATGGTTCTTGAAGAGACAAGACAGGTAGATATATACATATATATGTATGCACGTATTTTAAAAAAAAAACAAATCTGAGTAATTTTTAAAACTGAAATAATATTTGGGAGCAGAAAAAGATAAGCAGGAAGTAATATCACAAAGATTTACTTGTTTACATCTCACATTCAATAGATCAACATGAATCACACAGGGATGTTTAGAAATATACTAACAAAATAATGTAAAATGCAAAAACGTTCTGTTTTTGTATAAACGGTGTGGTATATACACACACAAACTTGGGTATACCAGTTTCATTTTATATTCAAATTATATTATTAAAAAATTGACACCAACAATACCAGTTAATAAAAGAACATCAGGAATTTCCTTGTACACGTGTAAAGGTCCTACTGACTCTCAGGAACAAGAATTACTATTAAAACAGAGCTACCCTTAAATTTAAGCAGCAAGTTTATATTTTAGAAAATGAAAGTAATTTATAGCACACATAAAAATTTTTTAAGTGGCTCGAATAATTTTTAATTTATAGGAAAAACAACTTCCCAAGACACAAGATTATAAAGAACCTTCTCACAGCTCACTGCTTTCCACCTCCCAGTGCACTACAGGCACGTCACTGCAGCAGCACCAGAACCTGACACAGCCTGACTTCCTCAAGTACTTCTGCATAATTAGATATTTTTGAGGCTCACAGTGAAGTTAAAAATACTGCCAATATTTACTTGATACATGAAGGCTGATGCTTTTTTAAAAAAGCAAATATATATTTTTAAATACTTCATCATTATAAATAATTTAACACTTGAAAAATTATTCAAAGCTCAAACAGGCCAAAAAGGAAATTCACGTTCTTTTCACCATCAGATTAAATTACTCTGAAAGCTTTTTACAAAGTTTACTGAAAATTTTCTTTCCAATCTTTTATTTGTTTTGAGTTTTTTTTGTGGTTGTTTTTGGGTTTTTCTGTTTGTGTGTTTCACTGGGCATTTTCCCTATTTATACATTTTCAAAGAGCATAGAAAAAAACCTGAGCATGAGAAACATCTATAGATTTCTCCATAAATTATATTTGCTTTCTCATAAATGTGAGAAGACACTACTCTCAGATCACTTTTCTTTGTGTCAAAATGCACTCATCCTGTTTATTAAAAAAAAGAAACAAAACACATTTTCTGAGAAAGATGAACCAAGTTATGCAGCTACAGCCCCACAATTCTGAAAGTAAGCACTCAAAATTCTGTCTTCATCTCTCAAGTTAAATCATCCAGAGCAAATAATCTAGTTTGCCAAGTATCAGGCTAGATTTCATCAGAATGAGAAAAAAATGCAACTTAAGAACAGCTCAATATCTTCATTTTCCATGTATAAAAGGCTAAAAAGTGAGTAAAAATTACAAAAAATAGTGATTACATCTACTGTTGACAGAATCTTGCTTGTCAGTTTTGTCAAACTCTCACAGACTGGATCACAAGGAGTGACGTACTATGGAATCACTGGCTGGGAGATTTTCACTGTCTCCACCAAAATGGAACACACATACTACAAACACAAAGATTATTCCATACAGATTGATTTTCCACGGGCTTGATCTAAGAAATGAGAAGTTACATGTACCCTAGAATCACACAAGCAGAAATTCACTCAAGCATTCTTCACTGAAAAATTCGGGTTCATTTGCATTCACATTTCTTATGTGCACTAAAGTATTAAATGTGGAGCTTTCCCTCACAGCATCTTTATTTTAAGGCAGCAGGTTTTACACCCTCCTGTAGCTTCTGTGCTGCTTTACTGAGCTCTAGACAACAGATTCCCCAATATACAAGTGCAAATTGAATGATGCTCAGGCACAGGATGCTCTCAGTGCATGAGACATTGTTCAGCACCAAAGAATGGAAAGTAACCTGGACTCTAATCTCTATTTATTGCCCAAACATGTTTCAGGAGCCTGATTACAGGAGTTAAAATCTCACCTGTATTTCCTACAAAGCACAGTAACCTACATGCTGCACTTACTAAGTTTGTTTTCCTGAGTGAACTGTACAATTCCCAAACTACATTTCAAAAAATTAGAATTTAGATTTGTGAAGGAAATTTCAGGCACCTAGGGAAAACCTGTGAGAAGTAAACAAGCTTCAGAAAATGCCATTGCAGATGGTGGTTTGGTCTCTACAGAAAATATTTGTGTTGATTTTTCCAAGATGCTCACTGGAGATAGCAGAGTCACAAGCTTACAAGTGCCTCGCAGTTTCCCGGGTCGGTCACCCATTGTTGGGAGGTTTATTTTGGAGAAGGGAGGAGTGGGAAAGTATCCTATAGGGTTCTGTGACTGAGAAGCCAAATCACAGGTCCCATAGAAATTTTTATCCAAGAGTTACATTCACACAGCATCCTACAGTCACTATTAAAAGTAGGATGGGAATTTATCCATGTAACTTATTTAAAAAAAAACCCAAAACACACCGAAGAGGGGGCAGATGCGAGGACAGAAGGGCAAACCCTCGAAAGCCTAAACAATGAGAGCAGAGCAGGTGACTCAAAATGACACAGAGAGAGCCCGCGGTCAGGGAGATCTGGCAGACGGCGCTGAGGGATCTCCAGGAAAGTTTACATCCTCCCACGGGGAGCGGGAGATGGGCCGATAGCGGCACCGCCGCCGCCGCCGCCTTCCCGGGGGATCCACGGGGCAGGACGGCATCACCGGGAGGAACCGCCCGCCCGGCACCGCCGGGGCCCGACCCCTCCCCAGCCGAGCGGCGACCCGGGGCAGCGCGGGGAGACGCGGGAAGGGCGACCCCCTCCCGATTTTGGGGGAATTTTGGGGGAAACGGTACCGGGAGACAAGGGGGGGGCGGATCCTCCCTGCACGGAGGGCGCGGGCCGGGGCGGGCGGAGCGAGCGGCACCGCCGGCCCGGGGAGGGGGCAGGGGGCGGTACCGGCACCCGGGGCACCCCTGAGGGGACACTGCGGGCTGCCGCGACCATGGCGGGGCTGCAGGGGCCGGCTGAAGCCCCGGGAGCGGCGGCGGCTGCGGGCGGGCGGGCCCCGGGCCGGGGGCTGCGGGCGGGCCGGGGGCGCCGCGCCTGCCCCTGGCGCGCGGCGCAGCGGCGGCGGGGCGGGCAGCGGGCGCTCGGCGGGTCGCTCGTCGGTCACTCACCCGTGCGGCGGGCGGGGTGCGGGCGGAGAAGCCGCTCGGCACGGCCCGTCCCCGCTCGCGGGTCGCTCAGGGCCGCTCGCCCGCCGGGACCGGCGCGTTCATTCGGGGCTCGGGACGCGCCGCCGCCGCCGCCGAGCGCACGCACGCACGCACGCACGAGCGGACGCACGCACGAACGCACGCACGCACGCACGGCGCGCCTGGGCCGCGGCGGCGCTGCGGGGCGGTGCCCGATTGGCGGGAGCCCGGTGGGGGCCGCTCACCGCCTCCTTTGCGCACGCGCGGCGACACGCGCGCCTTTCCCGCTGCCCCCGCTGCGTTTCTCCGCCAGTCGGGAAACGGAAAACGGGGGCGTGTGGGGAACGGCGGCTCTGCGCATGCGCACCCGCCGCCGCCGCCGCCGCCACTTCCCCGCGAGGTCCCGGTGCGAGCGCGCGGGGCTGCCGGGAGGCAGACACACACAAGGAGCGCCGCGCATGCGCAGCGCTCACCCGCAGCCGTTGTTGGGGGGGCGCGCGGGACTCGCGCCGCTGCGGCCGCGCAGCCGCAGTGCCGCGCGCGTGCGCAGAGCGGGCGGCGGAGGGCGGGCGGCGCTGCGGCACCGCGCGCGGGCCCCGAGGGGAGGGGGGGGAGCGGCCGCGCGCTCCCTCACGCTGCCCCCTCCTGTCCTCCCCCGC
The DNA here is from genome assembly GCF_029582105.1 of Oenanthe melanoleuca. Classification (NCBI taxonomy): domain Eukaryota; kingdom Metazoa; phylum Chordata; class Aves; order Passeriformes; family Muscicapidae; genus Oenanthe; species Oenanthe melanoleuca. The sequence continues at coordinate 13,123,462 of NC_079338.1, read as the reverse complement.
TCCCTCACAGAGCGCTGGGCCCGGCGGAACGGAACGGAATGGAACGGAATGGTCAAAGTTGTAAGACCTTCGAGATCATCAAGTCCAGCCGTCCATACAGCTCTGCCGCTATAACCGCTAAACCTCATCACTCAGCACCAGATCTGATGCGTCTTTAACGCACCTTTGGTTCAGGAGGTGCATGGCAGTGCTGGGTGATGTGGTTTAGTGGTTTTGGGGTTGCATGGCAGCGCTGAGTGTTGCTGGACTCGATGATCTTTAAGGTCTCTTCCAGCCCTGACGGTTCTGTGATCCTAAACCGCATCACTGAGCGCCGGATCCAGACACCCCTAAACACCTCCCGGGATGGTAATCGCACCTCCTCCCTGAGCAGCCTATTCCGATACCTGCCCACCCCAATGATGCCATTTTTTTTTCTAGTATCAAATCTGAATCTGCTGTGGCAGTTTACGGCCGTTTCCTCAGGTCCTCTCCCTGCAGACGAGCCCGGCCCCACCGCACTGATTTCCCCCGGAGATCCCCCATGGGACTCGTCCCCAGTTCCTGCAGGAGCTCGCTGCCCTTGGCTCGTTAAGAGCGACGTTAAGAGGTCCAGAACTGAACGCAGCACTTGAGATATGGCCTCACAAGAAATAAAAAAAATTACACTTCTTTTTTACAAAGTTGTCATCATATTGCACGTGTTGACCGAATTACAATATAGTGAGAAATCCAAATGCTGATACAAATTTAAATTTTCAAGCTGATACCATTTTACATCACAATACATGGGTGATTTACACACTTACCCCTGCAGAAACTATTCTGCCATCTTGTTATTTTGTTCATTATAATTAATTACTTAACTTTATTAATAAAAAATTTCTTCATTTAGTTCCAGAAGCTACTGCATATCTTGAGGAAAACCTCTCTCTTTGTTGTTCTTTATGTTTATGTATCAGTGAATATTTATTGAATATCAGCTGTTGGGGAGGGAAATAAAGCCATAAAACAATTGCTTTGGGTTTTGCTTCAAAAAAAAACCTTTCCCAACGGTTGTGCTTCCTTCTGAAAACAATTATTTTTGTTCCCCTCTGACAATATTTTTGTCCTCATTTGGCACAAGGAGTTTTAGAGGGTAGCATTTGAAAATACAACAGTGAAGATGTGGTGATGGTTGTTTGATTTGGCTGCAGTTGAAGTCAGTGCAGTGCCAGGTGCTGCTGTAGAGCCCCAGCACCTGTGGAATGGCAGGAAAAGCTTTCTGGGGAGAATCCTACAGATTTCACGTTCAAGTACAAGGCTGACAACCAAAGGTGTGGAGCACGGGCTAGACGTGGAGGCTACGGTTTGTATGCTTCATCAGAAAGTGATATTTAGTCCTATTTTATTCCTGATTTTCCAAGCACTAGTGTATTTTCCTTCCTTTCTAAAGGAACTTAAAATGAACAGAGCCAGCAGCTTTGCTCCTTACAGCACAGCATCTAAGAGCACTCTAGGGCTGCTGCAACTCACAGGAATACCGAGTTCTTACACACTCATTTTCAATGAGAGGCTCAGCAAGGCAGAAGAATTAATGAGGTTTAGAAACAGTACATCCAGCTGACTTCATGTTTTGTCATCGTGATGTTTTACAGCCAAAGATCCCAGGAATAATGGCCATGTGCAACAGCATCACAGATCTAGTTTGAATTCCTAATAAAACGGGTTACGATGAGCCAATTGGTTTCACGGGGAAAATAACAACACAAGGAGATCCAAACTTTATGGTAAACTATTTTAGCCATGTTGGCAATGAGCCCACAGGCATTAACAATTGCAGGAGCTTTCAGAACTTCTCAGTGCCTTAGGTTTGGCAAGCTCATTACATACAAACTAGATTATTTGCTTTCCTTCATCTCAAGAGAACAAGAAATGTCATAATAAAGAATCAAAAAAGACTGAAATTATGAAGTGGAGGTTGTCAGTCACAGACTCAGCATTAACTTTATAGACCTCAGACTTATATAGAAACCATTTATCTTTCATCAGAGACATGATCAGCTTTGTTGATTTTCTGTAGCCCAGCTGTAGTGCAGTCCAGCTTACAGTGACTTCAGTGTGTGCAGATAATTATTTTAGTTAAGATGTTGGGGAATAAAAAACTCATTTATTTCCCATGAAGCAGTGTCTGATTAAAACAAACCCCAAACATATAAAGTCTGTAAGAACAACCGGGGGGGGTTGGGGGGATTATTTAAGAAAAAACATTTTAGGAACAGGTTGAATCCTCTAAAAAAATATCTCTTTAGCTGCTGTATTTCTATGAAGTGATTCAAGCACCATCCAAACAGGAGTCAGGCAAATCTTGCCCTTTCTGTAGTCTTGGTTTAGCTACAAGATGTAGCTGAAGTTAAACCTCTGCAGCTGCCAAGAACAAACAGCCCAACCAAAACCCAAAACTCACTCAAACATCCCTCACATTCTCTCTATTTGGACAGTGCTTTACACCTTATGAACAAAGGCAACCTGGATACATTATAAGATTCCAAGACAAGCGCTTGCCAACTTCACAAAAAACTGATTGCAAGGAAAGAAATTAAAATAATAAGAAAATTTATAATGGATGTAACGTGTTCTGGGAAAAGAGAACACTGAATGCCTCAGTCATCCTGCAGGTACTCCCATTTATATCTTATCAGGAGGAAAAACAAAAACCCAAACAAACCAATAAAACTTCTTGTAATTTTATTAATGACCATTCAAATGTAGTTTGGAAATGATAATGAGTAAAGTTGACTCTGTGTGCCAGTTAGAGTCAAATATGGACATCAAATGCCTGTGCCAAGGGAACTTGTGTCAGAAAGCTTTGAGCTCCACTCCAAAACACTGCAGGAAAACAAATCTCTGATTCCCCTGTACAACGGCAGCTTGGTTTTAAACTCTGGAATAAATCTAAATCTAATGTCTATTAGATACTTAATTGTATTTGCTTGGTTTTGTACAATATTGTTGATCTTATTTCCTTTCATTCTCAAAGCAGCTACAAAATGTCCAGATGTTAAATCTAAAGTGAAGCAAAACAAGTCCCCATAAATCCCCGTCAAAAGAACAAGTGTTGCCAATGGTGACTGAAACCCTAATTACTACTACTGATTATTTTAGCATAAAGATGTCTATAAGGTACAGTGTTCCCAGTCCTGAAGCAGCTCTTTGATCTTCCACAGTTACAAAATACAGAGGTTCCTCACTCACTCACTCACTCACTCACTCACTCACTCACTCACTCACTCACTCACATCCATATTAATGGAGCTTGAAGCACACGAGAACAGCAGTCCATCACCAGCTGGATGAGGTATCACTGTGCACTGTATCCATAGGGACACTGGTTTAGTGTTCTGTCACCTCAACAGCTGCATCTTCTATGTGCCACACGCTGCTCCCTGTTGTTCTGGGATAAATGCTCTGTTAAAGCATGAGCAGATGCTTTTCCCAACCTAAGCCCAAGGTTTGTCTCTCAGTTTCTTGATGTTTCACATTGTACATGTTGTACCCACAGTTAGAGTCTCATGTCACTCCATGTCACTGCTTTTTTCTCTCTGTCATATCCATATAGGTTGCAAAGGTTACAAGCAGGAATTTCTATCTACAGGCTTATACTGAAGCCAGCATCCTGCTATTTCCTGAGCCTCTAACTGCTATGTTATATAAAGATTTAAGAGATGATATTATATATATGGACAGAGGTCTAGGTCTCAGTTACTTGATTCCTTACGTGTACTCTGGTATCTTGCAGAGTTAAACAGGACACAAACAACCAACTTGGTCCTGCCCCTGCTCCTACGATTCACAAACTAATCCTTAAAAGGAGATCAGCATTACAGATCATCAGGATATTATAACTGCAAAGATAAAATGGCAACAAAAAGTAAGAATTTCCCACCATTTGTGAGGTGGGAAATATCAATCATTGCTCAGATTCTTCTCTTAGAAAAGGAGAGAACAGAGATAAATGTGAATGCTCTGTGTAGGCTTAACCAGGTGGACTGCACTGCTGATATCAAGAACATTGGATTTTTTATCCTTTTATTTCCAAAAGTAATAGTACAATTCCAAACAAATCTGAAAAGGATTAATACAAGTTGTACTTGTTTTGATTTAAGATGTAATTAATACAGATTCTGTCCTTGTTTTAAATACACAACAGATGTTTGTAGTTATAGTCAGTAACTGGAACATGCAAACCATTGAGGCTAGACATATAAAGAAGATAAATTTAAATAGCAGTGAAGGACACTAGACCCATTTGAGTATTTTAAAAATATTTTTTTTTCTGCTAAAATATAAATAGCTGATGCTAATATCATTTAAATAACCATCCTTAAGTTTCTGAATTAAACAAGTCAGGAGCAGCACTGGATAGTTCTGGGAGCCATTGTCAGAGCTATTGTTTCAAGCCATCTGTTGCTTAGGGCAAACATCTTCTCCTCATTTGAATTCAATATATTTTTAAAACCATCAGCACTTCCTTAAAAACAAACAAATTTCAGTTGTACACCTCAGTTTTCTATCTAAGAGAGGATTTCACAGCTATGGGTTTAACATATCCTTGTGATTTTTGATACAGAATATCTTCTTTATATTCAGACAATAAAGATATCTTAGACCAGTGGTTCCTAAATTTTCTAGATGAACAAATACTGTTAACTTCTTTATGAGTTAGGGATCACTGTCAGATGTATCTGAAACCATTGGTTTGTAAGTTCTGGCAGGGGCATTGCAGACTGGGAATACCTGCATGAGACAGGTAAAGCTGCAAGGTGTGTAAGATGGGTGTTAGAATGACATTCAGAGTGAAGACATTCAGAGAACAGTCCATAGTTTTGGTCAGGCTCCCTCAGAAGCGGTGTATAACCTGTGTATATGATTTGGGTTTTGAATTTTGCCTATGTGGAGTTTATACCCTTTATCACAAGGAATATAGATCCTTCTGACTCCCAGAGGATATGAGAGTGATCTCCTGTATCTTTATTTTTATAACCAGCTCAGCAACCTGCTCTGACTGATTTAGGCCAGCAGCTCTGCCTGAGCCTGGGAGTGACAATGTGTGGCTGGGGAAGGAACCCACTTCCACTGTCAACACAGTCCCAGCTGGGACTGACACAACTTTGGGAAGGCATTTTTTTTCAGGCTGTTTTTCAAAGTGCAATAGGACAATTTTGGTGTGTGGCCCAGGACAGTGTTGTCTGGAAACCCACCTGGCCCCACAAGGTAACTTTCTGAGAGCCCCAAGCTCTCCCTATGAGAAAGAAATGACGAATTATTCATTAAATATCAGCCATTAGCACATCACCACCTCTCACACAACACCCACACATGACTGACTTGTTGCCAGATCTTGTCCCAGAGCTGCTGGCTTTGAGCTCAGCTGATACAAACCACCCTGCAGAGCTCTCATTGCTTCACACTCCAGCAACATTGTCTGTTTGAATGATGTGGAACAGCCGGGCAGAAAAGCTGTAAACAAACACACACACTGCCATTGTGTTTGATTGCAACTTCCACGGTTTTCTGAACTGAAATTGTGGACTTTCCAGCAAATTACATTAGCACTGCTGCAAAGTCTTTGTGTATTGCTATTTGTTACCTGGCCAGCAGCACAGAGGCATCTCAGTGTTATCCAAAGTGCTTTCCCATTTCCAGCACTTTTGGCAATATGTGTTGCCTTCATACTCTTGTATCATCTTGGAGAGGATAAAATTTAGTTATCACAAGAACTACTGCCTGGCAGGAAACCAGATTTCTGACAGGTACAGCAAAGGCTTGTAACAATAAAAGTATCTGTGTGTGGGCTAAAACTCACCAGGATTTTACATACCCCATCTAACAGTTCAGCTCATCACTTCATGGAAATGCACTGCAGTTATCACCAACATATTACATTTAAGATTAAAAAACAAAAAGCAATTCTCAGTGCAAATAGACTGTGAAATGTATTTGAAAAGCAATGTAACAATAGCAAATTATATTTTAAGAGCTTTCTTCGAACAGTAACTATCACACTAACAGTACAACATTGGGACACTGGGAATACTTAAACTTGATAGTCTAGCCCAAGGACTGCAGTAAGCTTCAATAAGACTATAAAGTCATTACCTGGAGTACCATTTACCATGGTCTCACTTGTCAGAGGTCAAGAGATGGACAGTATTTCAATGACCCATGGCTCATATTCTGCCAGTATACACTGCCATGTTTCCATAGTTTGAATCTGAGCATTAATTCTCAGAAATATCCCAGGAGTATGAAAAAAATGTGCTAATCAGATTAAGTGCAGTGTTGGACTTTTCTGTTTAAAACACTAAGCCTCACCTTAACACCCAGAAAATCTAGCAGCTGCTATAGTGCTGAATTTGTGTTTATCTCCTCTTTTTTCTGTAGGGAAGGACATTCAGTGACATTGTCTATACAATAAAATTGTGGGAATAAAGCCCCAAAAGCATTTCAACCCAGGAAAGGCACCAAACCGATCACTCCAAAGAGATTTTAAATTAAATTACATAATAAACTTTCAGATTTCTCCTTCCAGAACAGGCATGGTGGAAGAAGGTGCAATGCTGGGCAACATTCTGCTTGTGAGAGCAAGGACCCCAAGGACTAAAATCAGCAAATGGCAAGTGAGGGAGTTTTACTGCAGGAGATGAGAGAATTAAGGAGAGTTCACCACAGGAGTCAGGCAGGAGATTAGTTTTCGTTTGGTTTAGCTTTAAGTCAAATGTGCTTCTAAATCGTCACAGAGAGAGATGAATGCAGTTGTGATTGTGGGTCTGGGAGACAGAGGAAGAGCGAGAAGATTGGCAGCAAGATTGCCCTTGGCCACAAACACCGTTTTTGCTTCACAAAAGCAGAGATGAATACTGAGCTGGGCAGGCTCAGCCCTGTGTAGAGCAGCCTAGAGAAGACAAGCCTCAAACACAGGACAGGACAAAGGCCACAGAAAGCTGCTTCAGCCTATCTCCCCTGAAATGGATGCTTCTGCTTAAAAAATCCCAAACAATTCTGCAGTCTCTCTTTTCCCTTCACTTACCGAGGTCCAGACTCGACTATAGTACAGCTGTAATAAAAAGAAATGAACAAACCACAAGTTTGAATTAGTGCAATTAATTTTACTTTCTTGCATCCATTTTTGTTTCTCTCAAATTGTCTCTACCCAGTTATGTTTCCTTTTTGAATAACCCATCCCCTGCCCCCTCCCATAAAATGCAGCCTCTAGTTATAGGGTAATTTCGTCCTATAGCTTCTTATAACTTGATTTTTTTTTAAGCTAGCTATTGTTTAATTATTACTTTGAAGTCAATTTAGCAGAAGAAAAATCCGTAGTTTAAGGTGGCTTTTTGCATCCCCACCAAGCTATTCAGCAGGGCATTCATCCAGGATACAAAACTAGGCTGAAGCTTTAGGAGTTGAATGGATCACTCCAGTAGAGATTTAATTTCCATGAAATTCCTCCATGAAAATCCACTCACTCCTCTTAGATCTGACAGACAGGCAAAGACCAGCCACTACCTTTGAACTGAGTAATTTTTAAATGCATCCCACCCCTCTTTGCCCCCCATGTAAATATGAATTGCTGAGGCTCAGAGCGCCTGGTAGACTTTAAACCACTCACAGAGAGCGGGCAGGAGGGGATGCAAAGGCGGGCACATCACTCTGTGATGTCTGAACTTCGGGTGTTTGGATGCGTGAGCCCCAAATCGCCCTGCTGCCGGCTCCGTGCCGCTGAGCTGAGCCCAGCGCGGCTCCCGCAGCGGCGGCGCCGGGCCCGGTGCGCGGAACCTGCGGGCAGAGCCGCTCCCGGTTCGCTGGCCCTGTGTGACACTGCCCGGAGATGCAGGGCCCGCCCGACGAGCCAGTTCATTGCCGGGGTGTCTGCGCTCATAAACCAAACTCTCCGCGGCGAGCCCGCCCGGGAGCGCCTCGGCTCCCGACGGGAACACGGGAGGAGCCGCCGGCAGCCCGGGGTGCGATCCGACGGTGCTGTGCGAGCGCTTCCTGTGCCCTCCGCACGGGAATCATCCCCATCCCCATCCCCATCCCCATCCCCATCCCCATCCCCATCCCCATCCCCATCCCCATCCCCATCCCCATCCCCATCCCCATCCCCATCCCCCATCCCATCCCCATCCCCATCCCCATCCCATCCCATCCCATCCCCGACCCCGAAGCCGAGCCGCCGGTGCGGGTGTGGATCCCGCTCCTCTCTCTCCCCCCGCCTCCTTCCGCCCCCTGCAACTTCCTTCCACTCGTGTGTTTTAGAAAACGCTCACCCCGAAGTCACCACGTGGGACAAAACACGGGGTGTTATCTATTTATAAAGCTTTAATATACCAGGCAGGCAAGATTTTTCTACATTTATTCACTTCACTTTTCTTCGTTTAGCAGCTGCCATCTCTCTCCTCATTTTCCCGAGCGGTGCTGCGCTCCTACCTCTCTACAAAGCTATTCCCGAGTCCTGGCTGCTGTTTTAACTTTGCTCGGGCGCACACTCGGCTGTTCAAATTTCAGCTAAGCGCTGCTTTTCTTGCCTGAAGCAACTCTTCAGTTCATCTCCTGAAGTTCGCAGGTTTTCCCCTGTTTTAACCCTGATCTTTCCTGAACCTTGCTTGTCTCTGTAGGCGGGGGTTGCGGAGGGGGTGTCGGCAGTGAACCCCATTTCCCATTTTCCCTCCTGCCGTTCCTGTTCCCCCTCCCGGAGCTCCACGCGCGGCTCCGGCGGCTCCCGGGCATTTCTCGCCGCAAAGCTGCGGATGCCTTTGCATTCCAGGCACAATGACCCTCTGTTCCCTGGAAGCTTTCTTCAGCTCCGACATCTAAATCACCAGCCCCACAGCAGGCAGAATCCCCTGCTTTTTCCTCCTTTGAAATGTTTATCTTTGCACCTCCTAACTCAGGTTCATACGCTCCAGCAAGGAATTTGGGAACCCCTTCTTTTCCTTTTGAACTCTTTTTCCTCTAGAATTTTTGTAATTGCTGCATTGAAGAGGGTTTTTTTTTGTTTGCTTGGTTGTTTGTTTTCACTCTTTTTTCTCCCTTTCAATCCAATTTTTCAAACATCAGTGATTCAGATTGATTAGCTTGACTAAAAGAGTTCTGAGCACTGAAATTAGGAGATGGTATCTCCTCCTAGTGTTTTCTCTCCATTCCTAAAAGTTTGTTTTCTATCACAGGGGAAAAAAAAGTTTGAACAATATAATTTCACTTTGATGTGAATGCTGACTGGTTTTATTCTAGAAAGACTTAAATTTTTTAATACCTTTCCTTATCAGTCTTGACATAAGGAAACTCACACATCAAGGTGGTTTAATTCTTGTGAGAAGGGGTCTGACAATACACCAACTAAACACACAGGAGCTCAGCTGTGTTTTAGCTGTTGGTGTGATATTAAAGCTGTTGGTATGATACTAGTTTGTTGGAGGAAATACTTTAAAAAACCAAATAAATATTACAGTTCATGCATTAAGCAAAACTTATTTTCAAAATTCAGTCAATTTAATAGGACTTATGAGATGTTTACATTTACGGATTACAAATTTTATTTGTTGTAAACTCACTGAATTTAATCGCATCACCACTGAAACTCCTCAGAGGTTCTTACTTTGTTTTAACATTTGCATTGGGAACTGAATATTTAAACCACGGCTGTGGTTCAGGCACTAAGTGTTATTTAAGAACTGTGGAGGTGTCAGACCTCATTACACCGAATTACTAGGAAGCTCTGCAGAGTACAGACAGGCAATACAGGCTGCCTCTGGTAACCCTGACAATTGCCCTTTAATCCTGACCTACAGGATTCCTGATATTCCAGCCACAGCCCATTCTTTGTGTACAAACTGAGCAGAGACACGTTTATACAGAAACATATTTCTGGAGGGACTTCAAGGCTATCTCCAAATCCTCATCAATGGAAACTAAATTAGGACATGAATCAAAACTTCCAGGAGTGAAAAATGTGGAATATGTTATTATCATGTTTACTCAGAGTTATCTGTTCAGGTATGTTTTATTGGACCATAGTTGCTGAACTGAGGAAATGAAAGAGAGTTGTTGTTAAAAGCAGAAAAGCAACAAATTTTGTCTGGATTTACATCAAAATCCCGTAAAAAAAACTATAATAAGTGAAATATATTGCAGAAGGATTATGGTAATTTTTTTTTCTTGGAATTGGATGATCTAAAATGTATATAAAAAATAAGAATTATAAGGAATGTAAATAAGACACAAAAAAGATTTTTGACACAGACTTTATACCTGTGGATGAGGAAAAAATTAATTAAACAACAGAGTAATATTTCACTTAACAAATTTAAATCATTGGGCAGCAGTGGGTTCAGAGATGCTTTATTAGGTATTGAGGTACCCCTATGTGGTATGAAATACAAATACTGCAGAAAGGATGTCTTCTACTTCAGTTCCCATTTAAACTTCTCACTGACATTAGAGGAGGTTCAGTGTAAAGTGCAGGCAGTCTGAAGTCCTGAATTTCTGTCTCAGTTGACTGAGGATTAATAATCATAGAATCTGTCTTCCTCTTCTGTGGGATTTTGATCCTCCTGATCCAGCAGTGATCAGACAGTAGCACAGTTGTTTCAAACAAGCAGGTACCTCTGTCTCAGAGGTCAGCACCACGCTGGGCTCAGAGACTAAATTAATCTGGAGAGGAGTCTGAAGTCACACTGGAAGTATCTTATTGATCATAAGAGAATGGAAACTTCCACTGAAGTCATCCTACAACACGAGTGATGTGCACTGAGAGTGCAGATGACAGAAACCTGCAGCCTGTTCTGCAGTGAGCAGCCTTTCAGGGCTTCTGTAGGGCAATTTGACAGTGGAGCGTTCATGGAACAGGTTAGGAATAAACCCACAGCTAGATAAAGAACAGAGGGAAAAGGAAGAAAAGAAGCAAGATAGGATGAAAGAGAAAGAAAAGACAGGAAGAAGGAAGGAAGGAAGGAAGGAAGGAAGGAAGGAAGGAAGGAAGGAAGGAAGGAAGGAAGGAAGGAAGGAAGGAAGGAAGGAAGGAAGGAAGGAAGGAAGGAAGGAAGGGGAATATGTAAATACTATTATTTATCCGCTATAGTGCTAACTTTTGAGTCATTCCAACTGCCTATCCCAAAACTCAGCTCCAAACCTTGGAAACAGGATTTCTGACCAGATCACCAATGGACACAATTAGCCACGACACGTTTGCTTCATAATAAGAGTAGACTGAGTTCTGGTGCAGCAAATGAGAAAAGTAAAACCAAACAACAAATGCACATTTAGTCAGACATAGAAAGTTTGAACGTTCAAAAGCCCCAAAGGATGTGGCATTGTGTAAGCAAAAGAAGCACTTCTAATTTCCTCCCACCATGCTCAGTTGAATTTTTCTGCATCATTGTTCAGACTCCAGCCTTTGCTTCATGCTGCAATCAGCAAATTCAGCTTAGTGAAGAGAAACTGAAGGAGAGTAACTCTGGATCTCAAAACTTTAGATACCCATCACATAAATTGATTTTATGCATCTATGTGATACAATGCAACCTACAAAAATAATTTGTACTGGTGTAATTGCCTGATAAATCAATTAAAAATTAAATAGTAAATGAAGGAGTTACCAAAACACTATTTCCAAACAGATACAGGTGCTCTGGGCAGCTTACTCCTATTACAGAGGTAAATTACACAAATTCAAAACAACTGCCTTTGGAGCTTCCCACATTCAAGCAGCAGCTCTCCAGCCATGTGCTAATAAAAAGCTCTGGAAATGCAACAATATTGCTTCAAAACCTTATCCTCTCAGTCTTGCCCTAAAAAGGGGCTTCCTTACAATATTAGACTTCTGAACTGAACTGATAGCTAAGGGGCACAGGAGAGGAGGGAAAGAGAAATTCATCAAATTTCCTGCTGCAGCCGGATCTCAGAGGAAGTTGTTGCTTCCTGCAGCTTGGTTAGGGGAGCCTAAAAGCCAGATGGAGACTTGCTTCAAGAAATATCTATTTAGGTAAGTCAAAAGCTGGGCAGGAGCAATTGGAGAGAAGTGCCAAACAAGGCTGGAAAGAACACCACCAGTCATAGAATCACAGAATGGCCTGGGCTGCAAAGGACCTTAATGATCAACCAGTTCCAACCCCCTCAACATGGAAATGGACAGTTCTGCCAAAAAAAAAAAAAAAAAAAAAAAAAAAAAAAAAAAAAAAAAAAAAATCAGAAGACACCAGATCTTCTGCTCTGAGGATAGATAATCCCATCATTATGTTATAGGAACATGGTGCATCCACAGTCAAGCCCTGTATTTGTGGAGTGACAAGGACATTGTGGAGAGGAATACAGAGATATTGCTGCCTCCAGCTGGTTACCTCAGCCCTCTGCCAGAGATTGCTGAGCCCATAGATCTAAGGACAAAGTGACTGGTACTGCACACTCTCTTTTTTTGAACTTTTTTTTTTAAGTGCAAGTCAGTTGGAGAAGCAGATTTGGTTTGGAAAGTGTCCCTTTTCTGACCCTCTTACATCTGACTTGTGAAGAGCTGCATTGCTCTGCAGGTTCCCAAATTTTCCTGGAGGTTCAGCACTGTATATTAAAAATAATTTTCTTCTTAATATAATATTTCTCCTTCTGTGGGCAGATCTGTGTTTGTTAACAGCAGTGGAAGGGTTTGGAGATTTCTCTGCCTGACATCTGGGATTTCTGTGGGTTGTGCTGGTTGTTGGACACAAAAGTCCAAGAGAGTCTTGGAAAAAACTGTTTCCCATCCTGCACTCCATCCTCCTGCAGAACAGCCCTGAGTGAAGCTCTGACAGGGTTAATGGAGGTGGGGGAGCCTCCTGCTGCCCTTTCACAGCTGAAAGGGCACAGGAGAGCAATTACAGCTCTTCAAACCCCCTTAAAGGTATTTCTCTTTTCATCAAAACAACAAACATAAAATACATTCCTGAGGCTTGCAATAAAGGATGATAATTTTTGTAGTATGTGACTTTACACATGAAGTTATAAAAATAATATTTTAAACGTAATTATATGGTCTGAAGTGCATTTTATATGTGACTTTCTTGTACATGGTGCAGTTCATCTATATAATATATTATGGAAATGTCTGACATATTATTATGTGCTTCAGCTTCAACATTTACTTATTCTAGGATGTAATTAATACCTTGATAGAATGAAGTACATTCAATTTGTATAATAGTGAGTGTTTGGTCTATATTGAGCAGGAGTTCAATATATGAACATTTATTGAAATAAACCTTCCCTCTCTGTTCTTTCAGCTCCTGTCCTTGCCTTAAACGGAAGCACTGAACAAAACAGAAATAAACCATTCTTCATCCCCAAAATTCGTATTTTTGTCAGATATTAGTTTCTTTTTGTTTAAGGAAATCCTATTTTAAATTATCCTTCAGGCTGCTGGAGATGAGCCCATGGAAATGCCAAGCTGAGTTTAGGAAAACTGGATCATCAAAAAAGACAGGACAGTTTGGAGCAGCCAGGAACTGCTGCTTCATTATGAGCTAAACCTTCATTCACTAAAAGTCAGAGCCACCAACTGCAAAGGAAATAATATTCTTATGGCATAAATGAGTGTGATCTATACATTCAACCAGAAAACATACATCTAGTATTAAATATCAGTGATTCAAGGCTGCTAATCTGGAAGTGACTCTCCAGTCTGGATTAGATACAGGCAATATTTGAGCATTCCAGTGGCTGATAGATAAACTGGTTTAATGGAATTCTGGTAAATTAGAAATACCTTCCATTTCTAAAGAAACAAGATATCTGAACAACACAAATGAAAAAGTCTTCTGGATGTGGATAGTTGGTCTTTTCTTCCAATTTCCAGGTGCCCTCCATCTGCTCTTAGGAAAATCAGCATTGTACCTCGAGGGTTGAATTCTTGGGAAGGGGAGGGGCTACAGGGTATCCAGAAAACAGCTTTAAATAGATTCTCTTATCTTGTTTTTCAGGGGAGATTTGGGAGGCTTTGGTATACATTTCAGTAGAAAACCCATTAATTTACAAACTGCAGTGTTTATGTTGGGAAATGCATCCTGCTCTTCTGTAAGCAAAACAAAGCGTCCTTATCTTGATGGATTCTTAAAAAAAAAAAAAAGAATAAAAAAGGAAAAAGTGAATGGATCACAGAGGCTCCTGCCTGCCTCGTGGGAATTAGGCTGAAAAGGGAAGATGAGAACGTGGCAATCCACTGGCAAGTGCCATGAAGCTTTTTGGAATTAACTGTTCCAGGTTTTGCACACATCTTTTTTTTTTATTTATTAGGAAACCAAACAGAGCAACACTTGCCCAGAGGTAAAACACTTTCCATGGAACACTTTGCCTTGGGAAATAACTCATTTTCTACCTTTAAAGGATGGGATCAGCCTGACTCCTGAAGCACAGAGCAGCCTGACACGGCTCCGCAGTCTCCAACACTTGGAGTCAATAAATAAATCAGGATCTTATCTCAGCCCCCAGGGTCAGGGAATGACTCTCCTGTCTCCCAGATCTCCCTCCAGGATACAACCTCGTGTTGATCATTCCCCATCCCTTGCAGCCCTGCTCCAGCTCTTACCCAGCTTTGTCTTTTCTCTGCTTTTCTCTCTTTTCTCCTACTGCTCTTGCTGGGACTTGGGAGCTGCTCCCGAGGATGAGGATGTGCACAGAGGAGGGGAGTGACCCCCAGAGTCCTTCTCCTTCAGGGCTGACTTCACCAGGGCACGACACTTCCAGCCCCAAATTCCAGCAATTAAATGCAGGACTGCACCTCCCCTTAAAGAGCCACCTTGTACCAGAAACATAAAAGCTGAAACAGGAAAGGGAGTGTGCTGAGGGGATGTTAAAGAGATGGACTTTTGCAAATAAAAACATTTATTTAGTACGATTAATATGATTTTAAGGACGAAATACACATATTTTAGAAATGTGTTTATTTCTTTTTTGACAAATTTAAAAGGTGGGCTGTGAATTTCCTATCTGAAATTTAGTTTTCATTAGTCTTTTTAAAAGTGTAAGAGGTCCTTAAGAACCATGATTTAACTGGAAGAGATAATAAGATAATATTTAGATAATAAAGAAAATAATTTGTTAGTGTTCCACAATGAAGTTACAAATACATAGTGAAGTCCTTTTAAAAGAACAGTACAAAATTAATTAACCAATTTAATTGCAGTGAGATATTAAAAGAATATTGAATTTTTGCTGCTTGGCAATCATTATTTGAATCCTAAGAAATACTCCAGGATTAATTATGTGACTTTATGAACAGATATTTAATAAAGTTTGGATATTGAACTGTGTGTTTAATGAAATCTTTTCTCTTGAACTTCAATCTTAACTGTAATTTAACAAATCCTGCAGCTTGAGTTCTGCAACATGAAATACTCTCTATGCCTTGACCAAATTTAAGTGCCTTTTTATACAGAATTTTAGGCTAGGAGGAACAAAAGGATGCACTTTTCACGACCCTGGAACCCTGTGACCACTGGGAAATCAAAAGGGTGGTGACACGAAGGAAAACTATTGTCCACAAAAATAAGCTCTTCAAGGGGCACCAGGAATGCACAATAAAATCCCAGTTTCCTTTGTGTAGCTGTTTATGCCTATGGCTTGCATCATCCAGAGCTCAAGAATAGATCTAAACCAAAAAGGAATTCGGGTTTCTAAGAAAAATCTATATTCTTAAAAAGAAAAATCCCAAAACTATGCGGAAAAAAAAAAATCTTTTTAGAATTCATCAATTCATTACAAATAAAATATGTAAGTCTGAGGTAATGAAAATCCTCCTGTCCTCTCTGTGGGAATTGGAGAAGTAGATTTAAAAAGTGACTCCAGCAAGTAGGAGCAGATGGGAAAATAACCTGATTTGCCAGAACTGGAGGATTTAGTGAATTTGTTGCCTTCTTTCGTTACTAGATTGCAGCACATGTAAGTGCTTAATTGGAGAATGAGCTCTACTTTGACCTGAAAACATTTCAACTAAAAAGGCAAAAGGAAAAAAAAAAAAGATCTGGTCTTAAATTCTTAATTAAACAAAGCTGCAATTTAACCTAGTAGCCTTTTTTCCTCCAGAAGACTGAAAAATATAGAAAACTAGAAAATAAAAAATCTAGATAAATAAAATTATGTGTAAGCCTCATGTTGCACTCTCTGAAAATAATTTATTGTGGCATAGTTTGTTAGAAAAAATTTTTAAAAGTTATTATTGTTTAAGTCTTTTTCAAAGACTTTTTCTAATTCAACTTGAAATCAGTGAAGAGAAAAAATTCCATTGACTTTAGTAAGCTTTGTCAGGGAGCTGCCTTTTAATTTATGCAGAACATTATAATTAAATTTTCTTTCAATAAAATTGTTCAATAAAAATGTGTGAGATTTGCAGTTACCACACTTTTGTTTGTGTTTAAATGTTACTGGGGTGTTTGCAGAGCAAAGTGAATGCTGCGTGAGTGGAGCAAGTTTAGGCAATGAAAATGTTCAGATACTCCTTGTAAGCAAAAATGAAATCAACAGATTTTTCTCATTTCTCCTTAGAGACTTTCCAAAACAGTAAGCAACAGCAGATTTAGAGAAAAAACCCAAACAAACAAAACCACAGTTCAAAAAGCTGTAGATTTAACAGTTTGCTTTTGTATCAGGAAAGTGATGAAGTTTTTTGTTAAAGAAAGATAGTTTTAAAATTGCATATTTTTACAATTAAACCGATTGTGAGAATTTATTCATAGGGAATGATGCTAAAAGCAGACATAATTTATGTCTCAGCTGTTGCCCATCTCTTAAGAAATATGTAAAATAATCACTTTTGGAAACGCCAAACTGTTCTGAAGGCAGTAAATTTAAGTTGCTAATGCACGTGATCTGTTTTTTAGCAGTCACTTTTGGCTGTGGGTTTTGCAGGGAGAGCAGAGGACACGATCCTGCTGGAACTGGCTGTGCAAAGGAGGAGAAGCTGCAGGACAAAGCCCGAGGAAGCCTGGGGAGCCCAAAGGCAGCAGTGACCTCTGGAGCCCCGGGGCACCTCTGGCTGCACTCACACATTTGAGTTACCACATCTCCTACATGACAAAAAATACATTTACCTGGAGTTCTGTGCGATCTTGTAACAGAAAGTAAAGAATTGAAATAAATTGAAATAAAGAATTGCTCCTAGAAGGTTGATGCGCTTTTTTCACATTTAAGCAAAACTTGCTGTTACAGAGGTCGGAAGGAGATTGCAAACAGGCAAATCTCAAGGGGGAGGAATCGTGTTAGAATTCATATTATTCTCACTGAATAGTCATAAAGTTTTGTGCTTTCTGGTTAGTAAAAAGAGGAACTATTTCCCTTCTGAGCAAGGCAAAGCACTGTCACAAACTACAGTGATGCCACAAGCCATGGCAGTCATCAGCATTTTTTTAATGTAACACTCACCAGGAGGAATTTAAGAGAAAAGGATCTGCCTAAGTGAGTAATGTAGAAAGGAAAAGTCAAGCTAAATCAAAATAAACAAAACAGAAAGGCATATTTTCTTAATACTTTACATTACACTCTGTGTAAGGTACGAAATCTCTGATGCACTGAATGCTTAAATTAAACAGAGGTTCCTGTGGAAATTCCTGCTGCAGAATCTGCATTTTGGTTTTATATGTAAATTTTAAAAAATGTATATACTGAGTGTACTCTTGTATTTTGCCTTTAAAGCTTTTATGTTCTTAACAAATTGCAGAGTTTTTTTAAGAAGAACAGCCAAAATCTAACACAGAGGTACATGGCAGAAAATATACTTTAAATCACTAAACAGATATAATTTTTTTCTGCCTTTTAATAGAAAATTCTGGGTCCATTATAACAAAAGGATGCACTTTGCACGACCTTGAGAGCCTGTGACCATTGGGAAATCAAAAGGGTAGTGACACTAAGGAAAACTATTGTCCAGAAAAATAAGCCTCTCCAAGGGGCACCAGGAATCCACAATAAAATCCCTGTTTCCAAGAAAATTCAGGCATTTCCATCAAAAAAGACTGGTAAGATAAATAGAATGTCCTCATAAGCCACAGATTCTTAATAATACAAAATGTCTAAGTCCATGGTAAACAAAGCCCCAAGGAAAACTAACATCTCCTAACTCAGGCTTCTCAAGACCTGGGTCATGACCCAGTGCCTTGTCACAAGGTACCTCAAAAGCATTTCTGAGCTGAAATTGCAGGGAATTTGTTTTGCATTACATATATTTCAGTTGGAGTTTCACTCCTTGCAGAGCTCATAGAAGTCCTACAACTGTCTCCTTGCTCATGGATGTGATTTCAGGGTTAACAAAGATTGCTGCTGTTATCTTTTAAGGATTTCAGTTTCCATGTGAACACACACACTGATCTGAAAGAAACCCCAGCACGTTAGTTGCTTTCTTGTTTCCTGCCCTAAAATCTTGTCATTTTTGCATTTTTATCCCTGAGTTTTTCAGGAAATCCATTCGGAGAATTTAAAAATTCAATAGTAAATGAATTTTGCTTCACATTTTGCATTTCGCTTTATAATTTGGTATTAAGGCTCTTAACCTCTCAATTACTTTTTTAAAAACTTGATTCTTTTCAGTTTCTCTTAATTATTTAATGGGAGAATAAAATATTTGTGATAGATTCAAATCTCAGAATGTACTATTTTGTGACAAATGAGTGTGGCTTCGGTGATAAAGTTGTTTGCAGAACATCTGGGTTTAGGTTGAGTCCTGCCTGTAGCACTAAACTCACTTTATTCTACCCTAATCCTGAAGGAGGCAGAAGCCAACAAATCTTTCATCATTTTTTGCTGTTCAAAGGCATTTTTGCTATCAAATGCTAAGGTTTTGCTAGTCAGCACTAGCAGGAACTAATTGAACAAGAGAAGTTATACATATCAATATCTTTAGTTGATTTATACTTTTGAAAGGCTCATTCTACAAATATTTAGATACATGAGTAAATCTGCCCACATAAATAAAATCACTTTTATGTTTAGGTGTTTGCAGAATTGATCTGTAATTTCCATAAAAATCTAGAGAAAGCCATCTAAAGAATTAATTAAAGGGCATATGTAATAGGAGGATGTGAGAACTAGATGATTTATTCATTAACTCAGTCTAATACAAATTCTTAAGAATTACTACCTCCAAGAATTTCTACACTTTGGCTTTAATTTTAACTTTCTATTCCTGCTAAAAACTTGTGGGGAACATTATTAAAGGTAGAATATAATGAGTTTCAAAGGCTGAATCACAATAATCTGTGTGTTTTCACTGCTTTTTGCAAAGCTGACAACTCTGTGATGTAAACTGCAAATCTGCCTTAGCTGGTTGCATATGGCTCATGTTTATCCAGAAAATAATTTCATGTAAGGAGCTGCACAGTAAACAGTTCTTACTGTCAGGATCTGGTGTCTTGAGATGCGTGATTTACATGGAAAAATACCTTTTGTCCTCAGGAGTTTTGTGTTCTTTGTGGGTTAACGAAATCACAGCAGAGAAGTGTTGCTTCCTAATAGGCTACAGAGCAGGAGTCAATTTATGCAAACAGGGAGAGGGATGTCTTTCCCGAACTCACAACCCTAATTGCTAGTTAAGGACTATGGCAGGACGGACGAGTTTTTGCACATCAGAGGAGGCAGGAGCTGTGTCCTGGCTGGAAGGCGGCGGCAGGACGGACGGACAGACAGACGGACGGACGGAAGGCTGCGTGTCCGCCCGCGGATCGCCGGGGCTGCGAGCCAACCTCAGCAGCTCTGCAGAGCAGCTTTTGCTGCGGTGCCGGATCCCGGAGCCCATCGGATCCTGGGCTCCATCCATCCCGGACTGCCATCGCATCCCAGAGCGGCTGCTGCGCCTCCCGGCCCCGGTGCCACCCCCAGCCGCTCGCCCTGGCTCACCCCACATGTCCCTGTCCCTCCCTGCTATTAAAGCGAGTGGATATCATTCTGTCTTCGGAGTACTTTTCTTTCCTAGTGCTGTACTTCAGCCTGTTTGCAGCCTGGGGGCAGAGCCACACCGGCTGCTGCCGGCAGCCGGGAGAAGCCGCTTCCCGGAGGGTTTTGCAGCTGGGACAGGTTCTGGATGGGGAATAACATTTAGTTATCTCATTCTGAGGCAGAAAGGAGCTTCCCTCCTAAAAGTTTGGGTTTTTTTTTTTTTTTTTTTTTTTTTTTTTTTTTTTTTTTAACACCATGTTTGCATGTTTTTATGCGAACTCCAGCCTGTATCCATCCTCAGCCTTATTTCCCGTCTGGGCTGGGTCTGTGGACTTTATTACTCCAAGCAAGCACATTTTCCCACTATGCTGAGGTCAATTATACATTCTTCCTCGTGGTAAGGTTTGTTTGCCTCCTGTCATGCTGTTCTTTTCCAACAGAACATTTTGAGCTCGGGATAACAGGATCATCCTTTTAGTATGCACATCCCAAAACGTGTTAAACTACTGTTAATGTATTTTATCTTCTTAGCAGGGATCTGGAGCACGCACGACACATGCACTGGAAAAAAGCATTGCCTTGGTATGAGAGGTGAGATCCTGTGTTATGCCTGTAGCCCCAGAACTGAGAGTATATAGCAGGTTTAAGATGGTTTTATGCCCTTCTAATCCTGAGCTGTTCTGCAGGCTGGGGTAGACCTCCTGGTGCTTAGTCAGCCTGATTCTCAATGTGTTTTAACCAACTTGTGAACTCAGCTGTTCCCTGAATTTACAAAATGCTCCCGTGAGAGGCAACAACCTCTGCAATGCACCTTCCAGTGCCCAGCTCCTGCACAAGTGTAGGGAAGGGAAATCACTGAAGGGCAACTTTGACGAGCTGCATAATGAAATACCTCCCCCAAATGGATGTGAAAACTACTTCACACTGTCCTGCTCCAAGGAGCTCATCCTAACTGGCAGGATTTAGAGTTTAATGAACACATACAGAGATTTCTGTCTAGGACATCTGCTTCAATCAGTGCTCCTGAAGCACAACCTGATGTTGCACAGAGAAAAGGGTCTGAGGGATGCTCTGGGTGCTTGGTGAGGGACGAGCATCCTGCCACTTGCAGGTGGTTTACAGAGCCTGCCCTGCACCTGCACAAGTTTGGTGCATTTAACAGGCAACCCGAGAGCTTCTGTCTGTAACTTGCTCATGTTTCTGCTGAAAAAAAAGAGAGGAATCCTCACATTTCCTATTGCATGCAACTGTCAGAATTCAAGAGTGGAAAAAAGTACCAGCTGTTTTTTTGCTGTGCATGAAAATCAGGTAAACTGTGTGTAAACTCCCAGATTTCTTACATGCACAATATCCAAACCTCTGCCTCTTCTTAGAGGCAGCCTGACAGAAAGAAAAATCTTAAAATCTTATACCTGCTTGACTCCCCTGAGTGCACACAATCTGTTCAACAGGGGAGAGGTACATGTCTTCCCTGGGACCAACATACAAACCACAGGACACTGTGGAAACATAAAGACAACATCTGGTCCCTGGGTCTTCTCATCAGGTCCTTACATCAAATATTGGTAATGTATTTGGATTTCAGAGAAAAATGCAGGCAATGCTGTACATCAGCCTGCAGTAACAGTTAATGAGCCAAACAAAATAATAGTTTATGTATAACCTGGAGTCAAACAGTAATTTATTGACTAATTTCTAAAACGCCACGTGATGTAAGGGAAGTATATTTTGGAAGGAGATGTCTCGTCTAGAAATGACTTGAGCATATTTTTAAGTTTAGGCACAGAAAAAAAGGTTAAACCAGTCCTGTTTAGTTCCCCTGCCCTGAAGGAGGAGTTCAGAGAGTGCACAGAGGTGTGTGCAGGGCTGGGGCCAATTCTTCCTGCACTGAAACTATTGATGGGCTGAAGCATCAGCAGGAGCACTCATGTCCCAAATCACCCTCCATGTGTATAAAATGTGTAGGATCACATCCATGGCACAGCCTGCCTTTGTAGCTTGTTCTGATGGAAAGAACATTGCTCCTCAAGACACAGCTTTCATGGCTTGCAAACTTACATACTCACCGTTTAAGATATTTACAGTTTTAAGGGCTTAAGCACATATTTGGATTATGTGGCTCATCCAAATATTAAGATTTACACAAAATCTAGAGAGTTCACAACATATTCTGATTGCCAGCTGTGGAGAAATAAAATCTATCAAGTAATTTTACAAAAGGGGAAGTTGTGCACTGTTACAAAATAGAAACTGTACTTCAGAACAAACGTACAAGAAAATTGCATGAATTAAAATGCTGTTGATATATACACAAATTAGAAAACTCATCAAAATACCAGTAATATTTGGCAATATTGGACACCTGTGTGTGAGAAAAATTCACCCATATAATTCAAGGTATAATCAATGATCTGTGAAAATGGCAGGAGGATGCACGGGGCATCTGGAAAGGTGTTTAACAAGACAGACTACTATCCAGAGAATCTGAGACAGAAAATAGATGCCCAGAATTCAAAACTCTGCCTTCCAAGAATTGATTTTGACATGAAAAAAATAGAAACCTCGTTCCTCTGCAAGTTCATGTAGGAAACATTTCCAATTTCAGCATTACACATGGCCCTATCCTGTACCACGAAAAGGCTCATTTAGTCATGCAAGGAGCTGCCTTTTGATTTGACAACTTATATCCAATTGTCAGGGTTTAACCCACCTGAAATGGGAAAGAAATTGATGAAGAACCAAGTGCTGTGAAAGGATGAGTTCATTTAACTTCCCATGATGGTGAAGGTGGAGGGAACTCACAGAATTGAACTCTATAGAAATTGCATAAAAGAGATTCACAGAAATGCAATTTCAGCCTGGTGCAAAGTAATATGGATACATAAGAAATGAACAGATTAGAAAGCTAAATGCAGACTTTAATATACTTAGCTACCAAACTGTGAAGATAAATGAAGCAGAGATAATTCTATACATTTAAATTTTGTTATAATAAACATGCTTATAATAAATTGTCAAAGAACTCCTAGAAGGACAGATTTGAGACATTAGTATGCAGCAGTCCTTTACAGCATGTCAGAGATACAGCAAATGTTACATTATTCATTACAGGGATCAATACAGTAAAAAAAAAATTAGACATGAAGTCTAAGCCATTACTGTACCCTTGTTCCTTATTTTATATGTAGATTGGTCTTATTTGGGAGAGGGCTTAGTGTTTTTATAAGCAGATTTCACTTAGCTAAAATGCAAGGTAACACAGCTTATTCATACCCCATTTTTCTCTATTAAATAGTTTTACAAATAGATATTAAAAGGTGAATACCAGTTTCAAATGTCTTACTAATAAATGACAAAAGTGTGAAATCTTTATAATAAAACCTCTATTATCCGTCATTTTTCATCACAAGAGCAAGCACATAGAACGAATACTGAATTAAATTTTACATTTACATTGAGGAAAATCTCAAAGTATCTTTTTATTCTGTCCTTACAAGAGTAAAATTTTCATTCTACATCTTTTTCAGCTGAATGATTTAAAATAAAGACAGTTCAGCAGCACATGACAGGTAATCCAGTGTTACACAAAAACCCCAAAGTGTACAGAAGACAAATGAAGACAGACCTTTAAGGAACTCCACTGCTGCAAAGATTTACCAGAGTTGTGGCTCTGTGAGAATTCACAGAAAGAGTTTGCAACCTCCCTCTTATCAGGGGAATAACTCTGTAGCTAATGATTAAAGTGTTTTCTCTTAAATATTCCTTTGGGTTTTTTGTTCCTTTTCAAGATGACCTGATCTGTCCAAACATTTTCTTCCAAAAAGACTCCAGACCTGGCTATAAAACAGGGGTTTGGACACTGATTTCATGCTGGTGTTCTGTAAGTTTAGGAGAAGATCTTCAGGCTTTCAACTATTCCCAAAGTTTTGAGAAAAAAGTTAGATTTTATTAATCTGACAGAAATCTTTCCATACAGAAACTGATTTTTGGATAGTTTGTTTTGAAAAGAAATTTGTTGTTTCACGAAGATTCATCCCTCTTAGCTGTTTCTGATTTCTTTTATTTGGATAGTACAGCACAGTTCACTGTGCCTTCTCCAGTATGAGAAAGGTCAGACAATAATTCTGATTTTGGTAGGGAACAAAAGTGGAGCAGCTAGTCCAAGGCAAGCCTTGATAATAGTTGAATGAATCAGTAACCAAGAAGAGAGAGAACAGAATTATCTGAAACACTGAGAAGAAAAGGGCAGTGAAAGAAACAGAAATATCTTCTCAGCACATATGCATGCATGTGGCTCCATCACAGGGAAAAAAAAATTCTAAATTTCAGTATATTTGTTGTAAGGGTGGGGTATGGAATTTCAGAATAAACTCTGAAAGTGATTTTTAGTAATTTAACTTTTTTTTCTCTCATCTCTGTATATGAATTGCACCTACTTTAGTTTTGCTAACAGACCTCCAAAACCTCCCCACAGTAACATGTTTTACAAGCACCACCTTGCAAACTATAAATCACCATGTGCTTGAAAAGGCCATCAAAACTCTGCCCAGCTCTGGCAGAGAACTGCTCTCACTGCACAATACCCTTTCAAATATTAAGAAAAGTTCTGGCACTTTTTTCTTTGACCATTACTTTTTTTAGCAACTGATGTATTTGCAGACCCCAGGACTCTCTTCCAAGATACACAAAAACACAAGTCAAAGGTCAGCAGGAGGATGTAAAAATACCATTTAATCTTATCTGTGCAACACTTCATGTAGACTTATTTCACCATTTTCAAGCTCTCTTTGTTGAAAGACTAATTTATTTCTGAACTGACAAAAAGAGATAATCAATTTCCAGCATGAATTGAGTAAAAGCTCCTACATGTAACTTTATTCTTATATATTATCTGAATATGTTTATGATACAAATGTTTATATTAAAGAATTAGAAATCAATGCACAGCATATAATAAATTTTTTCCTATAAAGAAGGTTTTCTAGTACTGTGTCATGTTTATTTGCTGCCAGTTTAAAAAATGTTTTGTTTTACAGAGTTAGACAAGAAATATCCTTTTTCTGGGAACGTTTTCCCTGTTATGTATATGAGTTCCTGGGACATTTCTGCATTTTCCATCGCTGTGTCAACTCACTATTCTGTTTCTGCAGGGGTGTTGATAACAAATTCACACACCCATGCTAAATTGCTGACTTCAGTGTTGGGCATTTTGCTCTCTTTTAGCATTTCTGGGTCGGGATCTCAGAAAGCCACTTTGCCTAATCTGGAGAAAATTTAAATTTCGAATTTGACTGCGTCCTCCATTACACGTGATCTTCCTGCAGCTCCGAACCACTACATTCCCTATCAACCCCGGGCACTACAACACAAAAGTTTGCAGGGAGAAGCCCGGCAGAGGATTTCCAGTGATGACAAGGAACAAATTGCATTTTGTGCAGGAAAAGCAGGAGCCGGAGCCGCGGCCGGGCCGGCCCGCGCCGAGCCCGCCCGCCCTGCCCCGGCCGCTTTGTCTGAGGCCTCACACGCGCTCTCCTCGCCAGGCTCGCCCTCCAACCTGCGCCAACCGGGCCGCCAGCTCTCACCGGGAAATTAAACACTAATAAATACGGGCACGACCACGACGGCGACACAAAAGCCCTTTTCTCGTTGTGTGCGAACGCGGTCCCGATAGATACTGCCCGGTTTCCATGGGGACATTTTGTTCTGACTTCAGATCCCCATGATCGGGGTGAGATGAGGAGGCGCTTTGGGGCTTTCCGGCCCAACCGAGAAGAGCCCCCCCAGGAAAAGCGGGGCAAAACTGTTGGTTATCAATCGATTTCATGTTATTTATTCTTTTTTAAAAGATGATTACTCCTAATCCCTGAGGAACCGTGGCCGCTGGCTGGGCACAATTAGCACATTTTTAGCATTCCTGCGAGGGCCGCCCGCCAGGGCAGGACGAACACCCCGCGCTGGGGTCCCCAGCACGGGCCGGGCGCGGGGGGACCCTCGGGGTGCGGCCCGGGGGCTGCAGGAGCAGCGGGACCCTCGGGGTGCGGCCCGGGGGCTGCAGGAGCAGCGGGACCCTCGGGGCGCGGCCGGGGGCTGCAGGATCAGCGGGACCCTCGGGGTGCGGCCCGGGGGCTGCAGGAGCAGCGGGACCCTCGGGGTGCGGCCCGGGGGCTGCAGGAGCAGCGGGACCCTCGGGGTGCGGCCGGGGGGCTGCGGGAGCAGCGGGACCCTCGGGGTGCGGCCGGGGGGCTGCAGGAGCAGCGGGACCCTCGGGGTGCGGCCGGGGGGCTGCAGGAGCAGCGGGACCCTCGGGGTGCGCCCGGGGGCTGCAGGAGCAGCGGGACCCTCGGGGCGCGGCCGGGGGGCTGCAGGAGCAGCGGGACCCTCGGGGTGCGGCCGGGGGGCTGCAGGAGCAGCGGGACCCTCGGGGCGCGGCCGGGGGGCTGCAGGAGCAGCGGGACCCTCGGGGTGCGGCCGGGGGGCTGCAGGAGCAGCGGGACCCTCGGGGTGCGCCCGGGGGCTGCAGCAGCAGCGGGACCCCTGGGCTGCACCTCTGCGGTGCTCAGGTGCTGCAAGGCCATGGCGAGAGCCGCCAGCAGCACCGTGCGAAGCCAGCTCGGCCGGGACAGCACCCGCCACGTCATTTCGGGGCTTTTCACCCCAAAACGGCCCAAATTTTCTGCCATCAGTGCGCTGGTGGCCCTGGGCGAGTGCGGCCACGCCTGGTCGTGGCGGCTGCGGTGGCTCGCTTTCCACGAGGGACGGGCGCAGCCCCCGCGCCCCAAAGTCCCCCCAAAACCCCTCAGTCTCGATCCCTCAGTGCCCATCCCCGCCGAGCCCCGCGGCCGGCCCTGCCCGCCCCGTCCCGGCCCTGCCCGGGGTCTCCTCCATCGCCATCCCCCCGCGGGAGGAAGGGGCGGCCGGGGGCGGCGGCTGCCATTGGCCGGGCAGCGACGGCCGCAGCTGCAGGACACAATTAATTATGCTAATGGCGCGGGGAGCGGATGTGCTTGCTTCCCCCCGATCCCTCTCCCCGTTTTTGGCTGGCCGGGCGGGAGGAGCCGCCCTGGCCCGATCACATGATATTGTCTTCGCGCCACTTTCGTAAAACCCTTTTTATTCCAGGGCTCAGCTCGGCTCTAAGGTACCGTGTTTATCTTCCCCTTTCCCTGCTCTCTCCTTCGCGCTCCTTTTTTTGTTTCGCCTTCCCAAAGCCGGCGTGAGCCCAAGGGCACTCCCCGCTTTGCACCTCTTCTATTATTTTATTTATTTTATCGCTTTTCTCTTTTTTTCCCCTCTCTTTCTCTCTCTGCCCCGGACCCTTCCCGAGCCCCGCCGCAATCAGTGCCGGCCGGCGCGGGCTGCCCGAGGCGGGGGACACGCACCGGGACGGGCGGCCCGGGCCCCGGGCTGGGTGCGGGGGCGGCAGCGCTTTGCGGGGCGCGGGCGGCCGCCACCCACCTGTAGGAGTGCGCGGGGCTCGCCCCGCGTCCCGCCTGGGCCCGCGGCTCCCCCGCACCGCGGGGCCCCTCACGCTCGCCCCGTCCACGGCCGGCGGCTCCCGCGGCACCAACAATGGACCGGGGAAGCGGCGGCGGGAGAGGCCGAAACTCGGGGCGGTGCGGGGAGGGGGTGCCGGGGATGGGGGGCTCGGGGCTGTTTTTTGGGGGGTCCCCGCGTGTTCTCCCCGGGCAGTGAGGAGGGGGTGGGTGGGTGTGTGTGGGGTGGTGGGGGGGCTGTCTCGCGCCGCCCCCGCGTGGCCGGTGCGCGTGGGGCGGGGGGGAGGGGGCGCGCGCGCGGCGAGCACATGGCGGCGGGGGGGGTGGTGTAGGCGGTGCGCATGCGCGGCGAGCGCGGGGCGCGCTGGGGGTTGTAGTGCGGAGTGGGGGGGCGGGCCGGCGGCGCGCGCGCGCGGGCGGAGGGGGCGGTCGGGCGCGAGCCGCACCACGCGCTCGGCGGAGCCGCCGCCGCCGTCGGGGCTCCGCGAGACCCCCGCGCGCGCTCCCGCGGCGGCCCCGCGCAGGCAGGAGCGGGCGGGGGCCGGGACGGCGGGACCGGGCGGGGCGGGGGCCGCGGGGATCCGGAGCGGCGCGGACACGGCGGCGAGAGGCGGCCGCGCTGCCCCGTCGGGCCGGGACAAAGGGGCCGCCCGCGGCCGTGCGGAGCCGCCCTCGGTGCAACTTGGCGCTGAGCTCGCCGCTCCCCCCCGCCCCGGGGCCGCGGGGCGGGCCGGGGTCCCCGGCGGTGGCGGCGGGTGCGGAGGTGGGGCGGGCGGGCGGCTTGGCGCGTTTTTGGGGCTTTGAATGGAGGACTGCATTTCCCACCGTGCTTTGTTCCGCCGCGGCGGCCGCGCGCGGCCCCGGACGGGGCGGGCAGCACGTGGCGGGGCGCCCCGAGCCCCCTCCCGGGACGGGGCCGCCGCTCGCCCCCTGCGAGTGCCGGTGCCAGCGCCGAGCGGAGCCCCCGGGGATGCTCCGGTTGCACCGGGCGCGGGGGACGCGCTGCACGTGGCGAGCGGGGCCGAGTGATCCCGGTGCCCGCCCCCCCGGGCAGATGGTCAGTGCTGGGAGATAACGGCGGCCCGGGGCCAGATAAATCCCCGCGGGGGTGGGGTCCCTCCCTGGCACCGGCACCCGGAGCGGCTCCGCTTCGGGAGAGCCCCTCGGGCATCCCCGGCCGGAGCCTGCCCACCCCCGCAGGTTCTGACAGCGCGGTCCGCAGCAAAATGGAAATTTAATAGAAAATTTTCCCCCTCCCCTCCTGTGCAGAGGGTCCGTGGCTTTTGTGCTGTGCCGCAGCTCACGCATCATCTGAAGTACAGATACTCCATTATCTGATGCGGAGCGTGCGGGATCGTGGGTCAGAACTTTCCTTGTACTACTGGGGGAGAAGATGTTTGGTAGTTGGGTTATGTCGGTAAAGCTCCTGGAGAAAGGTCAGCTAAAAAATCTCTCGTGCTTAGTAACACATGAGAGCAGGAAACAGGGATATTTTGATACCTCTTATGGTGCTTTTCAACTGCCACTAAAATCTGGAAGAAGCCATTTTTACTTTAATTCAAGGGAAAACTAGCTGCAAACCTTTCCTCATTGGGTGTGCCCTGTTATACTGCCTTCTCAAAACTCCTGAACCTATTTCTGCTCTGTGCTTTAATAAGAAAAATCTCTCCTAAATTGAGTAGCAAATCCATATCTGTGTTATGCAACATTAATATTGGTCTTCTCTCTTGGCAGGTACTGTTGGCTCCTGTGCTTCAGTCAAGATGCTTCTGTGATGCTGCAGCTGCGCTAAAACCTTGAAATAGAAGAATTTGTCTGGTGATGGGCCTCGAGTTGTGCAAAAGTGCTTACAGTGCAGGTAGAGTTTAGGATCTACTGCAGTTTAAGCACTTCTGGCATTACTGTGGCGATTCCTTGATGGTGGCAGAGCACAGAGAGCCAGGATTGTTGTGCTGCGTTGGAGCTGCGCTGAAAATGGTCCTTGTGTTAAGGTGCATCTAGTGCAGTTAGTGAAGTAGCGTAGAATCTACTGCCCTAAATGCTCCTTCTGGCACAAGCTGCTGCCTGCACATCCAAAAAACCCGCGTCCATCTGGCTTTGGCTCAGCAATTACCACTTTTAGTTAAAGTTGTTTTTTTTTTTTTCCATTGAAGGCGATTGCTTGGGAAGTAGTTTTGTCCTAGCAGTATCAAAGTGCTCATAGTGCAGGTAGCTTGGAATTGGACCTACTGTAATGTGGGCACTTACAGTACTGCTAGATAAAGTGCATCCTAGCCAGTGCCAGTTGCTGGAGAAGATGGTGCTGATTACAGTCAGTTTTGCAGGTTTGCATCCCAGCTTACTAAAATTGCTGTGCAAATCCATGCAAAACTGACTGTGGTGGTGGTGAATCTGTGGTGATTAATGGGTTTTCAAGCTTTTTTTTTTTCTCTTTTTGCCCTACCCCCATTTTTTTTTTCTTTCATGGAAGATTTGAAGATGCCTTGCGCTGATTTCTCCATGGGTGGGGATTTGTTGCATTACTTGTAGCTGTATGTAGAGTATTGCACTTGTCCCGGCCTGTGGAGGAAAGGAGGACTTGTCATCAGGCTGAACTGCCCCAAATTTGCCAGTTTGGTAAAGCTCTTGTTTTGCTGTTGTCGGGTGGATCACGATGCAATTTTGATTAGTTTAGTAGGAGAAAAATTGCACGGTATCCATCTGTAAACCGCAAGACCTTCATCGCTGACAGCATGGCTTGTGTCAGTAGTCTCTGCTCACAGGACTGTCCTTGCTGGTGGCTCCACAGCTTCAAGGGACACCAAGAAAGAAAACTTCGATACTAAGGTTTGTCCTCCACTTAAAAAGACCAAAAAGTCCCAAAACACAACCTGAAAAGGAAATCCCATGAATACTTGTGGTGGTCCAGGGAAGCACATTTTGGGGGTTTGTTCCTGTGATATGTAAATGACTGTGGCAGACTTACCAATAAAAACATTTTAAAATAAAGCTTGCGTTTAATGGATTTCACTAAGTGTGCTTGCAGTAGAGAAGTAAGAAATAAAGGAGCTTTTTTTTGCTGATTGTTGGTTACAGCCTCCAACAACTTCTTCCATCTTGACTTAAGAAGGTGC
The DNA here is from genome assembly GCF_029582105.1 of Oenanthe melanoleuca. Taxonomy (NCBI): domain Eukaryota; kingdom Metazoa; phylum Chordata; class Aves; order Passeriformes; family Muscicapidae; genus Oenanthe; species Oenanthe melanoleuca. Next base: position 13,092,951 of record NC_079338.1, on the reverse strand, counting down.
ATCTTGCTGCTGCTAATTCAGGGAGAATCTTTGCTAGGAAGGGGGATGTTTCTTTCCAGGCCAGAAGGATGTCCACTCAGGGCTCACCCTTAAGCCATGGTCATGCTCCATATTTTTTGTTTTTAGCTCTTTGACTCTCTCAGCCTTGAAGTTGGGAGTGGAGCTGCATTCTGTGTGTAATTGCTGCCCTGGGAGTGGGGACCCCTTGGTCTGTCCCAGCTTCAGAGACTGGCAGAATGATGTGACCAGAAGGGGCTGGCGCTGAGGCTGCTGTAAAAGCTGAATTTTAAGAGCTGGGAGAGTCTCTGTTGGTGGAGTGATGGGATCTGGGTGCTTTGGCAAGGGAGGGAGCTGAGCCTGAGCTGTGGGTGTGCAAGGGTTGATGGACATGGTGGTGTTGAGACTGCTACTGCATTGCTGTCCTGTGCTAAATGTTGGGTTGGCTTTGGCCTTTTTTGAATGGTTTGTTTATCTACTGTGGGTAACCTCTTGAGAGGGTTGTTTGGATTCTTGAGTTTCTGGGTGTTTTTTCTAGCTTGCCCTTCTAAAACTGTATGGTTACAGTTGTGTGGCCAAGCTTGTGGATGTGCCCCAGCACCACAGCGTGGGGTTGCTGCAGTTCCTTGGCACAAGCAGATGTGGTCTGTGAAGTGGGTGGGCAGCACCAGCGAGTTTTCAACACCCTGTCCCTTCCCAAGCTGAACTGCTGTAAGATCCAGAAGATTCTTATTGCTGGTCTGGCTTACTGTGGCCAGCTGGGCTGGTGCCACTGTGGGTCCCTGATGGAAGCCTGTTCCCAGTGTCCCATGCCCAGATGTGGGCTGGGGCTGGCTGTGAGCGCCAGAGAAGGCAACAGGCCAAGCACAGCGATACTTTGGTGAAGCACAACTGCAGGGCTCCTACCAGGGTGTCCCTGCAGCTGGTGGCTCTGGATGATGTTCTACCTCAGAATTTAATCTGAGGGTGAGTTGTAATCTTCCTTGTACCTGGAGAGCTGTGATCTGGTCTTCAAGTCCCTGTGCAAACAAGAGGGAAAAGATGTTCCCTAAGTGTAGAGCCCTTCTGGCTGCCCCACTTAGTGACAGTGAGGAACAATGGGTTGGAGTGCATGCTAATTGTGATTTACTGTGGTGTACCATACCCCAGCTGGGTGGAAGGCATTGGGATGTGTCTGTGCTGGGAGTGAAGCTCAAGTTTGCTACGGTGTTAGTGCACTCTTGGGAGATGCTCCAAGCCTGGCTTTGTATTGCTAATACTGGAGCTGCACCCAGCTCCTGCATGGGGTCTTGCTGGTGGTTTTGGGGTGATACAGGCTTGTATTGGTGGGGTGGGTGCTGGAGGGAATTCTGTGCCACCAGTGTGTGTGTTCAGTGTTTGGTGCAAGGGGCTGGTGTGGTCATTGGGATGTCACTGGTGAGGGCATCTGAGCACTGTGTGGGCACCCCAAAACCACCCCAGCCAGGCTGAGCTGTTGGCAGGTCACCCATGGCTTCAGCAGTGAGCAGGGTGGTGTTGGAGCTACTCAGTGAGGGGGTTGCTGTCTGTCCCCGTGGGTGAAAGCTCTCCATCAGCAGCATGGGTGCTGTGCTGTGCTGGAGGGTGTCCCCACAGTCTGTTCTGAGTGACAAGCCTGCCGTGTGCAGTTTGGGTGGTTTGTGTGGATTTCACCAACTCAGCTCAAAGTGCTGAGATATGGAAGCCAGCTGAATGTTCCTGCAGTTGTGAACCAGCTCAGCCATCGGGGGAGTGAGATCTGTTCCCTGGGAGCAGCTTCTTCCAAAGTGGTGCTCTGAGTGTGCTTATGCTCAGTAATAAGTTGATTTTATTGTCAGGCTCTGGTACTTGAGAGCACAGCAGGGCAGGTGCTCCAGGGCTGAATGATGAGGAGGGATTAACCCACAGGGTATTGGCATTGCAGGATTTGGAAGTCAAAAATGCTCCTGTTATCACCTGAGTAAATGTCTAAGGCTGATGAGGAGTGAAATGGTGTGAGAAGAGGCTCCATGTGACAGCAGAGTCTGCTGGCTCTGAACTAACTCATCACTGCATCTCCCATGGAGGCATCTGTTTTGTCAGTGAGCTCCTCTGTCCTTTCCTCTTACTGAGGATAAGCTGTTGGCTTTCACACATTGAGAACCCCCTTTCTGAGGAGATCTCCCAGCCTTGCTCACAGCTGTGCCCTGCTACAGCTTGTTCTACACTGCCTCAGTCTCTCTGTCAAGACTTAGGTTTCCAAAGGTTTCCAAATGCTGAACCTGCTGTTTTGAAGCATCAAATTGTTTTTATGCTTAACTGCCTTGTCTTAAGCCCAGAATATTGGTTTGGGAGCTTTTTCAGGAGATGCCCTTGATTCTGAGGATTTGGGTGCTCTGTATGATCAGGTGGAGCCCCAGAAGGACAGAAAGCTCAGAAAAACCCCTCAAATGAGCTCTACTCCAAAGCAAACCAGCCTGATAGTGGTGGGTTTGGGTATTTTGGAAATATGAACTCTGAGAGAGGACACAGAGAGGGATGTGCAGTGGGGTATCCACTCTCTGGAGCTGTGGAGTTCCATCTCCAGCTCCCTGCAAGGAGGGAATCCACAGAATTCCAGGAGTTTCTGATGTGCCTTTTGGCTTGCCCTGACTCTGCCTGGGGTTGCCCCATCTATTTTGGGATGCTCTGTGCAGCCCCTTCTCCCATGGGAAGCCCTGGGGGTTGCAGGGATGGGCATTTCAGGGGAGGAAAGGGATGGAATCCCCCTGGCTGTGCTGCTGTCTGTCACTGTCCTGGGGCAGAGGTGGCTGTGCTGAGTTTTAAACGAGGTTTTCTAACCCATGAGAAGTTTTGGACATCGATGCTGAGGGGCTGGGGCTGCTCCAGGAGATGCTGCAGCAGCTATTCCTGGGAGTGGGACGTCAAAGGAGTCAGCACTGGTAATTTTTTACTGTGAGTTTATAAATAGGTCCAAGCACACAGACGTGAGGGCTGATGGTGGAAAGAGACAACTCTTGTTCTGGAAACTCCAGAGGGCTTCTAACAGCAGAGTGCCTGGGCTATTTTTACAGAGTGGGAATATTTCATATTATTTCAGTCTCCTTCCTGTCACACAACACTTTGTTGTTTAATCTGTGTGTGGTTATTCCCAGCTGTAATCAGTGGTTATCCTGCTGAGCACCCAGTGGGTGCTTTGTTTTTCTCTTAAGGGAAGCTTGTTAAGATAATACTTCTGAATTATCTTGTTTTTAAAAAATTATCTTCTGCTGTTGATGGTCTTCAGAGTAGTTTTTAAATAGCCTGTTCATCTCTAAATTAGTGCATTACACCCAGGTAAGCAATTCTAATTGGTGAGTTTTTCATATGGTCTATGTGCTTGCTGCCATAATCTTTGGTTGCTCCTAAGATACTTTTTTTTAAGTAATCACAGTCATATCCAAAAAAGAAATATCTGAGGTTTGTTTTTTTTTTTTTTTTTTTTTTTTTTTCCCCATGTATTAATAGGTTTAAACCATAGCTGACAGAGAGGAGTAAATATTTCTAATTTGCATATATTGGTCACTGGACCAAGTGCTGTCCAGACCCAAAAGAAGCTCTTGACCAGGACCTGCTGGTTGAGAAAGTGATTATGTGCTGCACCTGCCCTTGTCTTCTCCTGGCTTTTATATCAAATCCCTGTGATAATACACCACAATAACATGCCTTGTTCTTTTTGCCTTTTAACACCTACCTGGGGATTTAAGTTGCTGTACTTCTGCAGTTGGTGTGCTGGCTGCTGCAGCCAGGTCCTAAGTCACCAGTTACTTGGCTAATTACATTCCCCACTAGAAGTGTTGCTTTGTAAAGGTTAAGTTTCATTTGTTAAATGATTTTATAAAATGTAGAGAATTGCTCTACTGAATCAAAGGGGAAACCATAAATTATATATATAATACAGAAGAGGAAATTGGAAATTACCATTTTTGTTATTCTGGTGATGCAGAGCTGAAGTGAAGCAATTTTTTAAAAAAACTTGTTTCTTTTTATAATGGAAATGGTTTCTTTGGTGCTAAGTACCATCCTTGTGCTGCTCTCTGCTGGAGGAAGCACCCAAGCTGCTTCCTGGGCAGGTACCCTGCAGCAGCAGCAGCAAATGGCTGGCAGGACAGATTGAAAACTTCAAAGAAGTTACAAATCTCTTGGGGCTTCAAAGGCCACTCTGTCTGCCTGCCTGCCCAGAGCTTCATTGCAGCAATGAAAAGAAAATTAAGATCTTCCTGCCCTGAGCCCACAGCCCCCTTCCTTCCTCCAAGGGCAGACCACTCCTCTGTGTACATTCCCTTGTCCCTCCCCATGCCAAGCAATGCTGCAGGTGCTCATTAGTGCTTTAACAAACAGTTTTTGAAGGAGCACTGGCTCCTAGAACATCCACTTGTGTTAATTTTTAGTGCTTAGATCTGGGTGCTTAAACCCCTGCAAGTGGCTTGGAAATCCCAGCCTGGATCCCTGTGCTGGGTTGGCTGCTGGAGGTGTGGATGGACCTTCAGCTGCAAGCTGGTGCTGCCTGTGGCTGAGCTTGCAGCTTTCCAGCTGGGATGTGGAAGGAATCTGGGGGCTGGAAGCACTGTCCCAGGACACGGGAGGTTTACCCTGCCCATCTACTCCAGACATTGCTCTTCTCTCAGAGAGGGTGCAGGACTGTTCTCTTACATAGCTTATCACTTTCTTTTTAATTTTCCTCTTCTTATTTCCTTACTAAAAAGAATCCTTTGTGCCAACAGAAGTTTACTGGTTTCACTGCTGAAAAATGCAGATTTGCATTGATATGGAGTAAAGAGGATGCAGAAAGAAGGGAAAAGTCTTTGCTTTCTTTCTGAGTTTATACAAACCTCCAAATACTTCTTTCCTCAAAGGACAATTATACTGAAACAAAATGGTGATGATGATGGTGATGAGGATCTTGTAAAACCTTATAAATCGACCCTATAACAAAAAAAATGTTAAGCCTTATCCTTCAACCCAAAAGTAGCATATTACAGACCTTGATTGGCTAAAATTCTTTTAGTTCTCTTTATCATGAGGTAAGAAAGAAGAATGAGATAGCTGCTCCCCTCTGTTTTGGGGGGGTTTCATGGTAAGTGCTTCATCTGCAGTAAAAGCTGTGGTTAGCTTTGAAGAAAAATTTAAAACTAACAGAATTAGGGCTGCATCAGCAGAGTGTGGCTCTTCCACTACCAATCCCATGTGTGAGCAGCAGGGATGGAAGGAGCACTGCTTGTCATTCATTGCTCCTTCCTGTGCAATTCTATTAGAGCAGTAAATACAGCAGAGTTCCCTGGTGTTAACCCTGGTTGCTGCCTTGCCTTGGCTCTGCTGTCAGGCCATTCCCCAGGCAGCCCTGTCGTAAACAGACCTGCTCAGAATGATTTTTATGTACCAAAAATCTCTTTTTACCCAGTTACGCCTCACTCTCCAACTAAAACACGGGCCTGGCTTGTTTTAGGAGGTGATGACAAGCAGATAAAATGGAATTAGAGCCTCCACTCGCTGCGGGCAGGGCTGCACTGCTGCCTTTCATGGTTTCAGTTTGTGTTCCAGTGCTCCAGCTGCTGGAAGAAGACTGGGATTAGCAGGTCTCACAGCTTCTAGGATGTGGATCTGTGTGAGTGTCCTGGACAAGGACTTAGAGCTCCTTGTGCAGCTGCTCTGCCCGAGGAGCCTCTGTGCCTGTCGGACCCTCTGCTGTGAGAAACTCGTGTAAAATGTGGATGTTGAGGTGGAGCTGCAGCTGCTGCTTGTCTGGGCTGTAAAAAATCCATGACCATCCAGACTGATGCCTTTCCTTGCATTTCTCCTTATTTTCTATTGGCTGTCATGAGTCAGTGACCTTGAGGCTGCAAGAGTGAGATGGGACAGGACAGGTCCTTGGTGCTTGGGCTGCAGTCAAGGAGTTTTGCAAACAGGAGCATTAAATGAAGGTGTTTGGAAGTAGTGGGAAGATGCCTCTCCTGCGGCTTCACAGCTCGTGGTGCTCAGCTGTCCCCCAGCATGTCCTGGAGTGATGGCACAAGACCTCAGGGACTCTCCTGATCCTGGGGTTAGAAACTGCATCTGTGTTGGGCAGGATTTGCTCTGCTGCAACTTCCTTCCCACTGTGGGATTCTGTTCTGCTTTTCCCATGCTGTTCAGTGAGAATCAGCTCTGCTTTGTCTGTGTCCCATCAGAGGCTGGGCTGCACTGTGGGTGTGCTGGCTCTCAGGGTGATGTGCAGGTACATTCTCTTGTTTTCTCACTGGGATTTGGGAGTCACTGTGTCCTGTTTGCATATCAGGAGCTCCTGTCTGGGCCATGATCTGCAGTCCCATACCAGAGGTCTCACTGGGCTGGCTACTGGGCAGTCTTGGCTCCTGGTCCACTGCCCCTGAGTTACTGTCCCAGCTGCTTCTTGGTGAGCCTGGTCTTGCATCACAGCTGGTTTTTCAGTGCTGGTTTGGAAGATTTGTGCATATCACTAATGTAAGGAAAAGTTGATTGGGTGGGGAAAATACAGCTTTCTTGGCTCTTGCTGAGCTTGCTTTTATTTATTCTGGTGGATGTTGATTCTGGGTAGAGCTTTTATTCCCTGTCATGATAAAGCTGTGGCTGCTTCAAGAGGCTGCCCAGAAATCACCTTGTGTGATGTGAGTGCAATTGCCTTTGTGAGCCAAGGCTGCACCCTCATGGAAAGTGTCACTGGAGCTGATCAAGAAAATCTACTTACTGTTCTGCCCATAAACTGACAGCAAATGGGGCTTTTCCTCATTGCAGCTGCTGCAGCCCTGGTGCTCTGCCTCCATGGAGGGCTTGCCTTGGCTCTGTGGAGCCCCTTGTGCCTGTGCTGTGGGACCAGCTCAGCCCTGGCAGGGAGTGCTGCAGCCCTGGTGCTGTGCTGGGCACACAGGGCACTTGCCTGTGGCTACCTGGGCATCACCAGCCCAGCAGAAGTGGGTGCTGAGCAGATGGGAAGGGAAGTAAGCACAGAGATGACTGAGGAAAAGCTCTGTGTGACTTTTCTGTGAGGGATTTTCTCCCTGCCTGGCTTCTGGCCCCTGCCCTGACACATTGCTGGACGGTTTTACTCCAAAATCTTCAGCCTCCTGGTTTTTCATTCACCACATGAGGGCAGGCTGTTTCTAAATAAAATACAGCAAGAAATCTTCAGCTCAGTGGATAAATTCTCCAGCTCCAGGCTCCCTCTGGCTCAAAGGGCTGACTGCTGCAGCCCCTCCAGGTTTTGATCCCCTAAAGCCAAGGGGGATTGATGTGCAGAGTCCACCTGAGCAGCATCATCCCTGTGCCCAGGAGAACCCTCCAGCATCTCCTGGAACCATCTCACTGCTTTGTTATTCCTCTGGGCAAACTCCATTTACTCTAATGGCATTATTAGCTCTGCATAATAAATGTCTTTTCCCTTCTGTGGTCTTTGCTTGCCCTGGTACCCAGGTCCCCTGAGTGCAGGGATGCTCTTGGCAGCATCATGGAGCTGTCATCAGCTCTGTGGGGATTTACACCGTGGTCTCACCTGACTTCACAGCTTCTGCCTGCTGGCTGCTGTGCAAGTTAACACAGCTTCCAGTGGGTTAAAAAATGGTCAGAGTTAACTGGAGTTTGTCAGATAGTTGTTAATGCTGCCTCTGACTTGAGTTTATGCCTCTCCTTGAATTTTTTTTTTTCTTTTTTTTGTATGGACATGTAGCAGCAAATGCCCAGTGGGAATATATGACTTGAAGAACAAAGCAATATGGATTTGTCAGTGCAGCAAATAATACCCGTGGGTTTATGACCCGTGGGTTTCAAGGCAAAGCAAAGACACTTGGGGTGTCAAAGGAGGAGGTTGGAGGCCTTGAGTTGGTGCCCTGGGCAGGTTTCCTCCAAGGAAACTCCTCTGAGATGCTCCTCTAAGAGCCCTCTTCAGCTGCACTAACAAAATGCTTTGCTCTCAGCACCAGCTGCAATTTATATTTCTGAGGGAATCCTGGTGCTCCCAGCCCAGAGCAGCTGTCTGTTAACTCATCATTGCAAGTGACAGAGCAGCCAGGGATGAGGAGAAAGCCCAAGCCTCTCAGAGAAGCAATGTGATTGCTGGTGGGAAAAAGCCCACTGGATATTATTAATCTCCAAGAGTCAGACACATCTCAGTGACTGCAATAAACCCCAAGTCTCTCTCAGTTAGCTTGAGAATGATACAGCTGGGAGACGTGATGGGAAACTCTCACTGTCCTGCTCGCCCCTGCCCTGCTGCTTTTTCCAGGTTTTCAAAGCTTCACTTGGGAAATAAAAAAAAAACAAAACCCCACAGAAGAAAGCAGAAAGCAACCCCCCCAAACCCCCGAGGTGGCTGCTGGGGGAAGTGTCCAGTGTTGGTGTTTGGAGCCCTGACCATCTTTCACTGTGAGTTTGTGCCCTCCTGCTGCTCCAAACCTGATCTCTGCCCAAGCCCTGCCTGCCCCCAGGGCTGTGCCTGCATAGGATTTAAATCAATGTAGATTGTTCCAGTCACCTCCTCCTAGAAATGCTTCTGGTTTTCTCAAATAATTTTTCATGTCCTCCTGTGTTAAGCATTTGGGAGGACACCTTGGCTCCATTCAAAGCTTTTATTAGTGTCTTCAATCTGGTGGAGTCTTGCAGCTCTGTGGGAGAAACATGTCCTGTGCCACAGATATATCCTGGGCAGAGGATGGGCCAGGAAAACACAACCTGCACTTCTGGCAACCCCTGCTCTTGCTCATCCTCACTTTCCAGTTATGCCACTGTGACTGCTGAGGTAAGGCAAGTAAATCCTGGCTTGGGGCTGCCAGAGACAGAGGAAGTGCTGGTCCCTTGCCCTGACCAGTGACAAATTTATTCTCTCTTTCTTCATTTTTTTTGAAAATGGATTTTTTTTTCCCATCTAGAGGGACATAAATAATTGGTGCTGAACTGTTGGGCTTTTTCCAGGATGGGAAGAGGTGGTTTCTTTTGGTGTTTTTTTCCCCACAGTTGTATGATGAGATGAAGTTCAAAATGCATCCAGGGAGGGAGATGGCCAGGTGGGCAATTGCTGCCTCCTGGATGTGGCCCTCAGCCCCAGTGGGGACAGAAATGTTATTTATCTTTGGAAGTGGTGGTTCCACTCTGCAATCACTCTCCTGTGGATTTACAGGAGTGAACAGCAAACAGGTCATGATGGAGTTTTAAGGATTGAATTTGGAAAACCACTCCCTCCAAGACTTGTTAATCTGCTTAGAATGAGGGGGGAAGAAAAGTCAGGGCTCTGTGGGTGTTATCAGCTGAGGAGATAAAGCCTTGACTCTGTTTCAGGTCACCTCCCAGTGTGTTCCTTGGTGGTCCCAGCCCCTGCCCAGTGGTGTGTGATTGTGTGGTTGGTTTGCTACCAGTGTCTGCTGGCAGGACTGCAGCTGGCTGAGGAAATTCCTCACCCTTTCTGGCTGCTAATGGTAGAATGGTTTAAAGTAGCTTTTCAGAGGAAGACTACCTCTGTCCCCAAATCCTGTCCACCCCACTACCTAAAAACACGGAACACTAAATTAAAAAATTGTTTTCACAATGGATAGACTCCTCTGCTAAATATGTAATCACGTGCCAGCAGGCACAGGAATGAGCTAGTTTGGATGAACAAAACCCAGCACTGGTGGGTGTTAGCCCCTGGCTTGCAGTTGGTATTGTACTGGTCCCAGAGTTCGTGGGATAACAGCAACATTTCCACTATTTCTTGGTACTGGCCCTGAGCTGTGTTCCTGCACTTCTTTTATGCCACTGTGTCAGGGTCTCTGACCTGGTGCCAAGCTCAAATCCAAGGAAATCCAGAGCAAATCTCTTTGCAGAGCTGTGTGATATTGGTAGAAATGAAGGAAAGCTTTCCAGCTGCTCTGCAGGGAAATCCAGCCCTCTGCAAAATCCAGGGGCTGAATGTCAATGAGGAAATTCCCACCAACTTCATCTGGGCCAGGATTTGGGCTGGCATTAAAAGCTCAGAGTGCTGGTGCTGAGCCCAGCTCCAGTGCCCCATTTCCAGCTCTGTAACTGAGGACTAACCTGTTTTAGCAGAGTTCAGCCTGCTGGATTTGCTGCTGCAGTGCTGGAGTGCCATGGCAATGCTGCTGGGGTGTCTGAGCCCCTCTTGGCACAGGCTGTCCCTGCTCACAGCCCCTTCCCTTTCCCTTGGGAGGTAACCAACAGGTAACAAGCTGCATTTCCCACCCCAGCTCCCTGCACAGTCAAGAACTCAGGTATGGGAACAAACCTGCCTTTCATTTTCCTGGTTTGGGATCACTGGTGACCTCTCTGGGTTTTTCTCTGTGGCTCTGGCACCAGCCTGGCTGTGGGCTCAGGATGCTCAGCCTGATGCCAAGAGCCAGGATCTGCTGTGCTGCATGCAATACTCTCCTGCATTCAGTTCACCCTTAAAATACTCACAACTAAATTTTAGGACTCAGCATTTCTCTGGATCTGACCCTGGGAAAACAAAAGGCTCCTCCTTTTGTGAGTGGTGTAAAATGACCAAGGACACAAACCACCTGACCTAGGCATTTTTTTTTTTAATCTGTAGATGCATGACCATTGGGAGGTGAAAAACAGGGCCAGTTTTTGTATTTATTGCTTTCCAAATAGGCCAGGATTGCTGACATGCTGCCCCACTGCTGACTGTCTTTAGTGACCATTCTTTAACATCACCCCATAATGGTTAAATACAGTAACTTCCCTTCAGATCAAAAAATCTATGGCACTGATGTCCTTGAGTACTTTGGGATTTTGGCCTGTGTTCAGACCAATTCATAAAACAGCTCAGAAACTCACTCAGTGCCAAGCCTGTGGTGCTTCAGCTTGTCCTGTGATTGTTTTAGCCACGATGGGCAGAAGTGATTTGACAAATTCTTGCAGTACCACGTAGCTCAGATGCCCCTCAGGGTTCTGGGGGACACAGGGAGCCACAGGCTCTTCTTGGACAAAATCCTGCAAGCCAGGTGAGCTGCTCAGCTCTGCTCCTGTCTGGACTGAGTGGTGCAGAGGGGTTTGGGTGTCTTGCCCAAAATGCACCATTGTTTGCTTTTTTCCAGGCTGTTTCTGGCTGCTGTCTGCTGTAGAGAAGCTGTGAGTGGCACAGCTCCTGCTGGGATCCCCATCTGTGTGCTGAGCCTTGGAAAACTCTTGCTTTCCAGCTCTCTCAGCTTCTGTGGGGTCTCACATTGTCTCCATCATCACACCCTTCTGAGGAGGGGAGATGCTTCACTAGGAAGACATCAAAACAAGATCACAAGAATTTTGAGGCTTGGACATCAGCCTGCTCCATAATCAGAGGAAGCAAAAGGTGAAATTCCTGAATAAACCTATATAAATACTTTAGATTTGTAATTAAATGCTGAGCAAGCCTTGGTGAGTTCTGCTGTATCCCAGAGAGGCTCTTGGGATGGTCTGAGGTCCCCATGGTAGTTACAGACTCTCTCTCTAAGGGCTCTGGGTGATGCATTTAGGGGCTGGAGCAATCCAATAATCTGGATATGGCAATCTCAGTGCTGGCAGGCTGGAGTGGTGGGGTCTCCATCCTTGAAATACATCTGCCCAGGGCCTGAACCTGTTCTGCTCCAGTCTGGACAGTTGCTCTCTTTAACTTAAACCATAAAAGCTCAATATGGCTTTGTCCAAGCAGATTCCAGTGTGGTGTTAACACCACCACATCCTTAAAAAATGCAAGTGGTGTCAATTTAATAATTATACTGTATTTCCACAACAGATGTTGACATTTCACTATTGTCCCAGAATTAAATGTCAAGTTATTCCTGTTCAGAGCTAGCACTGGAATGTTCAGGGATTCCATCTGCAGCTGTATTTAGAGCCTGCCTGCCTGCTAAGCCAGCATTTCCAAGCAGGTTTTACATGGGCTGTGGTGAGTTCTCGTGTGTACCAGAAAGCTGCCTGGGCTAATTAATTCCCTTTCCACACAGTGTAACCTAGAGAAGCAGGGCAGCTGGAGGGGGAGGTTTTCTTTGAAGAAATCAGTAATTTTGCACATTGTGGGATCAACTTTTGGATTTCTGCTGCTGTTGCAACCTGAAAAGAAGCAGCATTCAAGAATGAGCTGAAGGTGGGTGTGAATGCTCCAAGCACGACAGATACACGATTAATCTGTAACAATCCATAACCCAAAATCCAGTGCAGAAACACTGGCACAGCTTGTAATTTTGCACTTCTCACTGTGAGAAATCCCTAGCTCTGCCTGTGAAGCCCCTTTCTGAGCCCTTGGCAGCTGTTGAAGCACTTTGCCTTCATTTGAGTGGTCAGGTGAAATCTCCGTGCGTGGCCGAGCCCGTTCAGGTGCCCCGTGCTCTGCATCTGACCAAACCTTATCAGAGTCAAACTCTCCTTTGCTCAGCTGTGGGATGTTCTTTCTGAGCATCTTGCCCTGCTGCCTGCTTCAGCAAGTGTCTCTGAGGGATTTGGGGCAGGGATGGAGGAGGTTTTGTACAGCCCCAGACCTGCTCAGCTCCTGGCACTGTGCTGGTGACAGAGGAGCTGCACTGGGGGCTTCAGGTGGCCCCAGCAAGGGCAAAACTGGGGATTTAGGGGAGCCTGAAGATGCAGGTGATGTTAATGCCATGTTGACAGCTTTAGCTGCTGTTGGTGTGCATGGCCTGTGGTGTGACAGCCTAAACAAAATAAATAAATAAATAAATAAATAAATAAATAAATAAATAAATAAAGGCATTTTCTGCCAGGGCTATCAGCTCTGTGTGTCCTGTTCCTCTCTAGAGAGAAACCCTGGGGGTAGAGGGGCAGCAGAGATGAGGATGGAGCCACTTGCAGGGTGTGGGTAGCAGAGGAGGGAAAGGAAAGGAAAGGAAAGGAAAGGAAAGGAAAGGAAAGGAAAGGAAAGGAAAGGAAAGGAAAGGAAAGGAAAGGAAAGGAAAGGAAAGGAAAGGAAAGGAAAGGAAAGGAAAGGAAAGGAAAGGAAAGGAAAGGAAAGGAAAGGAAAGGAAAGGGAAAGGGCAAGGGCAGGTGCAACAAAAGGCAATTTTAAACTGTGGTGGTAGGAAAGCAGATAATCCACCCAGTGCTTCTGATCTGATAGATTATGGATTAATGTCTCCTCAAACAGAGACCTCAGGTGATTGCAAATATTTCCAGAAAAGAGACAGACTGGCACTGCTCAGCCAACAGAGCCATGAAGTTGCAGCTTGGGCAGCTCACACCAGCCATGATCTGAGCCCCAGGGCCACCTTTTAGGTGACAAAGCAGAAAATGTCCCTTTGTTTTTTGGGTGGCAGCTTGCAGGGTGTGTGCCATTTTCAGCTCTCTGAGGGATTTTTGAGATTATCAGCCAGAAGCTCAGAGAGTCCCTGTTTCTGGAAAGTCTGAAAATGAACAAAGAAGGGTAATAAGAAATAATTTGAGGAGGTTTTGTTATTATTACATTTAGTGGTAAGGTTGTTTCTTTAATGCTTTATATGTTTTCTCCACACTAGATAGGTGAGCTTATATTACATAGTAAAAAGCTATTAGTTTTCTCAAAAGATTGTCAATTTTCTTTCCAAATGGCTAAATTAAATTTCCTATTTTATGGGAATGCTCTTTCATTTGTGCAAAATCTTGTGCTCAGATAGTTAGGCCAATCTCATCATGCAAGACCATTAGATGAACTAATTGGATCTGTCTTACTCGTACATTTCTATCAGGAATATCTAATAAATGTGGAAATCCATTTGGAAGTGAAGATGGCATCTTCATCTTCTCAGAACCTTGGAGATTTCTGGTGTTGCAGCTGCAGCCTGAGCACAGCCAGTGGGGATGAGCTGCTTTGTCAAAGCCTTTTTCCAAGGTAGGGACCTGATCCTCTCCATGATTCTCACAAGCTGGTAAAGGATGTGGTTTCTGCAGGGTATTTATCCAATGCTAATCCCAGGAGCTCACAGGGACATCTCTGGCCCTGTTTGGGCTGCCACTGAGCAAGGTGTGAGGGTCACCTCTGTGTGCCACTGCTGATCCTCTTCAGTGTGTTATGGATTTATCTATCCCTGTCCCAGTAAAGCAGAGTGAAACCATTACCCTGTGCTGCAAATGGAGAGGTGTGGCAGCCAGGCAGGGAAGGAGCTCCCAAGGTTTTCTGCTCTGGAGGCATCTGAGTGGAATTTCTGCACTCTGAATCCAACACTTCAAAGTTCACCTCTGCTTGATCTTCCCTCCTGTTGATGCTGAAGGGGCTGGCACAAGACTAGCAGTGACTCCTTTTCTACTCAAGTTTTTATCTTCTAAAGCTCCTGTCTGGATTCAGCCAGGGGGTTGCAGCAGGGCTGTTTTTAATGGCACTGCTTTGCAGTTTGGAGTGTCATTTTGTGGCTTGGGGTCCCAAAGGTTGGAGCTGCTGGCCATGTGCAGGGTGTTAAGAGCTCTCTGTGGCAGGATCCCTGCCCTGTGAGCGAGGACAGGCTCCCTTGGCCATGCCTGGTCTGGCAGAAACTCTGCAGAACAGAGTGAACCTTGGACTGACAGAGTGAGCTTGCATTGGCTCAGTGCTTTGTGTCACACAAAAATGAGCTATTTTCTCTTAAACTCAATATACTTTCTTGCTGAATCAGAGTCCTGGTTTCCAGGGGAAGCTAAACCAAAGCCACCCACACTCACTTTGTGAGTACTAAATACTGCTGACTGACAGCAACTCTCATTTGTGAGAGCAGTTTCTAATAGAGCCAGACCTCCTTCTCCCTAAGATCTTCCTTCTTACTCTTTCCCAGGTCACTAATGGTGAAAAATCCCTAAAGGCCATGGGTAAGACCTGAATGCTGCTTGCTCCACACTGCCAAAATCAGCAGGACATTTGCTGCTGGCCTCAGAGAAGGTGCAGCAAGAGAGAGGGGGGCAAGGGGAGGTAAAGTCATTAAATTGCTTAAATTATTCACTCTCTTCTAAAACAGACCATTGAATAATACATTGTGGTCACTTTTATTTCTAAATCTTGCACTTAGGCTGAGGTTAAAATGCTGTCCTAAAATGCCACTTGGACTCAGGTTCCTCTGGAGATGCCCCCAGGCAGGGCCTTGGTCCCTGCTTTTCTCACCTGTGTTTTGTGGTTCTGGGTCCTGTGTTGGGCAGAGTCAGCTCCAGGTCCTGCCCAGTCAGGTCCCCCACACCTCCAGTACCAGGAGACTGATTTCAACAAGCCCAAAGCACTAAAAATAACAAGTTGGGCTTGTTTCTATTTGCTTTTTCCAGTGCTGGCCAAGCTCTCTGGAGTCATTTGTCAACAGCTTTGTTCCTTCTTCATTAATGAGAAGTTTTGACCTAATTGCACTAATCCCTGAGTTTATTGAAAACCTTTGAAGTGCCCTACACCAGCCACAGCATGGAGCAGTGGATGGAGCACAGTAACTTCTCCCTTTCTTTCCTATCCTGTTCCTGTGATATGCTTACACAGATTTCTGTATTTGGAGAGAATTTCTGCCTGAGACACCCACAGTTCAGGTGGGTTTTGCAGTCTTATTTAAAGGACAGGGGGAGTCAGATGAAAATACCTCTGCATCACACTTACCTGCTTCTCAATTTCTGCTTCATGTTTAATAGTAATAATATAAACCAAATCCCTGAAGAACTGCTTGAGAGGTCTGACATTTATGCACTGCATGCAGGAATGATTTAGCATTTAAAAACAAAATAAATCTCTCTGTGTAAGGTGGTTCATTATTCTAACTGATTGGAAATGAGACAAATGTGAATGTTTAGTGAGGCTCCTTTTAAAACAAAACTTCCCTTCTGTCAATGAACTGTCCTCCTCCACAGAGTGGTGAAACCTGTCTGAGTGTCCAGCAGGATAATTAGTTATTCTTTGGGAAATGCCTTCAAATGCACCAGTGTTAAATCTTACTGGGTTCTTTTATTAAATTAATATTTGGCTTGTGCAGGAAGGATGCAATCTTAATAGCCAGGCTCTCTGAGATCTATTAATGTCCTCACAGATGCAATGAGGATGCTGATTCTGAAAAGCCCAAGGAGTGCTGAGCTCTGAGCCTGGCCATTCAGGAGAACTTGGATGGATTTTTGGGCAGCTGCTGCTGACATCACCCCTGGAAGGGTCAGGCCTGACAAAAAATAGTCAGAGCAAGGGGTTGTGTCCCTCCCAAGGGGATGGGGACAAATGAAGAGGGAGCTGCTGATGGCAAGGGACAACTCTGCACACCTTGTGGAACCCTCAGCTCCCAGGCAGAGAAGGGACACAGCTGTGCTCAGCACAGACATGATATCTGGAGCAGGAAAAGCCCCAAGCAGGAGGAGGCTCTGGGAGCAGGAGGTGTCTGCAGCACAGGGGAGAACAGTGCAGTGCCCCACTGGAGCAGAACGTGCACCTGGGGACATCAGGCACTTCTCTTCTGCAGGATGAGGCTCACAAAAACCCCAGGGGCTTGGTGGGTACTTGGAGAAAGTGACTGTAAAAACAGAAATTCCTTTAGTTTGCAATTTTTTCTCCTTGCCATGGAGTGCAGTGACCTTTCCTTAATGAGAGAGAAGAAGCCTGGGAGGGAGGGAGGAGGGGGAGGAAGGAGATGCTGCGGGGGAAATGTCAACCTGAGGTGGTGCCTGTCCTGCTGCACAGCCTGAGCAGCTCAGCAGCCTCTGGCAGCCCCAGAGCCACCCTGTCTGGGATGGAGACATGCCTTTGCTCCAGGGTCTCCTCCCTTGCTGGGGCTGCTCCAAATCCACTGGCTCCAGCAATGACTCCTGATCTGTGTTGGTGAGGGAGAGGAACTCTCTGTCCCTACAATTAATTGAATTATTTAGTATAAAAGCTGACACTGGGTCACCCATTTGCTCTTTCACCCACAAAATGGTGTTTGAGGAGCAGTCTAACACTTCTGAAACCTTTGGAAGTGCCTCATTACCATGCAACTGGAGACAGCTTCTGCATGAGCCCAGCAGAAATAGACCTCTATTATGTCTTTTCACAGAGTTTTTGCATATAATATTAAGCATTACAATAATTTAATAAGGCATAAATCAAGTTTTACTGTAGTGCCACTTCACAGGGAAAAAAGCACTCCTGGAATTGCACCTGAATACATCGTTGGCCTCCTCTGGAGTGGGAACAATTTATATATTCAATATAACTTCCATTGGTTCTGCTGTAAATCCCATCTCAGAGCTGTGTGCTCTCCTCATTGCACAGTGGGACTTTGTCAGTGTGTGCAGCCCCACAGCTCCTGCTGGGGCTGCCTGGCCTGCAAAGGTGCAGTGTGGCTCTGCCCTCTGACCCTGCACTGTGTGTGCACACATCACCTCTGCTCCAGCAGCTCCAGAGCTTGTGCTGTGCTGTTCCCAGGGACTGGGAGCGCTGCATCTCCCTGCAGTGCCCCCTGTGCCTCCTCTGAAGCTGTCAGGCTGCTCCCACTGTGCAGAGCTGAGCCACAGCCCTGATTTTCCATCCCAGCCCTCTGTGTGAGCAGGGTGCCCGTGCTGTGGCAGCCCTGGGCTGGTAATTGTCGGCAGAGCTTTATTTCCAAAGGTGAATGCTCTGGGCTGATCCCTTCTGGGCTGGCTCCTGGCAATGTCTCTTCTGTTGATTAATCACCAGGAGATGATAAATGAAAATATCAGCTTGAGAAATGCCTGCCCTGTGCTCCCAGCAGAGGCAGCAGTGCATGGTGAATGGTTTTCTCCCATCTCTTCTCTTTGATTCCCTCTGCAGAGCTGTGTCTCAAGTGATTCTCAGGAGCTCTGCCAGTGTTCAGCCCCACTCCCTGGGTGCTGGGGAAGAGAGGTGCTGCAGCCTGGCAGTGGTGAGGAGTGCTGTGAGCATCCTTCCTCCCTGAAAGCTGCATCCCACCACCAGTGTGGCCCCAACTCCAGCACACTGTGTCTCATCCTTTTATGCTCTGCTTTGGGCTCTCCAGAGATGGAGGGTGTGTGTGGAGGAGCTTTTGAGCCCCACCAACTCTGTCTGTGCACTTTCAATTCCACAAAAGGTGCAAAATCCTCCAGGTGACTGCATGGTTGGCTATACAGCCAGCTGCCCCCTGCAAAACCTGTGCCTCATCCACAGTTAAGAGCTCATTTGGAAAAGTTTGGATCTGGATGGGATTTTATCCCATGAAATATCCTGCAATTTTGTGTCCTTTAACAGGAGAGAAGACTTATCAAACCCTTTGTTAAAAAAGAGGAGATGTCTAGGACTGGAGAGCAGAGATTTTCCAAGGCTCTGGAAGACACTTCTGATGACTGAAATCAGCACATACTTGGAAAAAAGTTCTAGGTCTGAAGTATCTAATTTTGGAGAGGGAAAGTGATTTGTCTGTGCATTCTTGATGTGCAGCCCTATTGGCATCTGCAGTGTTTTAAGTGATGTATCTCTCTGAAGGCTTCACTGCTTCTGCTGTGTGATCTGCTCCCAACAAACTCCAGAGAGCGTGTGATTTATCAGCCACTGCTTTTTAGGGTGAGGAAAAGGCTAATGCTTTATGGATCTATCAGCATTCCTGTATGGCACACAGAATACAATATCCTGCCAAAGCAGGGAGGGATGTCTGCTACCTGGCAATCCATCATTTCTCCCAGTGCCCCATGGCAAATGCACTTTTCTTTTTTCCATCAGGCTGTGTGCGAGTACTGTTATATAGTGAAGAGCTTCTCCCTTCTCCTCCTCCACAAATGGTTATGAAAACCTGAAAGTGCAGCTTCTGCAGAGTGCAGGATAAGATGGGAAGGGTCATTTTGGCAGGGAGAAGATGTCACTGCCTGCAGCTCCTGGTTCCAGCAGCACCTACGAGATCTCAATCGATGCAGCTGTGCCATAGACAGCACAGCAGGAGCACAGCAGGGATGAGAAACCCAGGCCAAACACGCCCTTGTAGACTGCCAGGTATGTGCCAGAAACATGCAGATGTGTCAACAGATGCTCCAGCATTTTCTTTTCTCCCTTGCCCCACGGTGACTTCCTCTGTTATAGGCATGGTTCAGCTGACCTTGTCCCCATGGAGTTCATCCATCCCATCCACAGAGTAAGTGAAATGTGTTTATAGCCTGGTGAGCATCTACTGGGGAGTATGAATCCCTCTCCTACATCTCTCCTTGGTGTTTTAATTGATTCAGGGTTTTCCCAGTGGAGAACTTCATAAGAGCATTTGATAAAATCAGCTACACACGATCCTGCCTCTCATTACTCACAGGCTTGAGGCAGGTAGATGATTAAGTGAATTTTTTACGGTGTGAGCAGTTGTAACAAGGGAAATTATCATCCTGGATATGAGACAATGACTTGGCTCTTACTACATCTGCTGGCAGACAACTAACCCAGTGACTTTGCCTCTGCTCTTGGAGCAAGTCTTCTGCTTTCTCCTCCAGGACAGACCTGCATTTGCTACCCTCACATTAAAAGGACAAGCCATATGGATGTGCCTGTGCTCAGGAAAATAGCTTCAGATTTTCAGGGGGCTGATGTTGCAGCCCTGATGCAATTGTCACCTTGGGAATGCTTCTGCCGACACTGCAGGAGGAGAACATCCTTTGGGCTTGGGGCTGGAGGTGCTACAGAACATGGCAGTATTATTGGGCCATGGATGGGATGGGATTCACCCCTTATTTCCATTTAGCTGCATCCTAGACTTTATTACTCCAAGAAAAGTCAGTAATGCTGGAGTGAAAATTGGGGAAAATGAGTTTCCATTAGAAAAAGTTTTCAGTTAAAATGTGAGTTGTTTTTCTTCTTGCCAGCAGATTTTGGGTACAACTCAGGAGAATGACTGAAAGAAAGGGCTGCCACTTGATTTTGTTGCATGTTTCTAGAAGCTTTAACTTGCTTCTGACACATCTCCTTGTTAATAAATATACTTTATTTTTGCAGGGAGTCATTGTCAAGATAATGTCAGATCCCACTGAGAAGCCAGATCCAGTAAAGAGCAGTAATGTTGTTTTCTAATTTGTTTGAAATCCTAAAGCACTCCCTCATCTGAGCAGAGACACCTAAATGGCACCTATTTGGTACTGGGTGTAATTCTTTGCTCTAATGGCATGCTTGACAATATCTGTGTACTTACCTGGAGCAGCACAAGCCTCCTGTATTTAAATGAAATACACACAGCAGGTTTGAAGATGAACACGGGAGATGCTTGAATGCCTTTTAGACAACTGTAATTCAGGCCATAAACATAATATAGATTGCAATATTGTATATAAAAGAGTGCTTCAAATACCAGCCTTTGTGTTCTGCAATTCAGTCCCATTGATTCCTGACTTAACACAATGCTGTACCCAAAACTGTTGCATAAACATAACAAATCCATCACCAGATCAATGAAGGAGATGCAGAAGAGGTGTGGTAGCTATCTGGTGCGATGTGGCTCCTATCAGCCTGTGTGCTGTATTCTGTGTAAGGCAGCAGAAGTGAAGATGGGTAAAGGATGGCTCCTCATCCCTATCACCGAGCACATGCCCCCTCGCTCTGCTGAGATCAGGCACAGCTTGCATGGTGGAGCACCTGCACCTCTGAACAAAATGAAATTTCTGGATTTCTCTCAATTCCTGCAAAGTGGGACTTTTTGCTGCCTGGTTAATGGGAATTTTGTCAGTCATGCTCACTAGGAACAATAAAGGGATAATAAATAGTGCAGTCTGTGGACAGCAACAGGCTCCGACAATCCATTAACCAACGAGACGTGTTGCACATTCCAGCTTATTAGACGCATATCCATAATATATTTTAACAATCTCTCCCTGGCAGGCATTTTCCTAGAACAAATACACAGTTTGGACTTCCATTTTTCAGCCCTGTTCAAAGTTTCAGAGTGAAAAAGAGCTGGTAGGAGCCATTAGCAATAATTTGATCCCACATTTGCGCTGGAAATTTTAAATAGATTTTTCTTCTGTTCTTCTGCTTGTACTTGCTCCGTCATTGTTTTGCTGTGCATGGTGAAGGCTGGGGGCGAGCAGTGAGGAGACTGCCTGGGCAAAAACTATTTTGGCAGTTTTTCATACACGACCCTTGCTGTTTTAAATAGAGCCTTTCCTCACCCCACCTTCATGCTTCCCACTTTGTACAGCTGCTTGCTGAGTGATGAGGAGCGTGGGCCCCTTCCAGCTGGGGGTGCAATGTTGGTATTTAGGGTCTTTTGCTGGTGAGGTGGAGCTGACCAGGCCTGTGAAACCCTGGGGGACCTTCAGCTCAGGGAGAGAGGTGTGCCAACAGCTCCATCTGGAAACTGGTGCAGAAATGGTCTTGCTGGAGGAATACAACCTGCTCGTGTCAAGCTGCCTGTTTCCAGGGCAGCTCCTCTGTGATTTGTGCTGTGCACACCCAATAACACCCCAGACCCGGGGCAGTCCTGTGCATTCTGGAGACTGGGTTATCCAATCTTCAGTGCATCCCCAGGGGGCTCAGCGATTTTTGGCATCACTGCCCTCATGGTGGAGTTTCCAGGCGAGTCCCGCTCCATCCCTCAGCCTTACAGGAAGGGTCCAGTGCAGCGTGTGCAACTTTGCTCTCCCTTGCAGCCCCGGCTGGGGTTGCCGAGGGCTGAAGAGACGCTCCATTCCCTGGCGGTGCAGCACTGTGAACTAATGCAACACTGTGAACTCGTGCAGCACTGTGAACTCGTGTAGGACTGTGAACTCGTGCAGCACTGTGAACTCACGCAACACGTGCAGACGAGGGACCGCGCATCCCACGCCAGGAGCACGCGTGGGGCTACGCAGGGTGGGCAGCGAGCGAGGTGGCACCGGGGCGGTGTGAGCCCGCGGCTGTGCCGGTGCCGGTGCCGGTGCCGGTGCCGGTGCCGGTGTCGGTGTCACGGTCGGCGCCGGTGCCGGGCGGGAGGGCGCGCACAGCTGCGGGGCGGGGCGGGGCGGTGCCGCGCGCGGGGCGAGTTTCCCGCGGGCGGGGGAGCGGGCACCAATCAGAACCGGGGCGTGGCCCGAGCGGGGCGGGCACCAATCAGAACCGGGGCGTGGCCCGAGCGGGGCGGGCACCAATCAGGGCCGGGGCGTGGCCCGAGCGGGGCGGGCACCAATCAGAACCGGGGCGTGGCCCGAGCGGGGCGGGCACCAATCAGAACCGGGGCGTGGCCCGAGCGGGGCGGGCACCAATCAGAACCGGGGCGTGGCTCGAGCAGGGCGGGCACCAATCAGAACCGGGGCGTGGCCCGAGCGGGGCGGGCACCAATCAGAACCGGGGCGTGGCTCGGGCGGGGCGGGCACCAATCAGGGCCGGGGCGTGGCTCGAGCGGGGCGGGCACCAATCAGAACCGGGGCGTGGCTCGGGCGGGGCGGGCACCAATCAGGGCCGGGGCGTGGCTCGAGCGGGGCGGGCACCAATCAGGGCCGGGGCGGGGCGCGCGGGGCCGGGAGTGGCGCCCCGGGAGGCGCGGGGCCGAGCTCGGCTCCGCTGCTCCCGGTGCCCGTGTGTCCCGGCACGGTACGGCTCGGCACGGCGGGTATGCCCGCTGGCAGCGCCTAGAGGAGCGCCCCGGTGGCCCGGGAGGATGTCGGGGAGCGGCGGAATGCTGCTGCCGCTGCTGGCGGCCGCGCTGCTCGGTGTCCCGGGGGCCGCGCAGCCGGCGGGGGAAGCCGACTGCCGCCCGGTCCGTGCTGCCTTCCAGGTGCTGCAGCCCGGAGCCAAGTGGGTGCCCGAGAGCCCCGTGCCAGGTGAGACCGCTCTCCCCGTGGTGTCATCGTCTCCCCGGTGCCGTTCGGGTGCGGGGCGAAGCGGCTGCAGCGCCTGGAGCCGGGGCGGCGGACGGGGGTCGCTGCGGGACGCTGCGGAGCCGGGTGCGGGTGCGGAGCTCTCCCGCGGGGAGCTGCTCGGTCCCGGTGGCCGCCGGGCTCGGCGCCTCGGCTGTGGGGATAACTCGGAGCCTGTGATTACGTCGCGGTAACGGGAACCCGCTGGAGAGCGGGTCTTTATTCCGCTCGGTTTGTTCGGGGGGTTTTCTCCCCGCGTGGCCGAGCTGAGTTCGAGCTGTCGGAGGGACCGGTGCCGCTGCCGGGGTCCGGTGCGGGGTCCCCGGGAGCTCGCGGTGTCCCCGCCGGCGAGCGGAGGCTCCGCGCACCCGTCACGTCTCTGCCGGTCCCGGATCCGCCAGAGCCGCTTTCCTCAGCGCGGGGTTTGCCGGGGTCCGAGACAGCCCCGCTCTGTGGGGCTGCTCCGAGAGCATCCAAACCCTCATCCCAACCAGGGTCTGTGACAGCCCCGCTCTGTGCAGCTGGTCCGAGAGCATCCAAACCCTCATCCCAACCAGGGTCTGTGACAATCCCGCTCTGTGGGGCTGGTCCGAGAGCATCCAAACCCTCATCCCAGCCAGGGTCCGAGGCAATCCCGCTCTGTGGGGCTGCTCCGAGAGCATCCAAACCCTCATCCCAACCAGGGTCTGTGACAGCTCCGCTCTGTGGGGCTGGTCCGAGAGCATCCAAACCCTCATCCCAGCCAGGGTCTGTGACAATCCCGCTCTGTGGGGCTGCTCCTTGAGCATCCAAATCCTCATCCCAGCCGGGGTCTGTGACAGCCCCGCTCTGTGGGGCTGCTCCTTGAGCATCCAAACCCTCATCCCAGCCCGAGCCGGGATAGTCGCAGCTCCCGGGGATGGGGCTGGAAGGGGCAGCGCGGCATCCCCCGGGCTGTGCGGGGTTCTGTGACAGGGCTGGGAGAGGTGTTACTCTGCTCTGCGGTTCCCATTACAGGTGGTGCCGCCAAACCTCACCACCTACGCCCTGCAAGGCTGCTTTTTGTATATATGCCTAGCTTCTATTTAAAAATGTGAAATACTTCAATCTCTTGCCTTCTGAAGGTTCTTTTGCAGCTTTTTGGGAGCTAGGGAATGCCGGCTGCTCCAGGTGGGTGGCTGTGCGCTGGAGTGTGTGTACACAGCCGGCTCAGTTTTGATGGCTGCGTTACGGAGCTCGGTGCTGTTGTGTCGGGTTCAACACGCAGCGGAGAACGCCTGCCCTGAAAAGCTTATGATCAAAGTATGAAAAGGAAGAGATAAGAGGCAAACGTGACAGGCAGGGGAGGTGCAATGAGATCATCGCCAGCGGTGGCTGCTTTTAATAACGATGTGTTGAGTTACATTTCTTGCATTTGGTGTCGCACAGGCCGGGAGCACAGGAGTTCCTTCAGCAGTGATCGGCTGCACACGGCAGAGGGAGGGGGAAATGGGGTGCCCAGAGCTGGGCTGCAAGGTGCTGTGGCTGCTGGTGCAAATCCCAGGTCTTTTGGTCTGTAGGACTGTAGCAATGCCTCAGCTTATCAAGAGCTGTGAGAGATATGAGGAGAGTTCAGATGTAAGTTCTGGTGAGAGTGTACCTTTCCTATCCCTACCTGTCCTTATGTTCTCTTCCCATATAAGTTTTGACACCTAATGCTCCTTTCAGACTAGCTGCAGGAACAGCATCTCTCCTCTCCCTGTCCCACAGGGGCTTGGTCTCCTGGTTCACTAAGGAAGTGGCACTGGAAATACTTTCCAGTGAAGTGTTTGCATGAAGAGTTGCAGGGAAGGGAAAGAGCTGCTCTTATCACCACTGAATCGACAAATTCTGTTTGTCAGAAGGAAGGGAAGATGTTTCTTTGAAAGTCAGTGAGATTCTTGCTTTCATTCCTAAGTAGCTTTGCTGAGTGTGTTTTTACACACTCCAGGGAGGGGCTGGGGGGGTGGGCAGGTTCCTGGAGAATGACTCCCATTGTATGGAGGGGCTGCTGGGGCTGCCCTGCTGCAGTGTGATTGATCCTTGCCCAGAAATCAGTAGCATCCTCTAGCCTGGCTGTGATTGCAGCAGGTGTTTTTGCCCTGGTATCTTCCCTTCCCAGCAGGGTTCAGCTTGCTGGGGTTCCTCAGTTACATTCTCACTGCCCTGTGAGCCCCAGCTGCATCCCTGACAGTCAGGAGGAGTGAGGAGCCCTGTGCCTCTCTGCAGAGCCTGTGGGCAGCTGGATCAATATCTCCTAACAGGGCTGGTGTTTCAAGTGAATGCTTCCAGCTTGTTACGATGATAAAGTTCCCACATATCAAATCGAAAGTGGATTTTACATTTGCCTAAGTACATAAACTTGATCATAATTAAAGCAATGACTGCTTGCTTATACCTTGGATCTGGCCCATCTTCCATGACTCTGTGTGGTAATTACACTTCAGTGCACTTGCTTCTCCTCATAGCTGCTGCATAAATCTCTGTAATAGGGGAACATCACTCAAGGACTATTTTCCAGGCATCTGTTTATCGCTTTTCTTCCTTTTGTACATCTGTCAATTAAAAAAAGTTTTGGAGTTCCCAGCCATAAATCACCATGGAATCAATTCTGAGAACCTTTCCCTGTGGATCATACTGCCCTGGAGAAACTGAAGCTAAACAACTTATTTAAAATGTGGAATTTTTTTTTTTATTTTTTTTTTTTACACAAACAGAAAACAAATGTTTCTGGGAGCCTCATTTTGCATTATGAGCAGTTGTTGCTGAAGGAGTAAGTAGTGGAAATGCTGGTGATTGCAACATGCCCAGGAGAAATGTCCCACAGCTCAGTTCTGCTGCATCAGTGCTGCGTGGGCTGGAGGGACAGTGGCACAGCAGGCTCTGTAGGAGAGCTCTGAAGGAGACAGAGACCACACTTCTAATTAAAAAACAAACCAAAAAAAGGGCAATTCTGTTAAATGTGAGGGAAGTGTCATGCTGTTTCATGAGCAGTATTGATGGCCTGGGAGTTACTCTGGCTGCAGGGTGCAGCAGGCAGTGAGAGGCTTGGTCTGCTCTGGTCCTGCAGGCTGGGGACCAGGTTTGTGTCACTCTGGAGCACTCTTAGAGGTGGGGAACAGCACAGCCTAACTACTGTCAGCTGTGGCTGCTCCGAGGGGTGGGAGGATGTAATTGATGGAAACATCTCCTCTGGAGCTGGATCAGAGACCCTGTGCTGGGGAGGAGTGAAGGCAGGGTGATGGGAGAGTGCCTTTGCTGGGTTTTGATGAAGATGAGACTGAATGCCAGCTCCTGAGCCAGCCTGTGGTTCTGTGCTGGGGTAGCTTCATGCTCAGTATAACTAAATGCTCTTTTTCTATGTTGCCTGTCCTGGTTTTCTTCCTTCATTTGTCTTTTCTTTGCATAATTTCTCCTATCTATAAACAGCAGCTTGGATTTCCATGTCTCCTGGTCTGTTTTTCTCTCCTCTTTGCCATTTGGGTTTCTGTGTATTGGTGGTGATGAGTGGTGCCTGTGGGTAGAGGGGAAGGGGTGAGCTGGTGCCTTGGCAGGATGGGGACAGGGGATGGATCTCTCTGCTCTGGGACAATGGAAAACTGAGGAATATTTATCTTGACAGAAATATGTGCTGGCAGGTCTGTTTTCCTTCTCCTACAGCAAAGTGTCATTTCCAGCTCTTTGTTCATTTTCTTTGATGGAAGTGAATATGGATTCACCCTAAGAAAATAGGAGATTAACCTTTTGCAGTTGAGGTGTAATGCTTTACAAGTGTCTGGCTGAGCATGTCAAGCTTTCTTCCCTCTTTTTTTTTTTTTTTTTTTTTTTTTTTTGGCAGCTGGTGTGTGCCAGTGTACATTTTAAAACTTAAAAATCCCAACTCTTCCTGCTGGTCTCGATGTGCCTTTGCTCATGAACTGGTTCCTTTTGTACCCTTGCTCCTTTATTCTGTTTTTCCTGAGTGGGACTAATGATGCTCCTCCCTGTGCAGCCTTCCCATTTAGCTTAGCATGGTGGTTTAAAAGCTTAGTTTACTAGATAATTGAGTTTTCTGTTCTTAATTATTTCAGGCCTGCAAGTTGCTCTCTTGATAGTTAAGAGAGCAGGAGCAGAACCCTAAAATTTAGTAACCTCCCCAGGCAGTGGTTTTATAGTGAGATCATTAATTTTATTTTTTTTCCCCCCAGGGGTTTAACTTTAACAACATCCTGAACAGTGTTCTTCCCAGTCTTTGGAATGGCTGTGGGAGGTGTGCATGTGACTGTAACAAATCTGTGTGAGGAGTGGGTGCCCAAAGTTAACTCCATTGATGACAGTGTTGGTACATTTGTACATTTGTTAGGAGGAAACTTCTACTCTGTAAAACCTATTTTTTTTGCTGTCATGTCTTCTTTTAAAAGATGTCTTTTTATAGGGTGTTAGATTTGCATGAGAATCATCTGGCCAACATTGTAAGACCAGGGGAGGAATCCAGAGTCAGATGGCCTTGTGAAACACAAGATGGAATAGAAAATAAAGGATAATTAAGAGTAATAAATATCCCATGAAGTACCCATACTGTTCCAACTTAAATCACCTTTTGAATGAGGTTGGCTTATAATTTATATCTCTTTAATTAGATTTGTAAAGATCAGCATTCAGTCTGTGTTCTGGGTTCTGAACAGTTGCATTTCCTTTTCCTCCCCCTAAATGTTGAGCATTAAAAGGCGCCGACAGATGTACAACCCCCTAATCACGTAATTTAAAAGGTTCTTAATAAAAAGTATTGAAAAAGCTGGGGGAAAATCCACTATATTTAAATGTTGAGTCACTGCTTTTATCTATTTAAAGCGTGATGCTGGTTGTAAAACAATTGGAGGAGGAAAACTGAACCCAAAGCAGCATATTTCTTGTGGGTAATATTACCAAACTGGTGAGTTTGGAGGGTGGGAGGAACTCCTCTGGCACTTCCAGACTGCAGAAGGCGAAGGTGCCACTGCATGGGGGTAGCAGAGCCCCCCACATGGGGAGGAGGCTGCAGGAATGTAGCATTAAGCAGGGACAGGTTCTTATTTTGGCAGTGCCTGGGGTAAATTTGGGGGGAATGTTAATCTGATTTAAGCTGCCATTGGATCTGGGTAGGAAGGCTTGTGTGCACAGCTTGTCTGCCTGTATCTGATGACAGGGTTGGAGCTATCCTGGGATGCTCAAAATCAAAGGAAAATCCTTCAGCCTTGTGAGGGAGTCCACAGCTCCCCAGAGATGATCTTGAGGGTTTATATTTTTGACATTTAATCCACTGAAATTATTTTCACTTCTGCTGTACTAACCACCTATCTGCAGGAATAATTGTACATCAAAGTCAAGTGTAATGGTTTAAATTCACTGCTACGGCCGTCAGTAAAAATCCCCTGTCGGGAGGAGGAAGAGGCAGGGTGCTGCTGAAATTACTGCAGCTTCAGAGTTTATTTTTGTCAGCTGGGAAATTGCTGGAGCATTTACACTGCTGTTCCCCAAGATGGCATAAATGGCACAGCTCTGGTGGTGCCTGGTGTTCCTGCACCATGGAAGGGGCTGCAGCCAGTGGGAGCTGGGTGTCAGGGGGTCAGGCTGCTGTGCTTGGCATCTCATCATCTCACTAATCCTGCAAAGACTGGTATGTGAGCATCCAAATGCAATTTAATTTGAGGGACGCTTCCTTTCCCAAAATGAGTTTGTAGTGATTTATAGCAAAAGCAGAAGGTTGTTTGCAAGGGCTGAGACTGGCATTACAAGGTGTAATGACTTGAAACTTTAAGAAAAAGGGGTTGTGTAGGTTGAGAGATAAAAACAGTCTTAACAGTGCAGGGCCATTAGGCAGCGGAATGGGCTTTGCTATCTCACGAGCTGGAGTATGGCTGGAGGTGTTTGTGTTAGATAAATTCTGAGAGGGGGTGGGTTGGGAGGCAGAGGTAGGATTTGATGACTCACAGGACCTTTTCCCGTGCCTGTTTTTTGGAGTCAGAAACGTGTGGCACCCTAATGCATGTATAGCTGGTGTCTGGTCCGTGGGCTTGCTGAGCGTTGCAGGCGTTGGTGTCCTGCAGGCTTTGCTCAGCCCTTGGGGCTCCTGGGATGCTGCAGCTGGAGTGCAGAGGAGGCATGAATAAACCCCAAACTCAGCTGCAGGTCAAAAGCTTTGTCTCTGTTTCATCTGTGTTGGCTGGGGTCAGCAGGGTGGGTTGGTGGCACTGAAACCTCCCTGGGCAACTTGGAGATGGGAGTGTTGGAGCCAGCTCGCCATCTGGGGAAGCCACACACAGAAAAGAGCTGCCAGATGGGAGCCAGGCCCCCATTCCCCATCCCTCTGGAGCAGCACTGTGCCAAAATCTTGTCCCTGGTACCTTCCAAGAGCCTGCCCTGCCTGTCTTGTCTTCTTGTGTTTAGTGTGTACCATGGTTGTTGGCTGTCTCTGCAAAACATTTTAAGCTGAGTTAATTCCCAGGCTTTTTCCTCCTGCTCTGTGATTGCTCTGCTACAGCATGTGTCTGTCTTTTTACTGCACAAAAATAAAGATCCATTTAAGGGGAGAAGTTGGCTTAATTGCTAAAAAGAAGGATGGGATGTGAGTGGATGACCTTGCTGCTTCCTCTCCTTGGCTTTAACTTGCAGAGACCTCTTAATTGCCAACTCTCAGATTTTCTATATTGGTATTTCCATTAATCATGGAACGATTTTTATTTTATAATTTGAAATGTGTCCTAATATAATAAATGTAGGAGGAAATAAGCTTTGTATTAAAAAGAAATTTATGGACATATTGTAGTGTTAAAGAGACCATGCTAAGCCTTTTTGTGGTGTAAATTGAGTTGGGTTTGACTTTAAAAAACCTCTTTAACTTGCTGTTATATAACTGCTTCTCTCATTAACACAGTATCTTGCTGTTACGTGGTTTTATGGTCCCTTTTATTTTTTCAATGCACGAAATACCTGTCGCTGTGCTCCTCTGGAGTGGCTGAGTTCAGGGATCACTGAGGTTCAGCTTTAGACACTGGGGGGCTGACTGTGTGTCAGAGGGCACAAGGAAGGGACTTGTGTTGGGCATCCCCCTTTGCAGAAGGGGAAACTGAGGCAGCAGGGAATGATGGAGCCAGGATGGGAGTGTGGACCCCTCTCTCCCCCTTTGAATGAGCTTTTTTTTTTTTCAGCAGCAGGGTCTGCACTGGTTAAATCTCCTGTCCCCCATGCCCACATGCAATGTGTGCTGTAGATGAAGTGTTTCATGTTCCTTTTCCCATGCTGTGCCAGGGGAGGGGTAGGGCTGGAGGGGGGAGGATTTCTGCTGTCACTGCTCCTGAGCCCTGACAGCTGGTTTTCCCTTGGCACTGTGCACGACTCTTCTTCAGGAGGCACACGATTGAACTGACATTAATATTAATCCTGTTCTTCTAGACTACACTTGCAAAAGTGGCTTTTGACACTTTGTAGTAATTAGGGAGAGGGTGGATGTGGTAGAAGACTCTTGTGAAGGAGAGAAGACAGGAACCTGAAAGGATGCATAATCCTTCCAGAGCAAAGATAGAAATTACCAAAGTAGCTTTTATAGAGGGGAAAAACCCTCTATAACAAGCAGGAAGGCAGAATGAGGGCTGAGAGGGGTGAGGAGCCTTCAGTCTGTCAGGGCTTTGGTCACTGGCCTGGGGACTGCTTCCTAATCCCAGTTCTTGGCAGAGCTGAGCCTAGCAGGGAACTGCTTTTGCTTAGGGCACCATGCAGACAGTGAAATGTGGGGTGCTGGCTGTTCTTTGACCATGGATAGCCTTTTTTAATGGAGCTGGTTTTTGCTATTTGAGGTTTTAAGAGCAGCATCAGATTAAATGTGTTTTGCATGAGGAGAGCTATTTGCTTTGATAAGAGTTTATTGCTCTCCTGGCATGTTTGGGGCCTCAGTTTGCTCTTTAAAGTTGATGGAAGATGAGTCCTTTTTTTTGCTGCTACTTCAGCTCTTGTGTTTCATCTTCTCTTGTCTGAGCCTAGAAAGATTTCTATTTTCTTACCCAGATTTTATTTATTTTTAGCTTTCTTTTCTTAAAGTTGTCTGCTTTCTCTGTGAATAAGTGCTTTGGGATTGTCAAAAAAAGAAGTTTAGCATCACTGAACAGTGCTGGAGATGCCAGAGTAAGTGGTGTCCCCCTGGGTTTTGTCCCATCCTGGTGGATGAGTCAAGGTGCTGCTGAAGAGGCTCTTGCCTTGTGCAGTGCTCAGAGCATCCCTGAGGATCAGATCTGTCCCTCTGAGTGAAGATGAGCCTTGTGCTTTGCCTGTTGGAGGCAGGATGGGATGGGCACATTGGTTGTACAATTCAAAAGTCAGCTAAAAAGCCAAGTAAATCATAGTTGTGTCCTTCTGCCATTACTGTTGTTGCTGGGGATACAAAAGGGTAGAGATTGCAAATAGCACT
This sequence comes from Oenanthe melanoleuca, assembly GCF_029582105.1. Classification (NCBI taxonomy): domain Eukaryota; kingdom Metazoa; phylum Chordata; class Aves; order Passeriformes; family Muscicapidae; genus Oenanthe; species Oenanthe melanoleuca. The sequence goes on along the minus strand of NC_079338.1, from coordinate 13,061,891 downwards.
GTTACATTCCAAATTACTTTTAAGTCTTTATGCCAATCACAAGTCACTCCTTGGTGTACCACATACATTGCTCTGTTCACCCTAAATCCACAGCCTCAAATGCTGTCTCAGTTTTCCACCTCCCACTCTATCCTTTCTGCCTCCTGTGCCTCCTCACTGCTGTGGGCAGCCAGGGCACAGCAGGGTGATGCTCTGCTCAGCACTGGCACATCAGTGCATGGAGTGAGCTGGGCTGGCAGACAAGCCCAGCTCTCAGGGGCCACTGCTCAGCAATCTGGGCTCTGCCTTATCCATCCTTTCCTTTGGCCAAGCTGCTTGCTCAGGACAAATTCAGAAAGGCCATCAATTTGTAATTGCAACCACACTGATGCTTGGAATTGGTTTCCTCTCCTCATTCTACCTCCTGATGTGAATGTCTGCTTTTTCCTGTGCCTCTGCAGGGACTGACCTGCAGGTGTGCATCCCCAAGGGCTCCACGTGCTGCTCCAGGAGGATGGAGGAGAAGTACCAGGCGAGCGCGCGGCTGAGCGTGGAGCAGCTGCTGCAGTCGGCCAGCCTGGAGCTGAAATTCCTGGTCATCCAGAACGCTGCTGCCTTCCAAGGTCAGTGCTGGGGCTGCTCCAGGCACCTGCATTTCTGCTCCTCTTCCTCAGTGCTGGGCAGTTGGAAGAGGCTGGGAGCTTTCTGTTCACTTGTTCTCATGTGTCTGTGGGTGTTATGTATGTGTGTTTATGAGCAGTAGTACACCTGGTTTGCTACATGGTTGTGCTGCAGGGGTTGTCCTAAATATTCCTGCAGCTGTAAGAATGAATGGGAATTTACAGGCTGAACTTCCTGAGGTGCAAGTTAAAAAAAATAAAAAATAAACCATCTCTCTAAGAATTAAAATCTCTGTGCAAGTGTGTCTTGTCTGACTCTGTCAGTCCCAAAATACAGGTTTTAGTGAGGTGATCTGGTTGTCAGCTGTCTGGTTTGAAGGACAGGTGTCTGCCAATAAAGGCAGAAGCTTCTCTTTGAAATGGAGAATGTAAACCCCCTCCCTTCAAATTATTATTATTTTGAAATTAAGGGGCTCTCAGGCAAACACATGGGAATTAGGAATAACAGTTCTTTACTAGGAAAACTAAAATAGAAATGCAGTATTACAAAGAGAAACCCCCCAAAAAAAACCACTGCCAGAGTCAGAATCCAAGCTGACACCCGTCAGTCAGCCAGGGTGTTGGCACAGTCCCATTCAATGGTGGCTGCATCCTCCTGCAGTGGCAGATGTGGTTCAGCTGGAGCAGTGCTCCTGGAGAAGGTGCAGTTTCCTCTGAAGCTCCAGGGATGATGTGGAAAGGTCTGGCTTTCCTCTGGAATCCAGTGGAAAGAAGGTCCCTTGGTGTCCAAAATCTGAGTTTTTATCTGGGTAGGAAAGGCTTGGCTCCTCCCCTGGCTGGAGCATCTCCCAGTGGGATGATGGAATTTTATCAGTCATGCAGTGGGACTGAATGGGCCAGCAGCAGATGATATCTCCTGGAGGGAGGATGGGCTGTGGAAAGATAAAGATGATTGCCCAGCTGGTTTAAAGATGGCCCATTAGCAGAGGATATCTCCCACAGAGATAAGGGTCACTGCCCCACCCAGCTTGAACAGATGGTGATAGAATTCACATTTCTGGCCACATCTTGTATTGCCACCCAGGACATCACCTCAGTGCAGTGCTTGGTAAGATCTGCCCCAGCTGTGTTGTTGTTTTCCACTGTGCAACAAAGTTGGTTGTTCTGTGGGGAAGGTGCCAGAGGCTGCTGGTTCCCAAATGTGATCCCTGGTGCCCCATGGGGTATTGGAGTGCTTGGTGACCTGTCTGGGGCAGCTCTCTTTCTAATGATAAAATGATGGTTTTGTTTGTTTTTTATTTGCAAAATGGAACTTTGAATATTTTTAGTGTGGTTACATGCTAGTTTGTCCCACTTAAATCTGCAATAATTTCTTTAGGGCCTTATGGTTAATGTGCGGTGAAATGATTGCTTATTTGTTGAGTGCTGTCCTGTTGAGGTTCCATCATTCTGTATTAATGGTGTTTTTGCCTGTATTTAAAAAAGAAGTCATGGGCAGCCAAGCATTTTTTCCTTCATTATGATATTTTTGCAGAATAATCGATTTATTTTTGTTTATGCCTCACTAATCGCAAGACCAAGACCTGCTGAAGCCTGTGAGATCAAGGCAGAGCTCTGTTCTGGGCCACAAGTGACTGATGGAGTCTAATATGTTGTTTTTCTCAATCTAAGATCAGATAAATTGCTGAGGAGATAACAGCACATTTTTTCCCCCAGTAATTCTTAATGCAGTTACCATTAAGTTCCAATTCTAATAACCAGAATGGAGTGAAACTAATGAAAGATTGGTTTCCTAGGCACTGGAAATGTGGACCAACTTCAGAAATGGTGAATAACCTGGGTAAAATACAGTGTCTGCCTCCCTCCTTCCCATTTAACAGAACCTCAACATTAGTTTTTATTTTGTTTGGGAATGACACCCTGTGGAACTGCAGGCTGTGCACAGCAGTTGGGTGCTCTGGCTCTGAACTTTCTGCCACTTCTGCAGAGAGTTGAATCCTTTGCTTTGATTTTATTATTTCCCCCTGCCTTCCCCAACCTTTTAAAAACTGTTATTTCCACCCCAGCCCAGAGACCTGTGCAGAGGTTTTGAAGATGAAGTTATTCTGAGAATCCCTGGGATGTGGAATTGCCATTCTTGGTAGTGGGGAAGAAAAGCATTTAATTGAACAGTTTCTGACCACTTCTGCTTATAAAAAAGCTCTAAAGTGACTAAAAATCATTTGCAGTCCCATTACAGAGGAGAAATTTCTAGCTGGAACCATTGAGGAGCTCACTTTAATTATCTTGTATAAAGTGCTTTGGAGTTGGAAAGATGATTCATTAGACTTTGAACACTGTTTACTTTTGCTGTCTTTAAAATTAGTCTAAAAGTTTGTAGAAGAACACTTTTTAGAATAGGTTGATCTTTTGTTTGCTGCTTGCTGACGAGTGTTTTGATGGCTGCAGTGCCAGAGGCTGTTCCAGCCACAGGAATTGTGCAGGATATCCCTGGCAGGGCTGTGCAGGGCACTCAGCTCTTGGGGGATGCTGGAGTGCTCAGGGAAGAGCAGCCTGTGACCACAATGTCCCCTGAGCATCTCCTGCAGGTCCTGGGGCAGATCCCCCATGGAATCTCCCTTTGGGAGCTGGCAGCAGTGCCAGCTCTGAGATGTGCTCTGGCAGGGACGAGAGCTCCCAACATGTTTTGCTTTAGACCCCCAGTCTGGGGACCAGTGCAGAGGATGGATAATTGCACCTCTCTCCAGAGAGGGGAAATGTGTTGGTATGGAAACACAGCTCAGCCACTCATATAAAAACACAAATGTGAAATCCTTCAGAGTTCATTTTAATATTTTTACCCTGACATCTAAAGGGACTGCTAGTCTGACAGGCAGAATCTCACCCAGATGTTATTATTTTGCACCAAATTTAATTTCTTCCTGCTGAAGCTAGAGCAGCATCTCTGCTGATAAAGATCAAGGGAAATTGTGTGGCATTTACAAGAAATCTCATCCAGGCCTATCTGTTACAATGTTCACTTAGCAAAGTTTATTAGATTATTAGTTTTAGACCCTTGGGCTTTTTCTTTATTGCAGTTAAGAAGGAAAAATCCCAACCAAAAAAATCTTCACTAAATTTAAATGCTACAATTAGCTCCTGGTCTTATCTTGCAGGCATTTTTTAAAATTATGAAGATGATTTAAGTAGTGATTTAATCTTTTGGAAACTTGCTGCATTTGACAGTGTTAAAATGGATTGTGGCTGCCTCGACTGCAGTTAAATCTTACTCCAGGATTTTTTTTTTGTAGGTAATTTTCTCACTTTCCCTTGGTGTATCCATGCTGGTACCTGCCTGTGTGGGCACCTCCTGGTTGGGGTTCTCAGCTCTGAAGATGAACCCCATCACCTTAGAACTGCTCATGTGTCTTTTGTCATTTAGTATTGACATTTAGTATTGCTAAATGTTCTCATCCGAACTAACCAGTAGTTAGTGCAACTCACCTGCTGGAGAGAACAGTGAGAACCTTGCCTATGGTTTGTTTTCTCCCCTCTCTTTCTTCTGAAATTAGATCTTTGGTTTGTTCAGTGGGGGAATTTCTGGCCCTGCCACCAACTAGTATTTTCCTACTGAAACAATGACAACAAAAACATCCCTCAATGGATTCTGCTGATTTTCTAAATATTAAATCTGAATAGCTCAACTTTGTGAAAGGTAAACTTGAGCAGGAAAATACCAGTGTGATTCTTCTTTATTTCCCCTTCCTCTCACTAAAGCACTCTGTTCCCTGGGGTTGGCTTCTGTGCATGTTTATCTGATTCCTCTTGCTTCCCAAGCTTGGGAATTTGCTTTTGAATGGTCACTTAATTTCTTGCCCTGCATATTGGCCACATTGCTCTGTGGATAGCAGAAAATGAAAGCTTTACAACTGCTCACTTGCAGCTTTTGTGGTACATTCCTACCAGCTCTCTGTTCAAGGGAAAAGGTACTTTAAAAAGTGGAAAGATGGTGACACAATTAAGCACAGAAGGACCTCTGACAGAAGGAGAGCATCTGCACCCATCCTTTGTGTCAGATTTCCTGGTAATCTGCCCCCTGCATCAAGTGAGAGGAGCAAGAGCAGGGGCTGCTCCTGCACTGTGAGCTCCTGGGGAGAGCAGCTTTCAGGGTTTTAAGTGATTGCTCAAATAACAGAACAGCAGGGTCTGGTGCTGCCTCTCTGCAGCCTCTTCTCTGTCCCAGTCCCATCCTGGGATTTTCCACGTGGTGCAAACAGGGAGCAGCTGGATTGTGTCAGTGGCTCTGCTCTGTGATCCCCCAGCAGTGTTGTAAATTGTGAGATACAAAATGTGGCTTTTTCTGACCCTCAGTCGAGCTGCCCCAATGCTTCTGTGGGTGCAGGATTGCTCCCACCCACTTCCCAAATAGGAAATAGAAAATTCCACAAATTCAGGAATGGATGGTGGGAAGGTTAGGAGTGCAGTATCCCAAACTGGAAAATGTTCTGGGATGCTGCAGTTGAGGCTGGAGGGGTAAATGAAGACCTGTTCTGTTCCCTCAAAGGAATCTTCCCTGCTGCAGGTGGCTGCTGGAAAATAGCAAAAGCTGGATTGGGGGAAACTAGCAGGGGCTACAGAGATTTGTGGGGTGTGTGTTTCACAGTGTTTTCTAGGAAGACCACAACCAACACCAACAAACCTGCCTGTACATGTTTATTTTCTCATTCATGGGAGAAGAATTCCTTTTCTCCTCTGGGAGGGGCCCTTGGTGGTTCTGGCAGAGCAGGTGCTGTGGGGAGGATGTCAGTTCATCTCCCCTGTGAGCTGTGGTAGGATAAAGGCAGAGCTGTAACTCTTAGTCCTACCAGGCAGCTCTGAAGGCTGTAAATCCCCCATTAGGCATAAATGCAGCCATTTTGGTTATTTATAGTTATTTACACTATCCATTCATATCTGTCAGGAGTGAAGGCAGCCCTGACATTGCAAGCTTCTATCAGGTTATCTTTAATCAGTTTAGAGGCACCTAAGCCACAAATATATCAAATAGCCAATCCTAATGTTGGAGTCCTCTAAAGTATGACTGAATTATTTATTTTGTTATGATGAAAATGTCTGGGCTTTATTGGGTTTTCTTTGAAGAACTTGATTCTGCTTGAAGTCTGGAAGATAAAAGATTAGTGATTGTCTCTCCAAGTTTCTTATTCCAAATCCTTCAAGGCTTTTCATTTTTCACAAGCTTCTGTTACTACTTTAGAGTCAAGGTGAGGGAGCTGAGATTTCTTTTATTCTACTAAAGAGGTTTAAGTATATAAAGGATTTTATCTTTAGTAATTATTCCTTGCACAGGTAAATCCAAGATACATTTAGCAATTAGGTGAGAAGAGGTGGGCTGTGTGGTGGAAGCTTTTGCATGTTAATCACCAAGATGGGTCCATTGACACCAGCACTGCCCAGCAGAGCTTGTCTCTTATCATTTGGAGTAGTTTAATACTCCAGTGTCTTTAAGCCAATTAAGTTTTGATAATTCAGGAAGGTCTTTCAGGTGCTGGCAGTAGGAAGAGCCTCGGGTGGACTTCAGCACTGCATTGTTCTGCAGATTTTTTAGTGTTTGTGGGGAGGGAGGAGGTGATATGGGGCAAGTGGGAGAAGTTTCTAACTTGGGAGGTTAATAACTATTTGAGTGTGGAGGGGAGAGGTGCTGGGACTCAGGAGGTTTTGAAGCAGCCTTGCAGTGGGGAGATGTGACCCTTGGGTTTCAGCTGTGCTGTGTGGATGGGCTTGCCTGTCTAACCAGTGTGCAGGGTTACACAGCTTCTCTAAACAGGAGGAAAGTGATTTCAATTAACTGAATTCATGTATAAAATGATGCTTAGCAGGACTTGAAAGTGTCCTGAGTGGGGTGGTCAGTTTAGTAGCTGCAGGTGAAAAGTGCATGTGAAAATGTCAACTCCTGCTTGTGGGCTTGTAAAATATTAAGCTGACATTTTAGAGTGGACTCATAGAATGAATCCATTTATTGGAAGAGAATATTAAAACTCTTATTAGACTTTACAAGTAAATAAGGTCAAGAAACAGATCTCTAGATCATCTTATCATTCCTCTTCCTAATTAGTCCTCTGCTAACTGGAGTCTTGCTCATCCTTCTGTGATGCACCTATCTCCACTGTGACCCTTCTCTGCAAAAGCTTTTTAATTTGTTGTTGCTTTAATATTTTCTTTTTTTAATAACTTGAATTTAAAATAGGGATTGTCTCCCTGGGTCAATTCAGTCTGGTGTTCTGCCTTTGGTGGGGCTTCCTGCCAGATGCTTTGGATGCACAAAATTTGTAGTGGAAAACTATGGTGATACATTTACCAGGTTGAAAATTATGTTCTAAACCAATGATTATGGGTAGGTGGAAATAATGTCTGCATAATGAGAGATCTCTGGTTGTCAGAATTGGTCTAGGGAGGTAATGTTTCCTTTCAAATAACCAGAACTTATTGTTCATAAATCACAGTTAATCTGTTTATTACACCAGCACACGAAGCTGGAAGTCTGGAGTGTGCCATAATGCTTAGCTTTAGGAGCAGAGCTGTAATAGTAGCAGCAATTTCAAATGATTTGAAATTGGGGGATCAGCAAAATGCAGGAGTTTGTGGAGACTCTGGGCATTAAAAATGACTGCTGAGGATTGATGAGTTTCTTTAACAAATTGTAAAATCCATCATGCAGGAGTTAGGGCATGAAACTGCCCTCCTGAGCCACATAAACCATGGCTTTGGAAGAACTGCATGACAGTGCACGATACCAGGAAGGGAGATTTTCAAAGATGTTTGGTTTTGCTTTTGTTTCTTCCTCTCATTTCTCTGCTGGCACAGCACTGGCATGCAGCTCAGTGGGCTCTGGGGGTGCTGGATGGGTTTTTCCTCAGGGGAGCCTCTCAGTCCCATTTCCCACGATTTCCCAAAATCCTGGTGCACCTTGCTCGTAGTTGGAGAGCTTGGCATGTGTCTCCTTGCAGGAGGGACCTTGTTGGCTTCTGCTGCTGTTTCCCTGCATCCCCTTGAGCTCTGCAGTGCATCCCCACACCCATGGCCTCTCATGCTCCCACCTGCATTTCCAGGCATCTCTTGACTGCTGCAGGAAGATTCTGTTCTATGCCCTTTGCAGAGAGTTAGCAGCAACCCTCTGGTGTGTCCACAGAGGAGTGAAATGTGTAGTAGGAGATATCCCTGCCCCCCCAGCCCTTGCTTTTGGGGCTTTCATGGCTTTAGGGGTGCAGCAGTGGGGAGCTGTGTGTGTTGAGATCCCTCCCTGCATTCTCTGTTTCTGCCCTGCAATTAAACACTGCTGATGTCCTTCCCCTCATCAGTGAAATGAGGCTTGGAGGTTAATAAGGGGCTTTTTGTAACTGCCTGTGTGCTGCTTCAGCAGTTTTTAAGCACAGCACTTGGTATCTGGGCTTAGGGGTCCCCAGTTCAAAGTGTGTGAAGAACTCCTGGATTCTTGTGCCTTCTGCTGCCAGGGTGCTTTCCTGCTTCTGAGGGCTGAGGGAGGAACTGGCTGTGTGCAATTCCAGGAGTTGATGCTGCAGCTCCATAGGGGATGCAGACCCTTTGGATGGGGAGGTGTCTGGGCTGGGGGTCTGCAGGGGGGTCAGAGCCTTGCTGGGGTACCTGTGCCACTCCCTGCAGCTCTGTCACATCTGTGTGGTGCTGCTGCTGATAGTGTAGGGTTAAAATGCTTCTAAAATCATGGGAATTGTATACAATAGATTCAGGGGGTGGAAAGAGAGGTTAAATTTGGTAGGCCTGGGAAAGGGAACTAGGCCCTGGGAATAAATGTTGAGCTTTGCCTTTATTAGATCATGTGCAACTGCACCTGTGTAATCATCATATGATAAATAATATGATTGTTAAATGTAATTATTGTTTGGTAATTGAATATAATTATTGTTTAATCATAACAAGAATCATGAAGAAGGATGTTTGGGGGTCCTGATGAAAATTACAAGAATACATGCTTGGATAAGATCAATGTATACAATAGAAAAATATGGGTTTAATAATTAATATATAGTTATATAATGAAAAGGGTATAAAGACACATCCATCTTGAATCCATGTGGGAGTCAGATTTGGGTTTGTACCCCTGATTCCCAGAGCTCTTCAGTAAAAGCTGCTGCATATCATCATCCTGTGATTGTGTTTCTGTGCCAACACTGCCTCTGTCCCATGTGCTCTAACACGATGCTCTGCCTGGATTCCCTGTCAGAGTGTGAGCTGTGAGCCAGGCAGAGAGGGCTCCCTGTTCCTTCATGTCTCCTGCTTCCACAAGTGGGCTGTTCTCTGTAATTACCTTTCGAGCTCCAAGTTATCATCTTTTGATAGTTCAAGTGCTAACGTTCTTTAAATGCCTCCCAGTGCTATAAAGCAGTCCTGTGACATCTCTTTAGCTTGCAGTAAGGTGATATAAATGTCATGTTACCCTTGAATGTGGTATTTATAGAAGTGTTTGGTGCTGCTGAATATTTGTGTTTTATCCTTTGTAGTTCCAGTACAGAAATGGGCACAGCAGCATCTTCCATCACTAGTCCTGAAAGGATATATAGAGGCATTTTCATCCTGCAAAGTGCTTAAAATGCAAACAAGAGCTACTTTGCATTTGCTGGGCAGGAAAGGGGAAAGGAAGCCAGCACTCAGCAGTAAAGGCAGGGGCTGTCTCTGTAAAGAAAACATTTTGCTAGATTGTCATCTGCTTCACTTTTAAAGCAGCAATAAGATCTAGCGATAAAATGGCCAATGGTGCATTTCATCTGAGGGAAATGAACTCTTGCTGAGCCAATTAAACTGTCAATACTCTGTGGTTTCATGTTCCCCTGAGCAGACTGGGTCACCTCAGGTGTTACTCACTCTGACTTCACCACTGATGTGAAATCAATTTTAGCAATTTATAATCTTTCATTCTACTGTGAAAGTATATTAATCTGTGAAAAACACCACTCAGACAATGAGGACAGATGACAGCTTTCCTCACAAGTGAGTATGGCTGGCAGTGCCTCTTGGATTGTCTGGTGCATGGAACCAGTGTAACTTTGGGACACTCTGGAGGCACTGACAATCCAGTTTTCAAGGATGGGGCTTCATCCTTGTCCTGGTTTGAAGGACAGGTGTCTGCCAAGAAAGGCAGAAATTTCTCTTTGAAATGGAGAATGTAAATCCTCTCCCTCCAAATTACTATAATTTTAAAATTAAGGGACTCTCAGGCAAACACATGGAAATTAGGAATAACAGTTCTTTACTAGGAAAACTAAAATAGGAATGCAGTATTACAAAGAGAAACCCCCCCAAAAAAAACCACTGCCAGAGTCAGAATCCAAGCTGACACCCGTCAGTCAGTCAGGGTGTTGGCACAGTCCCATTCAATGGTGGCTGCATCCTCCTGCAGTGGCAGATGTGGTTCAGCTGGAGCAGTGCTCCTGGAGACGGTGCAGTTTTCCTCTGAAGGTGCAGGGATGATGTGGAAAGGTCTGGTTTTCCTCTGGAATCCAGTGGAAAGAAGGTGCCTTGGTGTCCAAAATCTCAGTTTTTATCTGGGTAGGAAAGGCTTGGCTGCTCCCCTGGCTGGAGCATCTCCCAGTGGGATGATGGAATTTTATCAGTCATGCAGTGGGACTGAATGGGCCAGCAGCAGATGATATCTCCTGGAGGGAGGATGGGCTGTGGAAAAGATAAAGATGATTGCCCAGCTGGTTTAAAGATGGCCCATTAGCAGATAATATGTGTCAGGAGATCAGGGTCACTGCCCCACCCGGCTCCAACAGAATACACATTTCTGGCCACATCCTGTACTGCAACCCAAGACAATCCTTAAAATGTTCAAAAAATCATAGCAACGTCTTGGTCAAGCTTTTCACTACTCATGTGAAATTGAGTAGTTTGAAATTGGCTTTATTCCCTCAGCCCAGAACAGGCAGAGCTCTCCACGCTGCTTTTGGTATCAAAGAAATGCTTGTGGCAGGTTTGTGGTGTTACTGCTCACTAGAAAGTGAAGCAGATACGTCTGGTATGGATGGTGGAGAGGTGCTGAGGGATGTGGGATCTTCTGTGTTTGTTTCTGTGGCTGAAATCTTGAGTTTAGGTTTTTATCCTGCGGCTGTGAGGGGATGCAGGCTGGACTGGGATGCAGAACCTGCTGCTGTGTCTCTTTGCAGCCCTCAGAGTGCTGCTGTCATAGGAACCATGGAATCATTTAGGTTGGAAAAGACCTTGAAGGTCACAGAATCCAACCATTAACCCAGTACTGCTAAACCATGTCCCAAGTGCCACATCCACGTGGGTTTTGAACACTCCAGAGAGTTTTAGATTGAATCTGTGATTGCTGTGGTGTGCACAGTGGCTGGGCTTTTTTAGGTGTTTTTGGTGGGTGCTGGATTGTGTCCTGTGTCACACTGGTTGGTCAAAGAAGCACATCTGGGTTTGTATGGGGCAGCCAGGGATGCACAGGAGATGTGAAAATTCCAATGTGTGAAAGTTAAGCCATTTCCATGAAGTACTGCATTTAGGAATTAATGCATCTTCTATGACAGGTTACATGTAGGAAGCACTGCATGTTTAATCTGCTACTATTAAAAAAATCCCCAAAGCTTAATTGGAAAAAAATATCATCTGAATGTGTGCTTGGGAGGAAAACCTGATGGTTAGCAAGTAAAGATTAAAAAACCAACCTTCTGAGACAAGGCAAAACAAAGAGCAGTGTAGATAAATTGCACATGAATTCTTTTGCTGATTAGCTCTTCCCAAATTTGTCATCTTCAAGTCAAAAAAATCTATGACTGAGTGCCATAAAGAAGCAATTTTAAAAGCAGTAGAGAACAGTAAGGCTGCCTCTAGGATTACAGCTCACAGCTTTGGAATTCACTCCTTTGGAAGGAAATTGGTGAGTAACAGATTGCAGTAATACAGTGTATTTGTATTGGTCAAATTCCTATTATGATCACAGTGAAAAATGATGTTCCTTTTTCTAGGGAAAGGAAATTAAATAGGCCTAGTAATCCATGTAAGGAGATTGGTTTACATTAAAAGGAGGAAAGAATGTGAAGACTAATCAGATCAATGCATACTCTAATCTATCTCATTAAAAAAATAAAATCAAATTGCTACTGAATTTGTAAGGAATTATATTGAAATGACACACATGCTTTTACTGCCTTTTAATTATGAAATTATTTCAGTCTGCTCGAGTCTGCCATGTAAGTGGGCTATCAACTGTTCTTAAATATTGGCTCATAAATTCAAAAGAGTTCTTTAAATGGAAGAAAATAGCAGCCCTGGTCCTCCAGCTGAGAATGCCAGCCCAGATCATGACAGGGTCAGAGCTGCCGTTTGTACTGGGAAATCTGTGCTGGTTGATTTAGGTGCACAGCTTCCCTCTGGATGAGGCTTTTAAGGTTGTTATTTATGCTCAGGGAGCTCTTGGTCTCCAGTGTCCGGCTGCACAGCCAGGATCCACCTTCTTATGAGCCCTGTGGGAATGGCTGTGACTTAGTGAGAGCTGGTGGGGCCTCTGGGGTGGCCTGAGAAGGATTTTCACATGTGATATACAGCATTGCCCCCCCTCAGTGGGGCTGTGGTTCTGCAGCCAAGCCTCCTCTTGTGCAGATAAGACATAAAAAAAAATAAAACAGAATGTTGTCTAAAGAGAAAAATGACAAGAAAAGTGCTGAATCTCTTGCACAGCATTTCTGCTTCCAGCAAACACTTCAGTCACGAGGAGTTAGCCTTTGCTGTTAATGTCAGTAAGACATTTTTTTTTTTTTTGCTGAGGAAATGCAGGAGCCCAGCAGTGGAGGGTGATCTTCTGCTCAGGGTGATGGCTGGTGACCTGTTTCTGCAGAAGAGCTGCTCAGAGGGAGGATGGTGTTTGACCATCAGGCTGACACTGCCAGGGACACAGGAGCAGCACGTGAGGCTGCCCCAGCTCACACACAGAGCTGGTTTTGGGGACATTGGGGACAGAGATGGTTGCTCTTGCTTGTGGTTTGGTAGGAGGATGGTGTGGCTGTGTGCTGGGCTTCACCCTCTGTGGAAATGAGGAGGAGGAGGGTGGTGTGCTGCTGAGGGATGGCTGAGCACTGGCTGGAGTGGCGGGGGGTACATGCAGGTCTGTGCTTTGACCCAGAGTGCTGCAGCCTTCCCAGAGAGAGGGTCCCACAAGGGACAGCCTTCCAAGGGGGTGCCCTGGCCCCTGGATCAACCTCAGCAAGCTGCAGCCTGTGGCCACAAGTGATCAGCTCTGTGAGATCAGCTCAGGGATTTCAGCTCTGCTTGCAAGGCCAACACAGGGACAGGGACAGAAATGTCATATGGCAATTCCACAGAGATTCCTTTATTATCCAGCCAGTGAAGGGGGCAGGGATGACAGCTCCCTAAAGAACTGGGGGAAAAGCTGCGGTTTTTACAGGGGAAAGCAAGGGGGGTACCAAAGGGGAAAGAACAGTGGATTACAAAGGATTGCCATGGGCACTAAGGCATGGTGGGATCACTAAAACCCTTGGGATAGCTCATCGTGATAAGGAGGATCTGCCCACCTAAGGGACATCTCTCCTGAAGAGGATTAAGGTAAGTTAATCACAGCCCATTTAAGGGACAGAGGTGTGGCAAGGCAGACCCACAGACCTCCACAACTCCCCCTTGTGTATTTAGTAAGATGTCTTCTCCAAGAGCTCTTTCAAAGCAATGAAAAAGACATGAAGATGTGGATGCTGGTGAGAGTCAGGGAAAACAGCAGTTTGAGTTTTCCCAAGCTACACAAAGGAAAACAGAAGGGAAAGAATTAATAACAAAGTTTAGCACCAGTTGTGGACAGGAGGAGTGTGTGGGGAATGTGATGTTTTGGTAAAAGCATTTTTACAAGAGGTGTTGCCTTCCTTAGACCAATGAGCTTAATTCTATCCTTGGTTCTGGGAACCAGTCTATAAAAATGTGTCTGCTTCTGCAGTAAATTGCTTCTTCTGCTTTCTGGATGAAGCCTGTATTGCTGTATTCTTTCACTACTCCCTAACCTTACAGCAACATCCAGACATAAGTAACACAAGAATTACAACAAAAATCCACAAAACACCCTTAACCAAATATGAAACCCATTCTGTTAATCCCCATTTCCAAGTTCATATATTTTGTTTATTATTCTGTTGTCTGCTACTGGTGATGGGACAGTCTTTTCTCTGGTTCATGGTCGTTCAGCAATGCCTTTGTGTCCATGCAGAAGTGGATTGGATGTGGTGCCTGTAGGAGCAGCCCAACACCTCCTGGCTTGCTGTAGGCTCACATCTGCCCAGCTGTGCTGGGTTCCTGTGGGTGGGACCCAGGATGGGGCTGAGGTGCTGCTGGCACAGAAGGGAACCACACTGCAGGGACCTGGAGATCACAGTCCTGCTGCAGTGCTGGAATAAACACTGCCTGCATTTAGAGGAAGCCTTGTACAGGGGGAAAGATGTGCCTTGAAGAGCACTGTGCTGATGGAGCCTTCATTGTCCTAGGGAATGAGCTTTGTGATTTCTGAAGAAACACTAAAGGTGTGTTTCCATACTGAGCAGCTCTTCTGTGTTTGTTGAGGGATGGCACTTGTATGTTGGAATTTGCAGCAGCTTTAAAGCTGGAGGTGATAATCTACTTTTCCCCCTTTCTTCCTTTTTTCAGAGGTTGTTTAGATAATGGCCTGGAAACTGTATTAGTAACCTTGTACATCACTTTTTGCTACCAGTGAAGAGTAAACAGTGCTTTTGGCATTTGAAGAAATGGTTCATTTTCTAAGAGCTGTGATTCAGAATCTGCTTCTTGAACTAATGGACAGTATAGCATTATTTTTTACTAGGTTGCATAGATTTTTACCTTGAAGATCCTCTATAAAGTGCACTGCATTACTAGTGTTAAGTAAAAGCAAATGCTTCACATCAAATGAGAAGGCAGTGCTTGAACTGGAAAGAGGGTGAAACCCATTTCTTTATCTAGCTTGTGATGCTTCACTGTGACACAAAGCATGAAAAATAATTAGACTCACTAGTAAGTAAATATTTGGTCCTGAAATGCATCTTGAAGATACAGAGCTGGAAGAAATAACCTCTCCAGATGCATGTTGATATGTTGATCCTCCTGGATTCGTCTCGCACCAACAGCTAGATCACAAAATTGTGTCCAGAAAACTACAACATCAGGAGGACATCATTGAGGGTGAAAAGTTCATAAAGATTATGAACAAACCAGGCAATCTCTGCAATCTCAATTTGGTTTCTTATGCATTGGAATACAGCCTTTAATTACAGCATCATGTGTTTTCCCACAAGCTTCTTCCCTTGTGTAAAGGCACTGAATGAATCTCCCTTAATGAGTAATTTTCTTTCTCCTTGTTATTTGATGCCTATTTTTGAGTACTTTTAAATGACACCTAAAGATAAAATTGTTCAAAATTTTCAATTACATGTGAGTACTGTATTTTCATGCTGCTCCATAATGCTCAACACTGAGCAGAAGCACTTTTTTTTCACAGACAGGAAAACCAGAATGCAGAAGGACCCCAATGAAGACCTTTTAAGCTGATGTTCACTGCAGTGTAACAATAGATATTCAAGTTCTAGGTTTTGGGCTTGGGTTCAGCTTGTTTGGTTAAAGCTGGCTTTTACACCACACACCTTTTGTCCTCTGGAGCTGGAGGAGCAAGGTCTTTGAGTATTTCCACTTCAAGTTAATAAAAAGAAGCATTAATGCACCAGACCCTGGACTCTCTTTTAAAAAGTGGGAGATTTCAATGTTGTAAGTATTAAAAAAATAATAAAAATAATATCTCCCACCTCTTAAGGCAAAAGTGATTTGGACTTGGGTGTTCCTGCAGATGCAGCAAAAATGCCCCAAACTCAACTGCACCCCCACATTGTGACCAAAGAGTTCATATTTATACAGACTTGTACAAAATCCTGTCAAAAGCTGAGCTCTGTTTCAAAGTCTGGGAAATGTTTTAGCTAATTAAAGAAAAGGTCAGCAGGATTTCTTACTGTAGGCAAAAAAGGAAAGATAAATCTTTCTTCTCTCCCTTGTTCTTAGAAGCAGTCAAACTGTTTTGGCTGAAATTAAAATTTGCCTGAGGCAGAAAAAAGGCACATGAAGTTGCAGTCCAGATGGCTAGAGCTTGGCAAAATTATAGGTAAGTAGGAATAAGGTCTAGAGATCAGAAGCATTAGGCAACTGTAATAAGCAGGGCTACCAGCTCTTCATGTAATCAGTTATGATATTTATTCTAAATGGCTCTTGCAGAAAGCTCTTGTGCTCTTCTGAAGTGTGATCATTCATTCAGAGATTTGGAAGGGACTCAAAGCTGTAGTTAAAGTGAGTTTGCTTGAGGAATGTGAGAGGGATTTTTATCCTCTGGATGTATGATGTTCCTCTCAGCTGGATCTGTGTGAGCTGTACCTGCTGTGGCCATGTAGATCTCAGGTGCCTGTGATATTGTTTTATTCATCCTGTAATCAGTTTGTTTAATAGAGGAACAAAACAAACCTTGATCATAAGCAAATCTTTCCTAAGTTTGAGTTTATTATTTATTTGCTGATGCATTTGTAAAGAAAAGTTTTGTACCAATCTTGTAAATGGCTCTGCCTCTTTTTTCATTTGGGTTTGTGATGCTGCAGGAGTCAGTGTAAGCAGATTAAGGCATGTGTGGGTATTTCTCCATTCAATACCATTTTTCTAAATCCTTTGGGACTAACCCAGCAAGGGAATTTAGTTTATGGGGCTGAAAAATGATCACCTGTTCAAGAACTTGACTCTAAACACTATGAATGTGCCAGAAAATGTTTAGAATTCCTTAGTGTGCTCACAGGGGAGGAGAAAGGGAAGAAAAGAAAGAAAAGATGTGATTTTATCTGTGACAGGAGCTGCAGAGAGGATGCTGCAGTAGCCCAAGTGTTGGCTCCTGTCACCCTTTTGTGAAGAAAGCACTGCTCAATTCTGTCAGTAATGGTGATGCCTGTGGTTCATGGGACAATAAAAAGTGTAAGGACCCCCAGCAGGCTGTTCCAACCCTGGAACAGGTGGCCCAGGGGAGTGTTTGAATCACTGTCCCCTGAGGGATTTAAAAACCATGCAGATGTGGTGCCTGGGGACACGGTTTAGTGGTGGCCTTGTCATTGCTGGCTCAGCAGTTGGACTTGATCTTGAGAGGGCTCTTCCAGCCTAAATGGTTCTGTGATTTTTAACCACTACCAAAATGTTGAGTTGCTCTGGGTAAGACACAGTCTGCCCTGTTTATGCACATTTTGGTACTGCTGGCCATCAGCTCCAACAAATGATGGAACTGGGGGATGACCTGAGCCCTTGGATCTTTAGGGGTGTAAAACTCGTGTGGAAATGGATCTTTAGGGCTGTAAAACTCGTGTGGAAGTGGATCTTTAGGGGTGTGCAGCTCCTGTGGAAGTGGGGTTGCTGTCCTGCAAGGGCAATGCCTGTTGTGCCCCAGGCTTTCTGCCAGGCTCTCCTGGGGAAGAAGCAGAGATAGAGCTCCTGCTGTGTTTCTGCAGAGGTCTGAAGGGCACATAACTCACTGTGATGTATTTGCAGGCGTCAGGGAGGGTGTTTGTGCACGTTGTGGAGCTGGGGTCGCAGTAAAACAGCAGCAGCTGAGCTCAGGGGTGAGAGGGGGCAGAAATCAGAACTCCCATGTGTTTTTTCTAAAGATGACTCCCTGCCTTGTCCTGGGTGAGCACTGAGGGGAGGCCTCAGGGATCCCTCTGAGAGACAAGCAGAGTCACCACAGCACTTTTCTTCATCTTCTCTACAGACAGCTGTAATTTTGTGCTGCCACCTCTGCATGCAGAGGTGTCAAAGGAGGAATTTAAGGCTGATTGAGCACTGAGTATCGAGCCTTGCCACTCTGCTCTCCCCTGGGCTTTGCATGCCCCTTCTCCTGCAGCTTTCAGCCTGCTCTCAAGGCAGAGGCATTTGGTTTGGTGCTCCTTGTATTAAATTATTCCTGTTTGCTTTCTGAGCAGCCAGTGGCTTGCAGTGCTGGTCTCCCTGGCCCCCTCCCATGCCATGAGTGCCCTGCCTTCCTCTCCCGGAGAGAGATGCTGGAGGAGGTCATGCAGCATTAATAGGCAAGCAGATCTCTGATTTTGTTTCTGCTTATGGGCTCTGACATTTCTGACGTTTTCTGAAGTGTAAAATGTTTCCGAGAAAACAACAACTTGGCTTTTACTGAAAAATTAATTGTGTTGGCACTTTGCCCGTTGTGGTGGGTTTCTGTCAGAGGACAAAGGCACCGACATCAGGGGGCAAGGGTGAGGTGTGGAAGGACAGCAGGAGCATTAGGGAGAGGAAATCTGCATTAAGGTTAAAGATCTAATTAACATGGATTATCAGGGAGCATTGGAAACTCTTCAGAAGGCATTACCTTTGTGCACTTATAGAGCTAACACACATCCGGGTTTATTTGCTTCATAAATTTGTTTTTTTTCTCTAATTACAGTTAGCAGACTGTGACTGTCTCTGCTCCTCTGTGATGTTCTGTGTGTCTCTGTTCCCCTCCATGCAGAGATACACCTTGTGCAGCACAGCACACACAGCTCCTCATGGGCTGCCCTGGGGAGCGTGTGGGGCTAAAATGGGGAAAACCAGCTGGGTTTGGTGCATGTGTGCACTTCTGAAGAGTTAGAAATCCAGTCAAAAGCACAAGAGGAGACAAAATACCAAAGGGCTGTGCTGTTGATCCTTTGTGACCTTTTCAGTGTTGGTTTTCCTTTTGTCCTTTGAAAGGAAGGGATCATCAGGGAGCTTCACAGTAGGACTAAGGGAAGGATAATTCCAGTTCTTGCTGAAATCTGGGATTAGGGACAGCTTGTCCACATGAATTGCAATGAGCACTGGTTTATAAATACACACACAAGTGTTTCTGCCCAGTCCCTGTATGGGACAGGGGTGGTGGTGTGTCTGATCTTGCTTCTCTCTGGGGTTTGCAATCCAGGTGTAAGCAGGTGACAGCATTTGGGTATGGACAGAAGAGAGGATATAAAGAAACAGGTGTGTACTGATGAGCATGCAAAGAGCTGTGGTCTCAGCATCACAGCAAAAAAAACCAAAAACAGGTGGGAAGGAACAACCTGAAGTTACAGAAATAAGTAGCTTTGCCTATGATTCTAGTAGTTCTTCAGGTGTAGTGGAGCATGGGAGAAAAGTTTGTTAGATAGTATATTCAAATTTCCATTTTATTTCTTCAAGTGGTCTTCAAGATGAAATGGAGATAAAATATTGGCTGATAACATGAACAGAAAAAAGGAATAGTTATTGTACCCAGACCTTGCTTGGCCATTAGTATTCTATTAATTTTCTCCCTGCTACTAATGATATGAGGAAGATTGAATACACTTAAAAGGGTGCATGTCATCAAAATGGTATCTGACAACAGTCCCTTCACTGCTTATGATGCTTTTGATTGTTAATGTAGATAAAATGTAAATGATCAGAATATAAAAACTCCCT
Source organism: Oenanthe melanoleuca (assembly GCF_029582105.1). Taxonomy (NCBI): domain Eukaryota; kingdom Metazoa; phylum Chordata; class Aves; order Passeriformes; family Muscicapidae; genus Oenanthe; species Oenanthe melanoleuca. The sequence continues at coordinate 13,042,803 of NC_079338.1, read as the reverse complement.
TTTGTCTTTCTAATGTTTTCATCTGCCTATTAAACAAATTACATGGGAAAGTGAGTAGTCTGTTACTTAGTACACTGGTGTCACCCAGATACTTTGAAATGCTTAATGGTATAGAATGAAGTGTCCTTGCTTTGTGTGTTTTCCTGGTAGTAATGACATTCTAGGCTAGAGTCATACTTGCTTCTTCAAAATGTAGTTGCCTTGTCCTTACTAGATAATTGTAGTTTCAATGCATTGTGGTACTGTTTTACAGAGTTTTATGTCAGGATTTTAATAAGAACAAGTGGTGGAGGTGTAGATCTGAGTTGGGTTCTTTCCAAAACCCTCAGCAGACAGCAGGTCAGAAAGAGAACATTTTATTGGAGACTGGTTTCTCCAAACTGGGGATTTTTTGCCCCAGCAGAGCAGCTGTGAGGCTGGTGCTGGTCAGGCGTGGGGACAGGGCTGCTCTGGTGTCCCCATGGCAGCTGGAAGGGAGGACCCTGTGCAGGTGGGGAAGGGGCTGCAGCTCTCACTGGAGCTGCTTGTTTCCACGAGCAGTGTGACAAACCTTGGTCATCCATCTCCTGCTGCTGGAGTGTCACTGCATCAGGACATTTTATGGGCATTTGTGGCTGCCCTGGGGCACTGCCAGGCTGGCACTGGGGCTGCTGCGTTCACCCAGGACTAGTGGTCAACAGCAGCACAGCCAGTGGTGAGGAGGCAGTTCTGAGGTTTGCTTGTACAGAAAAGTCCCAGATGCCTCAAACTTGAAACTTCTGACTTAAAAATCATCTCCCTGCCTCCCACAAGACTTGATTTGCCCTTCTGGATGCAGTAATGTTGCACACAGTTCCCTAAAGCATGCATGTTTTCTTTAAGGAAGAGCAATACCATCTGCTGTTGCATCACAGTCAGCCTTGTGCAGATGTAACTGGGAGATGTAAGGGCAGTTCTTCTGCTGTCATTTGGTTCCTCCTTTCAGGAAAACTGCAGGGGTGTCCCTGGGTGCATGGGGAAGCTTTTCCCCTTTCCATTTCAGTGAGGGTTACATCCAAATGGGGTGAAGCATTTGCCATCCACCCTCTGCAGATGTTAACATTTCACACTTCAAGCCAGGGTCTTCCTTTGAGAGCTGTGCTGGCCCAGATAAACAGTAGCTGCAAGGATTATCTTCCCTGTGAGGTTTGGGGTGCCTGGAGCCTGTGGGATCCTGCTTTGTGTTGACACAGGTTGCAGTGGTCAGAGGAGATGCTTTTCAGCTGTAGGGATGGGCTGGTCACTGCTTTGAAGGGAGGGAAACTTTGGGGTGGTCTCTGGTTATTTGCTTTGTAGGTCCCAGCTCTTGGGGTCTCATCTGAAAGCTGAACAAGCACCTCTCCTTGACACACTGCTGTTACCATGATGGAAAAAAGTGATTTTTCATAGTATTCTACACTTCAAGTATTTTTTTTAAAGTACTTTTTTTTGCTTTCCTGTAAAACGAGGTGAGCAATTGTTCTGTATTGACAGCTGGCTTGTAAATCAGCCACTCACTTGCCAGATGAGAATGTGGAAATGCCTTATAAGCACTTTCATGTTTTGTGATGGTTTTAATTCCAGAATATTTAGAACCTCTTTGCATTGGTGCAAAGTAAAATAAAACATGGTTTCTAACAGGTGCCAAGACAAACATGGGATGAATTTCTCCTCTGAGGGTCTGAGAAAGGGATTTGCAGAGGAACTGCTGCAGCCCCCAGGGAAGGAGCAGGATTGGCTTTTGGGTCTTAATTTCATTGTTTAAGGTCATATTATGTTGATCTAAATCATGCAACTAATTCCATCAACAAGCAAAACTATTTACACGGCAGATGGAATTTAAGTGCTGCTTCTCCTGCATCTCTCCCTGGTTTTGTATTTAGGTTGCACCTGAAAAAATAAACTGGTGTCCACGTTAGGAGTGAGTTTATTATGCTTACCTTGTTGGAGAGGTGTCGAGCTGGGTATTTCCCTTATGGCAACTTAGTTTTTATTGGTGTTTTTATGGCCCTTGCTGTGGTTGCCATTCATCTTATTTGACTTCAGAGCTGGTCTTCCAGTTGCTCTGTTTCTTTGATTACAGTGAAATGAAGCAGCTTCTTCTCCACATTTATAATTGCTTTCTTTTGGCCTCCCTCCCCTGCTTGCCAAAGTTCTACCCAGAGTTAATTTTGATGTCTTTGTGAATATTTTCAGTGCATAATGCAACAACAGTGGCACTGTGTAGAGAATCCAGGGGAAAAAAAATCAATTTGAGAGCTGGACAGAAAAATGCCTGCTAGCTAAAAACATCTGTTTCAGACAAACCCCAAATGTCACAGCTTCCATTTTCCCTAAGCCCAAGCTGTTGCCTTTCAGCTATCATGAACCAAGGAGCTCTGTGGATGGGTGCCTGACTCAGGGACACTTTTCCACAGGATATCCAGTGGAGGGTTTCCATGGGAATGGCTGAGCCTCATGCATATTTAATGTTTTCCCTTCTTGCTTTATTGCATGGTACCCTCTGGAAGTGGTGTGAAGGGGACAGTACCTCCACAGGCAGTGGCACTGCAATGGTGTCCCTCTGTTCTTTCTTTTGGGGGTCAGAGCAGGTGGCAGGACACTGGTGTGACTTTTAAGGGGTTCTGTGGCTTTGTGCAAGAGCAGCAGCCTGTCAGAGGTCTGCATGTGCAAAAATCTGGCTGTCAAAGAGGGGACCTGAGGAGGGATGGGCCAGGACTGTGTTTATTTTGGTGCTGCAGCCAGGGGTCTGTTGGCTGCCCTTATGCAGGAAAATGGACATGTTTACTCTAAAGCATAATGAGCAAATTGTGTTTTGAATTCTTTTTTCTCATCCTCTCTAGATTTTTTAATCACTCTTTCTTCCCTCTTTCCCTCCATGCAGAGCTCAGCACTGGTCCTGAAAGGGACTCACTTTTCCCTTCTCTTTTACATTGCTCTGAAACTTGCTTTGTGGCTTGCACACCTCTGACTACACAGCACAAACATTCCTCTGCTAAAACTGTCCTGTCTCTTCCTGACAAGACTGGGTCCTTTCTACAACCTAGAGAAATATTAAATGAAGAATCTTATGAGTTTTAAAGTTTGTCTCAAACCTCTGTGCTGTTAGGAGAAGTGTCCATGGCCAGATCTTCCACAGTCCTCAGATAAACTTGCACTGGGAAATTAATGGAGATAACCAGTGTCCTGATAGGATCTGATCCTTCACTGAAGTGATGATTACACTGCAGTAGGCTTTTTCCATTTGTAGAAATCTTCTTCATCTTCCTTTTTTTTTTTTTGTGTTCTAGTTAGAACAATCTGTTTTCTTGGTGCCTGCTTCTGTCTTTCCCTTCCTTTCCCCAAAAAGGAGACAGGAAAAAAATTCCCCACAAAATTTTGAAGCGGTAGTTCAGACTGGTTTCTTGTATCAAGGCATTCCCATCCTTTTGGATGGGAATTTCCTTGCATTTCAAGACTACCAGAGGGAAGCATCACCCCTGAGCAGGAGAGATGTGTGTGGCCTCCAGGGAATTGGTTTTCCCATGACAAACTGGGAAACTTCACCTGCCCAAGCCTGCATTGCTGGAGCTATGTGGGATTAGATCTGGATTTCCAGATAGATGTTAAATGGAGCTAAACCAGCATTCTGCTCCTGAGAGCCAGGACTGGGATTTTTGTCTCAGTTGAGACTGTTTTCTCTGGGATTGACTTTCTGCTGGAGCCCTGCTAAGTGTTTAATAGGTGCACCAGCTTCTGGGATTACAAGCACTTTACTGGAACCCCATTTTGTGTACTGATATTCCCCAAGGGAAAGCAATGCTCAAGTGTTAAAAGACTGGATTCTGTTTCACCCACCTCATATTATTGCTACAAGTCATATTATTTTAATGGAACAGGGATCCATGTATTAGAGAATCTGTTGTGCTGGCAAAAAAAATTAAAGATGCATAAGAATTGTGATCATACTACAATAATTGCCTCAGTGGTAGCATTAATGCTTTTTCACTTCACTAGCTCCTTGTTGATTGAACAACCCTTTTCTGTAGGCTATAAATCTCAGTGGCTCTACTAATAAAGAACTAAATAATCTAATAATGTTTCCAAATGTAGCATGGCTTCGCTGTTTTAGGCCAGTGCAGTCTTTTGTCCAGCCCCCAGCCTGGGGGGTGTGACTGTGTTGTAGCTTCACAGTGACTTACAGCAATGTTTGTTACTGAGCTCCTTCTGTGGGAGACAGGATCAGAATTAAAAATTATGTAGTTACCAGTAACAGAGAACTTTATCATTTGAAATGGGAGATCAAGAACCCCAGTGAATTGCATCTGGTGATGGTGCCCTTCTTGCCATGTGTCCAGTGCAAATATTGTAATATATTCACAGCAGGTGTTTGAAACCTGTGATTTTACTTCATGTCTGAAGTTCTGCACCACCAGCAGAGCAGTTTCGCCATTCACTGCTCTGTTTTGTGGATGGTGCTGCAGGCAGAGGCACTGGTTTTGGGTGGTGGGAGTTTGGGTAGGGTGGGTTTAGGGCAGGAGAGCCATGGGCTCTCAGAGAACGGAGTTTTTGTCAGTCTTGTGCCCTTCTTCAAAGTAGAAAATAGCAGCTGCTTCTGAGCAGGTTTGCCATCTGCCTGAGCCCTTGCTGGAGAGGTGTTTTTCTTCTGGAAATGCTGGTTATTCAAATTGGTGAGAAGAGGCATTTAAAGGGTTCTTAACTGCAGTTTAAGATCTTATGAATGGCTTTTCTCACAGCTGTAGCCGAAGTAAAGCCCCTAAGTGTTGGATGGTGCTTTTTAGCTGTCACTTGAAGGGATCAGCAAGTGTTCAGTCATTTGGAATTGCCAGGTTTGTCAGATTGCTAAGGGGTGGCTTCTTGGGGAGTCAGAGAAACCAGACACTTGTACAGCCCTGGGTGCAATTTGTTTTCAACTCCAGTTGGCATCATTGCCCAGCAGCACTAAATACAGCAATATCTTTGGATTTCTTTAGGTGGTGGTGTTTGTCTTAAGCTTAAATGTTTACCAGTCCAGACACATATTAGAAATGCCCCAGGAATTCATCCTCTCAGGAAATCAGCAAGAACTTGCAGTGCTGTTGGAGTTTGGCATTAGCAGGGTGACACTGCTCCCCAGAGCTCTTCTGCAGATTCAGCAGGACCTTTCTGTGATGGAGTCACTTTGCTGTCTGGGAGTTTAGGCTGCCATAAATTATTGTTGCTGAAGCCAGAATGCAGTGACCCTAAATAAAGCCTCTTGTAGAAAACATCCTGGTCTTTTAGCTCAACCAAAAATGTATTTTCTGTAGGGAGGTGCTGCCTCTTCTGAAGCTTCATTCTACAGCTCTTCTTGCACATCTGCTGGTCCCTGGGCTGGGGACTCTGTGCAAATCTCCTCCTTCCAGAATCTGCTGTGGAGCAGAAATCCTGGGCAGGTATGCCAAAACCTGTCTTATGTGGGAAGATAGGGTGTAAGAATAGTGCAGAAGGGAATTTTCCTCAATGAATTACAGCTGTACTGATTGCTGAGAAGTGGAGACAGCCCTGCCTGCCCAGTGAGGATGGGGATTATAAAAGAGTGGGTTAGCTGGTCCAGAGTAAATTGGAGTTTGAGAACCAGGGTCTGCTGCAGTTTGGGATGAAGGATGCTGGCTCTGCTGTGAGGAGGAAGGGACAGACAAGGTAAGATATTGTGTGAGGGACAGGTTGGGTTAGCCAGTCATGCACAAGGAAGAAGGAAACTTGCAGAGAGAAAGAGGGAAGGAGTCAGTGCTGTGTGGAGCTGCCTGAGAGAAGGCATGAAAAGTTTTTAATAAGGGACTGGTGATGATGCTAGTCGTGTCTGTCTAGACAGAATTTCTACAGTCTTATGCAGGAACTTTGGTAAATGGAATTATTTTCATACACTTTTTCATGTGTGATAGAGTCAGTTGTGAAGCTGGTGGGGGGATTGTGGACACTGCTGAAGGCTCATGGAAAAATCCAACCTGGATTTTTCCCAGACTGTTGGCTTTCTCAGCTCCAGCTCAGATCTCTTCCTGGCTGGGGACTTTTCTCAGAGACAAACAAAAGAAGGGAAAATAAATAACACATATTAAACACCTGGTGTTGATCACAGAGCTGTGTGAGTGTCTCATGATGTTTTGCAGAAAGCATGTTTTCAAAGAAGTGTTGCCTTCTTGGACCAGTGAGTCTTTTCTACTTTGTTTTACACAATCTAGCTTATAAAAATGTGATAGCTTTTCAATAAATCACTTCTTGCTGCTTTAAAGAAGTGGTGTGTGTGGCTGTGTTATTTGCCATTCCTAATCAAACAGTGACAGAGGATGATTTGGGAACTGCTGGAGATGGGCTAGAAGTGACAGATGCAGAAGAGCACTGCCATTCTCTCCATGGCATGGTGTGCTCTCCTTATGGCAAACAGAGCTGCAGTGAGTTAATGCTGCTCCATCCTCCTGGAGAAGGGCCCCAGCTGTGCTTTCCTGAGCTCTGCCTCATCTGTTGGGCTCCCAGCTCGTTAATGCACTGTGAAGCTCAGCTCCTGAAATTCTTCTCGAGCCTGGTGTGACCTTTTGAGGCTTTTTGTGTGCACCTCTAGGATGCAGCAGCTCTGTGTGCTGTGGCAAGCTAGGAGAGAGGCAGTGTTTTTCCAGGAGCTTATCTGCAGGTTTGCTGGCTCTGGAACACGAGCAGTGGTCAGATTCATGACAGGACTGACACCTTTGGTGGGCTTAGGGGGATTTTACACTCTCTGGAACGTGTTTGTGTTGCAAAGGCGAAACTCTGGCAAGTGGACTTAACCTCCCAAGCACAGAGAAGCAGGAAACAGACCAACTGCTGTAAAAGTCTCCCTTTGGAGTGTTTTCTTAGCAACCCAGTAACTGTTCTGGCAATAGATGATAAACGAATGGGGCTTAACTTCCAAGAGATAATGTTAAGCTTCCACAACTGGGCATTGTGCTGGGAGCAGCTAAGCACAGCGAGCTGTCGTGCCTACATAATAAGGTTTTTGATCTGACAAGTTTTGCTGTAACTTCAGAGCAGGCTGGCAGGAGCAGAGAGGTCCAGGGGGAGTGGGGCTCGATGAAATCTGTGCTGAGGGGGTGCCAGGAGGCTGGCTGTAAGCAGCAGAGTCCTGCAGGGGACTTACAAAATGAGCAATTCCTCTTTCCTTTAGGTTTTTTTTCATAGCTAGATAAGCTTTTACTGCAGTACTCTACGTGCTTTTACCTGCTGACAGGTAGAGAGTGTGAGAGTCACCAAAAGCATCTCCTCATCCTCCCAGGCTGCCTGCAGAGGGCAAGTTGAAGTTTTGCAGATGGACCCAATGTGCCTGGGTAAAACAAAGTGGGAAGAAAGCCTGTGCAGAAGCTCAGCCCTTGGTCTAGCAAGGGCTCTCTGAGCAATGCCAAATGCTGAACCAGCTTTGATAGCTAAATTGCTTTTGCTGGCTTTAATGTTTTCATTGCTTAAAAGAAGCAGAGGATATGCTTTTTGATGTGCTGGTTCTAGAGGTTTTTTTTGAGGAGGAAGGTGTTGGTTGATAAAGTGCACAGAGAAAGAAATTTCTTGTATGTATCTGAAAATACTTATTTTGTGTGCATTCCACTTTCATCTTGTATTTCCTGTCAATTTATGTGCTTTCTGATAAATGCTGCCTTTTGGTGTAAAACAGCTTGAATATTTAAAACACGGCATTTTGATTAGCTAAACTATAGATTTGCTTTGACATGTCATTTCTTTTGTTCTAAAATGCCCTGACAATTCATATCTGTGGCAGCCAAACAAGCAAATTTATGTACAAAGCTATTGTTCATTCCTGAAGTGTCACTGCTAAATGAGATGGAGTTTAAACATTTGATTCCCCCCTCTTTGCATGATGGGAGGTCCATTTCTCAATAATGAAACCAGTTTTCTTGCAAAAATTCAATTAAATGAAATATCAAACATAAATCAGAATGGAGCTTGCTTTGAGTTCCCATATGTGCCTATTGCTGCAGTGATAACACTGGAAAAGGCATTCATTCCTCAAACTGTGCTTTTTGTCTCAGTATTGTTTTTCTGGAGGAAAAAACTCACAAAAAACAATGATGAAGAACAGAAGTTTTGTGGGCTACAAAGGAATGGTCTTGATGTTCTCAAACTTGGAGGTGTGGCAGCCTCTCCCAGAGCACAGTGGGACTCCTGTAAGCTGGAAGAATTTTTGGAAAATGCTGTTTTCCTATTTTAAGGGATGGCTCTGACCACAATTGTTCTCCATGTGCTGGAGACTCATTTCAGTGTCATGTCCATACCTTTCTAGAATCCCTGAAATTGAACATTTTGTTTTGAGACATAATTTCAAGAAGTGGTAATGCCTTTATTTTATCCATTTGCATGAAATAGGAGAGTAAAGCCTTTCCTCAAGTTCTGGTTTCTGAAAATCTTTGCTGCCAGAACCAATGCATTTTTTTTTAAAAAAAAGCCTTTTTTTTTTTTTTTTTTTTTTTTTTTAAGTCTAAAAACCTGCAGGTGAACTCTTTTCCTCATGTGTTAGAATAAGATGATATAAAAGGCTAAGAAGGAAAGGTAGGTTAAAACACTTCAGATATATCTTGGAAAATCTATTTCAATTATGTTCTGTGTGCTTTTAGTGGAGATGATAAATCCTAAAGAATTAAGAGAGCCATAAAGATAAGTGTTTTAGGAGAGCACATCTCACATTTCACCTTTGGAAATTAAAATATTTGCTGTGAAATCAGACGTTATAAGGGTCACTGCTTTGCTTGTGGTCATTAATAGCAGGAGGTGACTGTTGGAAGAACCAAGGGAAGCCACTTCCCATAACATGGAAATTAAATGTGCAATTTACTGAAAATTCCCTTCCTTGTGAAATGGCTTGCTAATGCCAGGCTCTGAAGAGAACTTTGCTTTCTATTTCAAATTTGCATTTGGACCAGCTAAACTTTTATCTGCCTTGCATGAAATATTGATTGCATTAGCATAACATGAGGTCACTTTTCTGTTTGTCCAGTGTGGCTGGGCAATAAGGCAGACAAATGAGTTGTTTCCAAGATGTTAATGTTTGTAAGTGAGAGCACAAAGCAGATCACAGGTGCCACTTTGCTGTCCCTGTGTCTGCATCTCCAGGGGTGTCTGTGCTGGTAAATGCTGCTCTGCTGCTGCTCACAGGGAATTTGTGTGACAAGTAACAATTATTTTAGACAACTACTGACACTGCACTCAAAGCCACCCCCAGACTTTATTGCAACAACATTTTCCACCAGAAAAACACTAAAACCAATGAGGCAGAGCCTGCCTGGCCTCCTCCTTGTGGCTATGGGAGAGTTGTTGCAATGTCATAAATGGCCTAATATGTCTAAATGTGAGCTCTGCAGCTGACTTTGGGCTTTTTACTGTGCCCTTTAGTGCTCATCTGTGGGTTACCATCCTGTGAAAGGCAGCTCTGGGTGCTCCTGTGCTGAGACTTTATTTTTTAGCTCCTCCCTAAATATGTATATTATATAAAAATATAAAATAGATGTATGTTATATAAAAATATAAAATAGATGTATTATATAAAAATATATTATATAAATATATAAAACATTATATATATATAATATTTTGCTATATATATATTTATGGAGGAGTTTAAAAATAATAAAAATTATCTATCTATCTATCTATCTCACTATATGGTGCCTTCATTTGTTCCCAGTCCCTGGACTGGGGTGGATCAGAGGTCCTGGAGCACGGGTGGCACTTGCTCAGGTGTGTGTGTCTGCACAACTCAACAGAAGCAGGTTCTGGTTCTGTGGCTCCCATCACCCAGCAGGGTGGGAGCACCAGAGTGTTTACAGAAGCTCTGTAGAGCTTAGCTCCAGAGTGGTGCTGCTGGTTGTTTTTTTGTTCTCTCCATCAGTGTATAAAGACAGTGCAAACATTGAGTTGTTATGGCTCACATGACAGCTTTCTAATAAGTTTTTATTTCTGAGACCCCAAGGTATTGGCTGTGTCAGTGGGTTTTTACATCCTGACCTTTCTGCCTTGTTTTGCAAGGGCAGAGCAGGATGTTCCAGGGATTTCCTTGCACTGAGTGAGGTGTCCCTGGGGGCTGCCAGGCAGCATTTGGGCTGACAGATGAGCATCCTGGTCCCAGGAGTCCCTCACTACCCCAGCAAATACAACAGTTGGGCATTGTGCTGACCTCCCTGGAGATGGAAATCGCTGTGCTTCAGCCTGCTCCTTGCTAGTCCCTTCCAGTGAGGAGGGGAACAAAGAGATGCAGCAGGAATCTTTTTCACTTAAATCATCTTTTGCCTTTGCATCTTGTGTCTTGTAAGCTACACATCAGAATTATTTCTTGTAGGTCTCTACTCACAGGTGACTTGCTCATAGGCTGGTCTGTGAAAGACACTGAATTTTATTTTACTGGTGGGATAGTCTGGTCTCAGAAGTGATATTTTGGAGTTTCTGGGCCCCTTACATTTTTCCTTTTTTTCCTCCCTGATGACTGTCAAAAACAAAGCTGCTCTAGGTGAGTTGTTTGGAGAAGTTTGTTTTAGAGATGTGTTTATGATCTGGGTTAGAGGGGCATCTATTTAACCTTGTTTAGAACTGCTTCTCAGTGGACAGCCATACAAAGGATGGGGTGAACCCTATCAATAGACTTCAAACTACCTTTTCTTTAGTAAAATTGAATTATAGTATAATCCCTACAGTTTTCTTCCAACACCAGCCCCTATTATTGTAATTCCTCTGTAATTGAAATTCCTCTGAATTTCTTGTAGTTGTCTTGCATCTTTCTTAACATCTGGCACAGCAGAGTGGATTTGATATCCAGTTAATATTTCACCATTTGACACAGAGCAGAATGAACTTCTCCTGTTTTACATGTGGCACTTGGCATCACCACTCCTGCCTTCCTGTTCTTGCCACTTGAGCAGCCTTGGGTGCTTTTCCTGCTGAGCTCTTGCCCCTCCTGGGGTGTTTGTCCATGTGGCTCCTGGTGGAGGGCATCTCTGGGCTCTTGGTTGAGCTAATTGAATCATCTCTCTAATTTGTCAGAAGATCTTGAATTGTTGTCTTGTTTTCCAGAAATTTGAGGGGGATTTTTGGCTGAATTTTTTTTAATCTCCTCTCCAGTGAGGTCCTAGGAGAGCTCCCTTTTCCATCTAATGAGGGAGTGGGAAGGAGGGGTGTTCCCAGGCAGCCTGGGGTGCTGTGCCCCTCCTCTAAGTCTCTTAAACCTCACACAGTTTGGGTGTCTGTTATGTATTAAGCAATAAAACCAGAAGGATGATTTGCAAAAAATCCTGGTTTATGCCCAGTCTGCTTTCCTTCCTTCCTTTGATGCTGTTAAGTAATGATGGCCTTTTTAATGTAGAGGATAATGAGGTTTTGTGCTGTCCCCCCATCCCTGCCCAGTGGGATGCTGTGGCAGCTCTGTGTCCTTCTCCAGAGCATCCACAGTGTGCTCACACCCTGCTTTGGGGTCCCCTCCCATGGGAATGTGTCAGCCTTGCTGCCTCTAAGGTTTCCTGTGTGCCTCAGTTCACGTGTAAATAATGGGGTCTGCAGAAATGTCCCTGGATTTGTTCTGTCTAAATCCATGGGTTTTAATCTGCAGGCCCCATCCTGGCTCTGCTTCTGGAGGAGCTGTGAAACAAAAACCACTGGATTGTCACTGGGCATAACTTTGCTTGCCAGGTGCTGTGTGTTATTTGTGGTGTTTTTAAGTGCAGCAGACTGAAGGATGTGGGATGCTGAGCAGAGCTGTGCCTGCGCTGGGCTCGGTCCCAGCAGTGACTGGGCCTTGGCAGGCCTCTCTCTCATGTTTGCACATACAAATGAAACCTGGCATTCAAAGTGGCCCAGCCTGGACTGGGCTTTATGAATCAGCAGTGGGGGAGACTGAAATGTTCATGTGGTGAGTATCCAGTGTGAAATGTGGGAGACAGTGCAAGGACTTTGCTGAATTGCTGGAGGGGTGCGGAGTTACCGAGGGCTCTGGGCTTCGCTGGGCCCTGGGCCTTGCTGGGCTTTCCGCAGAGTGGAGGAGGAAAAAAAATCTGCCACTGGGAACCTGCTGTCTAGGTCTGACCTCTCCAGTCTGTTCACTGAATAATTGAAGCTGGTAAGGATGTTTGGAGCTCATCTGGTCCAGCTGCCTCCTCGGGGCAGGGGTTGCAGTTTCCAAGTTACCTGTGCCTCAGCTCAGGGCCTGGCATCTCCCAGTCCAGTGAGCTTTGCCTGTGTTTGCCTCCTTTTCCCTGCTCTGTTTAGTAGTCCTGCTGTTTTTCTGCCTTAGTGTGTTGCTGTTTCCAAAGATACCTCCTCCCCAAATTCTGATTCGTACACAAGAGTTGCAGGGTTGATATGAAGATTTGCTGTTGATTTACCTGGCGCTGTTCATGGGCATGAATTTTTCTCTTCAACATATTGAATTAACTTGGGTCACTAGGTTTACAGGGGGCACCATTTAAACCAATAGAACCAGATTGAAATGATTACCCGATGCCACATGCAGAATACAGGAGTTAACAAAAATTATTTAGGGCTCATGGGGTATAGTAATGTCCAGCTGCACATAACTGTGAAATATAAGATTGGTCCTGGCATCATTAAATGTGATGAATCTCTGTCTCAGACACCATCCTCCAGTGAGCCTCCAACAGGCATGATTCTAATGCAGAAGTGTTTGATATTTGAGGTGATATATGAACATTTTGAACGTTGTCTGCTTTGTGGAGTGCATCTCCTACCTTGGGACTGCCTGGAGTTCCCTCAAATTCAGCCTCCTTGTGCTTGTTCTCAGCACTGGGATGTTTGTACTTTCAGTTTCTCATTCTTCATTAATGATGTACACAAGTGTCAGCAGAGCCTTACTCTTGTGTTTGTTATTTCTTGCAGTCATTGACACAGAGGCATGTGTGATAAAGACTCATCAAAGTCGTCATTACTCTGCAGTTATCTGCACTGAACTGTCTGGTGTGTCTGTAAACCTCTCTTTGATCTGAGCCTGTTTGTGGCTACATGCCTCATTATTTACTTTCCTGTAGCACTCCCTTCTGAAGAGCACACATCTCCTCTTCTGTTTAATTCATGATCAAAATACACTAGTGTTCATATTTGTCTCCCTTTTTAGCACAGTGTACCTAAGTGACAAAACCCACCCAGCCTCCCAGTGCTGCTGCTTGTCTTGATCTCAGGCTTGGCCCCTCCAGCTCCTGCCTGCTCCCAGCCCAGGGCAGCTGCTGTGGAAGGACTGAGGGTCTGTCTTGTCTTGTCACTGGAGGGATTCAGTCACAGCCAGGAGTAAAAGCTGTGCTCATGATTGCCTCCTGGCACAGCTCAGAATCCATGTAACGAATTGTATTTCATGCAGAGTTGTGCTTTGCTGGGGAAAACTGACAAAGAAGTCAACGCCAACTCGATTTGTCTTTCAGTTGTACTGCAAGAAATATGTTAGGGTATATTCTGTTCTGTTGGAAAGGAAGTAATGAGATGTGAGTGAAAGGGGCAATCATCCCTCTGTGCTTAGCACTGGTGAGGCTGCACCCTTCCTGCAGTTCAGTTCTTGGCTCCTCACTGCCTTGAGATGCTGGAGCACCCAGAGAAGGACAATGGAGCTGGAAAAGGGTCTGGAGCACAAGATGGGGAATGCCTGGGGGATCTGGGGTTGTTTAGCCTGGAGAAGAGGTTCAGGGGTGACCTTATTGCTCTCTACAACCTGCCTGACACAAGGCTGAAGCCAGGTAGGGATGTGGCTCTCCCCCCAAATAACAAGTGGCAGGATGAGAGGAAATGGCCTCAAGTAGGATCAGTGAAAGTTTAGATTGGATATTAGGAAGAATATCTTCACTGAAAGGCTGGTCAGGCATTGGAACAGGCTGCCCAGGGAAGCAGTGGATCACCATTCCTGGGAGTGTTCCAAAGGCATGTCAGTGTGGCATTTTGGGGGCATGGATAGTGGTGAACGTGGCAGTGCTGGGTTAGCAGATAGTCTTAGAATCCCTTTCCAACTAAAATGGTGCTGTGATTCTGTACACAGATGTCCCATACCTGTCCATGGGTGACCCCAGCAAAGCTGGTCTCCATCCCTGTGTGACCCCAGAGCGTTGTGCCCAAGCAGCTCTCCCACAGCCTCCAGTGGGCTCCCAAAACCTCCACCCATAAATATCACTTAAACCCAATTATGTGAAACAATTGCTGTTGCTGGGTGGAGGCAGCCCAGGGACTGGCTCCCAAAATCCATGTGTTCAGTGTGTCCTCGCCTGCCATTGCAGCTGCAATCAGCACATCAGGGGCTCAGTTTGTGTGCAGGAGAGGAGGAGCTGGAGAGAATTCCGTGGAGAATTCCATGGAGAAGGTAACTCTGATCATCACCTCACAGGGATTTGGGCACTGGGTACTCTGTGGCAGCTTGGCACACCAGTGAGTTGGCTGCACGTGGTTGTTGAGTTTTTATTATTATTTTCTGCAATGAAAAGAAAAGCTATAAGTTAAGGGATGTAGATCAGTATGTGAATGTAATTCTATTAATAATGTAATGCCTCTTCGTGGTGTCTGAGAGTTGGGTTGCTGGTATTTCTATCCTCTCCTCTTTTGTCTTGGTTTGCAGGTAGATGAAGGTATGGTTGTTCTTTATTCATATTGCAGGATTAAGACCCCAAAAATGTATGGTCTCTAGCATAAAGGCTGCAAATAAACACAGCAACTAGTTGGGTGCTGTTGAATGCTGTGGTGATTGCAGAGCATTAAATGACATTTGAGATAAAGTCCCTTATGAACACATGATGGCTGTCAAGGTCAGGGTTTAGCAAAGCTTGTCATTCCTATGCCTTAAAATGCAGATTGCATATCAAGTCCCAAATGGCCTTCTAACAGTGCAGAAACTTTTTCCAGAATGCAGTTGCACAGAAGTTTGAGCATTCCTCCTGAAATTACTGAACCATTCATGAAGTCAGGTGCTGTTGTGAATTTAGCTGTTGAATAGATGGTTTAATTCCATTTGGGCACTTGAGAATTTATTGTTTAACAGGAGTGGTAGCTTTCTTACTGTGAAAGATGGTATGCTGTTAAGGGAAAGTTTGCTGCTCTCAATTTTATACTATTAGCCAAGGAAGAGAGTTTGCTTTTTTATTTATTTTTTTTTTCCCTCAAACAAAGTGGAGCCTGGGTAACTGCAGGGAGAGGCTTGAAAACTCAGCTTGGTCTTGCCTTAGAGTCTAAGATCAGGAGACAAATGAAACGAGTCTGCCTTGTTTTTATTAAATTCCCTCGATTTTTTAGCCTAATGACTTCTTTTTATTGCTTTGGGTGGGCACAGAGTGAGCACAGGCTTTGGTGACCACAAACCCTGTGCTGCAGAACAATGTGCCTGTGTGTCCCAAACCTGGCTCTCCTCTGCACTGCTGTTCCTGCTGCTCCATTTGCCTTGATCTTGTCACTGCTGAGCAGGGTTCCAGCCTGCCTGGAGGAGCATCCCCTGTGTGTGCTGCTGGCAAAGGGCTCCAGGTGTGCTGGTGGGGGGCTCTGAGCACGACCCCAGTCTCTCCCCTGCCTCTCCCTCACACCTTCCTGAACCTGCTGCCAAATTTCCCTGTGTGCATGGGATGTGATGGCACTTGGAGAGTGGAGGGATGGCAAGGTGTGTGTCACAGTGTGCCCTTCCAAGTGCTCTGACAGCTCCTGGGAGCACTGCAGCCTTCCTTCTCTTCCTGCCCCCTGGCTCAGCAGAGCCAGCAGTGTCCGGGAGCCACGCATTTATAACTGGGTTTATCCAGGCTGAAGAGGATTGTGCTGCTTCTGCTGTCACTTTGACAGATGTTTGCACTTCACAGGCTGAATGGACTCACTGTAGTTACATTTTGACTGAGGTATCACATAGGAAAAATCAGAATAAGAGGAAAATCCCAATAGCACTGCCTGCCAGGGTTAGTTGAGCTGGTGGAGGTGGGGGAAGGAATCAGCAGTCCTGGGCAGCATTTTCTCTCTGGATAGCCATTTCTAATTTTAACAGGGTCTGCAGGCACTCACTTTGCTGCTTCTGCTGTTGAAGTCGTGCTTTCTGAGCAGTCTGCTTAATTACAGTGGTTTAGCTCAAGTCTGTTTGAAATTTTTTTTTTTTTTGACTAGCGGGTATGAAATAGAATTGGATCTCTCTGGAGCATTGAGATTGGTCAGAGCAGAAAGAGTAAGAAGGGAAAGTTACTTTAAAGTGGGATTCTTGGGAAACTTGCATCAAACTTTGCCTGGTTTTATACCCAAAATACCACTTATGTTGATGTTCATGTGGCTGGTGTAAGAGAGCAGAATGTAGCCTTTAATTTGGGCTGCAGCTATTCACAGACCAGGCAGCACACTGAAACAGATGAAGCCAGATGATGCCAGCTAAATCAGCAGCATCTTCTCCCTCCCTTTATTTTTTGCATTACAGAATTATATGTATGGGATTTACTTGAATAATAGCTATTGACAAGGGAGAATTTGCCCCACTAACTGTGAGCTTAAAATAGAATATTTTAAACCTTGTTGCTTATACTTTGTTTTGCATCTTCTGTGCCCTGTGCTCCTCTGGCTCTGGGACTGTGTTACTCCAAAATCACAGTTCCCCTTTTAAAAAACCAAACTCCTCATTTCAGTAAGATAAGACGAAGAAAGTTTTAAAGCTTTTCAGACCAGACAGCACATGTCATCCCTCTTGAGATTGTTGGTAAAAATTGTTGCAAGAGAGTAAAGTTAGAGAGAGGAAATTATAAAATGCCTGAATGCCTACCCCCCCCTCTTTCCCCCCCACCAAGTGACTTCAAAATATTCCTTCCTGCAGATGGCTTGCTGTGCTGGAATGCCCCATATGTGGCATCATGTGTGTGCAATTACACATTTTGTCTTGATAAGTTTGACGTGTTTCTGTAGCTGACTGTTTGTCAGTCATCAGCTTCAGCCCCCCTCCCAAGAGCCAGGGCTGCTCTTCCTTAATAACATTTTAGATCCTTTTTCTTCTCAGCTGAATGACAGATATTTGCATATTCCTTTGGAGGGTGGTGCTGGGTGTTTGCACCAGTTGATGAGGTATTGGCAATCACAGATATTCTGTTTGTCATTTAGCTCAGTGAGAAAAAAAAAGTGTCTGAATCTGATAATGGAGAACACAGAAGCAATGCTGGCAGCCAAATGTCTCTTTTAGCCTGAAATCACTTGTTTCCTAAAAGAAAAACAAATCTGAGGTGTGAAAATACCTTGGAGAGGCTCTGTCTGTGGGAACCTGCAGGTACTGATGAAACTCAGCACATGGGGTTTATTGGGCCGAATGAGCTTACTGCTGTTTTGTGCATTATTTTTTTTGCTAAGTGAAGGCATGTTGTCTTTCTGAATAACTCTTCCCCATGGATATCTATGACAGCTCTTCTGTCTTGCCTTGCTGGCCTGTCAGTATTAGGGGTGGATCCTGGGGGTCTGTTGAAAAAAGCCTCATAAAGGATAAGGTGGATTGCTGGGCTGGATTGAAATTCCTGTGGCTTCTAATGTGGCAGATTTGGGTGACTAACTGTCCAACAAATCCATCTGTTTGGGATTTAGAGGAAATATAGGAAAAGCAGGAAAATGCCTGCTCTGTCAGTAATACAGCATTAGAGCACACAGTGGGAACAGTTCTGGTCCATCAGCTGCAAAAATGATCTCCATCAGTAAATACCACTTTTGTGCACACAGGATCTGTTTCACTCTTCATGCGTGTGCCTGAATTAGGAATTATGCTATTAAACTAGCTGTGAGCAGAGTGGTGTGTGCAGCTAGGAGTGAAGGCTCTCATGCCTCATTCTGCAAAGGATGCAAAGGGAGGAAATTTCCTTCTCCCCAGGCACAGCTGGATGGACTCGGAGCACGTGCCTGTTTTTGGGCTCAGTTGTCAGTTAACACTACAAGCCAGGAATTAGTAATTAAAATTTCTGATGCATTTCTCAAATCAGAGGACACAATTATCAGTTGCAATCACAGGTCACAGAGTTCCTGCTGCTGGTCCTTCCCTTGCTCTCCTCTGTCCTGTACCACCCATTGCTGTCTTGCTCTTTTCTTGTCCTCACCTCTTTGTTTAAGGCACCTTGGTAGTTCTTGTTCTGATCGTTTTGGTTCTTCTGTTCTGAAGGTCCCAGTGGACAGAACGTGGGTACTGCAGAGGGACAGATGTGCTCTACAGCACAACAGTTCAGAAATTACAAACTTTTAAAAAATGAAATTGTCCCAGTGTTAGCAGTAACTGCCTAATTGCTGGCCTGCTGCTTTACCTCACTCTGTTCAGCCCCTTGTGGGGGCTGCTTTGATGCTGTGCTCCGTTTCTGCTGCTCTTACCAGCTGCAGGGATGGAGGGGTTTGGACACAGCCCCTGGAGCTGGGATGGCTGACACATCCCCACAGCAGTTAAATGCTGGATGTGAGGTATTGGCTTCTCTGCTTGAAGGTCCCTTTTGCAGCCAGAAGGGTGTTAAAGACCACTTTGTACAACAGCACTGAGGATCCCTTTGATCCCTGAACTCCTTGTGGAGAGCTGAAGAAGAGATTCTTACCAAGGCAAGTTTCCAGCATTCCTCTCAGCAGCTCATTAGCCCTGGATAAAATCACCCTGGCATCTCTCCTACAAGACTGCAAAACATTTATTTTTCAATGCAATAGATCTGCAGTTGCCACCTGTAGTGTTGGGTCACCATCCTGTTCAGAGAGTCCTGACAATGAAGCAGTCAAAGCCAACTGGACAAGTGGTGTCTGAGACCTGTATGAACACAGGAGCCAGACTTCTTTTCTTCCTTGGTTTTTGATTTTATTTCCCCCCCCCCCACCGAGCATAAAAGACACTTTGTATTCCTCATGTGTCCTAGGTTATAACCTAAAAATGTGCCCAAAAGTATGTATTCTATCACCATCTGCAGAAACCAGGTGTGGCAGTGATTCTTATCTCTGTGGAGATATCCTCTGCTAATGGGCCAGCTGCTAAAACCAGGTGGGACAATATTCTTTATATTTCCCATGACCTATCCTCCCTCCAGGAGAGATCTCCTGTTAATGGGCCATTCAGTCCTACTGCATGACTGATAAAATTACATCATCCCATTGGGAGATGCTCCACCCAGGGGGAGGAGCCAAACATTTCCTACCTAGATAAAAACTGAGATTTGGAACACCAAGGCAGCCCTTACCCACTGGTTTCCAGAGGACAAGAGCTGCCAGGATTTCTGCAGGATCACTGCTTTGGGAAGAGCATTTCATCTGCACTGCTACCACCACCCTAACTAGTGGGGTGTCAGGTTGTATTCTGACCCTGTCAGTGTTTTGGTTTGTTTTTTTTTTTTTTTTTTTTTTTTTTTTTTTTTTCTTTTGTATTATTGCATCTATTTTATTTTTTCTCTTTTTTTCCCCTATTAAATTGCATTTCTGACTTGGAGTCTCTCACTGGTTTCGCTTTCAAAACCTTTACATCATGGCAGAGTCTTCTGCATTGCCTCTGACCTGAGCCCTTGAGAGAGGTACAGAAACAGCACATGGTAGGGATGGGCAGAAAGGTGGGTGAGCTTGGGCAGGTGGACTTTGTTTTACCAGCATGGGGGAGCACAATGAGGAGAGGAAAAGGATGCAAGTGGGGAGCTTCAAGCAGATCTGGGGATGGTCTCTGGCCTCTCCTGCACTGATGCTGGCAGTCTCAGATGCCCTGTGGTGGCTGCCTACGTTGGGAACTGAGCTCTGAGTTTAATGGGCTAAAATCCTGGCAGAGATATTGAGGATGTATCTGAGACTTGGCTCAGCCCTGAGCAACTGTCCCAACTTGCACTTTGTGCCTTCCACACTGAGGGATTTTTATATTATTATCAGGCAGCCAGTACTCTTGCAATGTGCTATTAGTTGTTTTAATGCTGTTTTATTTGTTAATAAAGTCTTTTAGCTGTTACTTTTATCTATAATGCTTTGGTATAGGGTGCCTGGGGAGGAAAGCAAGAATCCAGAAATCCTGTGAAAGCTTTTAATAAACCATCAGCCCTTCCTGCAGTGCAGTCCTGTGGGAATTAACTGCTCTGTGCACGAGTGAATTCTCTCTCAGCCTTCCATGGGTGGCATCATTTTGTCCTCAGCTGGCACAGCACATGCTTGACTGCTCTCTTGAGTGTAGTAAATGGGGCATAACTTATTTTCTTGGTGTTGGGGGGGCAGCAATTCCAGAAAATGGACAAATCCTTTAAAAATAATGGGCTCAAGTGTGTCACTGAACCCTTCCAGGGTGCTGGACTGGGCTCATTGTCCAGGCAGATGATGACAGAGCCCCTGCCTGCTGTTGCTGGTTCTTGTGCCACTTAGCAGAGCTTTAACAAGCTGCATTGAATTTGCAAGCAGTGGAGCCCAAGCCAGTGTGCTCTGAGTGAAAGGTGCACCCAAAATCCCTGGAGCAGGCTCCATCCAGGCTCTTTGATGTAGCTGGCACAGCAGTGGCACCTGCTGTGTTTGTGGGATATGTTTTGTCATTTTCCAGGGAAAGCTTTTATTTGAGGTTGAATTTTCTTTTTTTCTTTTTCTCTGATGGGGGAGAAATTAATTACTATCCTTGCTCCTCTTTTTGCCCTGAAGACCAGAAATAGTCAGGAACTTAATGTTCAAATGGCTTTAAAAACCAGTATCTCTAAATGTCAAGTTAATGTGCTCTGGGAACAATGTGACTCAAGGACCTGGTATGAACATCAAATTGCATCTGCTGCCACAAGGACTTGTGGGATTCTCTGAGGCAAACACAATGGGGAGATTGAGAGTTTATTTCAGCTTTTTTCAATCTTTCTTCTAAAAGTAAAGTTTTATTTTTCTCATGCCTGTCCTCGCCACAAATGCAGCCTGAGCCTGTCTGAGATGGCAGATTAAAAATGAAACCCTCATGAATGAGAAATGCAGCCTGCATTTTTTATGATGGCAGAAAAAGTAAACCCATTTTAAAATGTGCATATTTTTAAGAAGTAAATGACTAAGTAGGTGAGATGTAGGTATCAATAAATATTTATTCCAAAGAAGTAATCTCCCAACAGAATTGGAAATTGTCTCATCCTTTTAGGCAATTAAAAATCAATGTTTGTTTTTAAGAGTGGAAGTAACATTTTTCCAGTCACTTTTGGAGTGTGGCCACTGTTGAGTGAGAAGTTTCACAGCTACATGACATTTTTTTTTCAGAATAATTGCACTAAAAGGACAGACTGATTTATAGGATGGATTGTAATGATCTTGAAAGGCAGGGGAGGAAAAAACTCCTAGAGTTAACCCAAATGTGAAATTGTTCTCTGAAAAAGAAGTTGGAAATGGGGGTCTGGAGTCCGCTGGTGGGCAGATGGCGAGTGCTGAGACTGGGTCACATCTACTCAAGGTGTGAAATTGCCATGGAGGTTTATAAAATTAAGACAAATACTATATTATAGTGAGCCTCATTTTAGAGATCAGGTAAACCAATTAAAGCTCTGAAAAAGATAATACAGATCCATCATCTCAAATACAGTTGGTCACCACATGACTGGCTTGGGTACACCTGCCACCAGAACTTGGGGACCTGCTTCTGGGGTTTTGGGGAACTCCTGAGCCCTGTTTGCTGTTTGTTTTTGGAATGGTCCCTGTCCCTCTCTGGGCACCCTGGCATCTCACCTGTTGGGTCCCAGAAACCTGGGGCTTTTGAGCTTTCTGTGCTGTCAGGCAGTGACCCCCTGGAGAACACTGCTTTTGACCTGAGGCCTTGGAGAAGCTTCCAAATTTGGAGTTAAAATCACGGGTGTGAAGTGAAATAGAAGTGTGTGCTTTCACACGGTAAAGGGTTTTAGATTTGAGGTTTTTATAGTATAGTAATAGGTATGGGACAAGATGGAGGATTTTGGGTGGTGTCTCAGTGTTCACCTTTCTTCTTCCTTCTTCTTCATGGGTTTCAGGTAGTAGTTTCTGGTTGGTCAGTCAGTGTCACTCTGAGGGTCATGGGAAGTCAGTTATTGGGTTAAAAGGAAAAATAATATAGGTGTTAATTCTCTATTGGACTGTTTAGCTTTAAGAGACCTTGTAGCAGCTGGATCTCCCTCCATTTTTCCTCACTTCTTGAAGGTAGCTAGAAGTGCTGCTGAACACTCTGTGCTTTTTGATAAGATTTAATAAACAACCAAACCCGAACACGAGAAAATCAGTTTCCTTTGTGTATTTTGTAATCCTGGCTCTGAGTGAAGGCAGAAGAGACTGAAACAAACACTAATTAAGTGGTGCAAAATCCCACCACTGTTATAGTCGCCCAGGTGGCCCTGGGCTGGTTCTGCCTTCCTGGAGGGGTCACTGTGTGAGGTCACTGTGACCAAAAAACCACAGCACTCAGGCGAGGGGTGTTTAATTTTGCAGGAATAATCATGGGGAACAGTTTGATTTCCTCCCACTTACCTTTTAAATTTGTGTCGCCTCTCGAAGCGTGTGCCTGTGCACACTCTTGGCTCAATGGCTTTTTACACTGGCTGCTCTAAATGCATTTTAAAGAGCTGAGGAATGCACACACAGCAAGGTCATATAAATTAATAATTATCTAAGCGCTTCTGCCCTTTTCTGCCTCCAGAAAAGAAGTAAAGAGGGAAAAAACTTCTTTTTCTTTTCTTCTTTTTGTTTTTTTTTTTAATTTCCCAAACTATTTTCAGAGCTGATCCTGGGCACTGTTTCAGCCACAGCCTTGAGCTGATTTGACTTCATCACTTCACTGTCACATTGCCTGTATTTGAGCCAGCCCATGAATTTTCATTTCCAAACGTGTTTGGGTTTGTAATTGATACAGTGCAAATAGATTAATCACAAGCCATGCAGAACTTGTAATTATCAAAACTTGGAGTACAGAAGAGGTATAAATCATGACAGTGCTGCTTTCCAGCTGCCAATTAAAAATGGGAATTTAAGCTGCCTGAGTGTGGAGGGTTTAGGTTGGGAAGTTTCTGTTTCTGTGTCTTGCAGAAGAGTTAATGAAGAAAGTGCTTGCTCATAACTTCTCATTAGGCAACAACTGGATTTATGAAATACTGGCACTAGTGGAATAATTAGGAGTTTTCTATTATTGATGAGCTGGACTCTTAAAGAGGCACACATTATCTCAAAGAGTGCCAGTCCTGTGCTGGTGTGCCTGGAGCTCATGGAGCCTGCCTGGGCTGTGCAGGGGCTGGAAGGGGAGCGCATCCTCCTGCTGCCAGGCTGTCACCCTGGAGGGGCTGTGGGGTCAGGCTGGCTGGGACAAAGTGTGGGACACGATCTAAATCTGCACTGTGTCCCCTTGGTCACCTAGGAGTGATGGCAGGGGCACCCCTTGCTCAGGGGTGGGGAGGTGGCACTGTGGACATCCCAGTCTCCCCAAGGAGAGGAGACAGGAGGAACACACAAATGTATTTGCTGGTTTTTTACCCTGTTCTTTGGTAATGTGTCAGTGGTACCCAGCACACCAGGGCCCCCATGGCAGCACCCTGGTGCTCTGGCACTCCCAAAGCTGTGCAGTGGAGCAGGTTTCAGGAACCACAACTTTTTTAATACCTTTCCATGTGGAGCCAGAGTTGGTCTTGCACATTCTCCAGGGAAGCCTCAGCCTTCAGGCTCCAAGGGCTGCCAAGGCAGCTGATGCAGCTGGGCAGCCCAGGCTTCTCCACCAGGATTCCCAGGGACTGTGGGGACTTTAGGCAACCTTGTAAGCCTGTTGTAATTTTCAAACATTTTGATAATGTTCCTCTCAGCTTTAATGTTACATATCCCTGCATGTGTTCCTCAGTAATTGAAAGGGATATCGGGCAAATTTGATCTGTCTGCCTTTGACTTATGCTGTCCTTATCTTGGCCTTCGTGTCATTAAGAAAAAAATTGCTATTGATCTGAGACTATACCACTACATTGTGCTGCAATTTTTCTTGCTTGCTAGTAGAATATAAATCGATAAAAGGCAGCTGCCTGTGATGTGGGGCAGATATGCTGCTGTCATTTATATATTGTAAATTCAATGATAGCTGATCAAATCAGTGCGTCTGCTGTTCCAAACCTGACATGATTGAATTGTCAATAAAAAAGATTTTACAGTAAGGGAAGTTCTGCTGGCAGTGTAAATGCCTGGAAGCCTCACTAAGTTTGATACAAGAGGAAGCAATAAGCTAGACTGCCATTATATAATTCCAGCAGACAAAATATTTGGATACTTGTGTTCTCACATGATACTGGAGCTGGAGGGAAACCTTTTATTGCAACTTGTTTGCAGAAGAATTATTCTGAGACTGAGGAATATGGATGGCTGCTTCTGAAATGAAAGTATGTTGGTGAGGACTAAGAGAAATAGTGTAGGACTTGTTTGAACTGGAGATGTACAGGTTCAGGTCATTAGTTTATCAGTGTTTCTTTTTGCTTGGAAACAAATCATCCAGGAAGGAATGTGATTGATAGGATGGTAGGAAGAGACTGGCTCTGCTCCTGTGTAGAGTTTCTGTGAATGTGAGACCAGAATATGGTTCATGGTTTTTTTTTGGACTGCAAAGAAGGCTGTTTTATGATAACAGAGTTCATGAGCCTTTCCTTGGGAGTTAGGCTGGAAGATGCTGCAGTCAGTGCAAGGTGGTGCCAAGCCATTTAAGAGCTGATGGAGCTGCTGCTGTAACTTCCTGAGTTGATTCAATTTCTGCCACCCAAAGACCTCTCTGTACCATGTCTCAGCCCAGCTGAAGAAGTGCCAACAGGGAAAGAGGCTGTTGTGCAGGAGTGGACTCAGGAAAATACAGGAAATGTGCAGTAAAATCTAAGAAAAAATGTGCCTTGCCACACCCCTAAAAGACCTTACACATTCAGAGCACATGGAACTCTTGGACACAGCCTCATGTAGTGTTTTTTTTGTGACACCATTTGGTGAGGTCAGATGAGGCTGTGAGATGATCCTGTGAGGTCTTGGCTAGATCCTGAATGTACCCATGTAGATGGTCACCCATGGGAGTGGGTCTTCATCCAGCAATGTGCTGTTTTAAACTTTTTCATTCTCGTTGAATACATTTTCCAAAGTTAAATGGCCAGGAGTAGTTTGAGCTTTCATTTCTACAGATGAGCTTGGACCAGCTCTTCCTTGTGCCAAGGGCTTCCTGTGTTAGAAACAGAGAGCTCTGTGTCCCTGCAGTGCTGGCTGCCCTGTCCAGCTCCTCCTGACTTCTCCCACAATCTGCTGGAGGAAGATCCATTCTCTGCCCTGCATTTCTGCTCCACTTTTTCCCTGCTTGGTAGTTAGTCCTGGACCTTGCTGATGTCTTTTAAAGGATGTGCTAATTCAATTGCTTGTGATTGACTCTGTTCTTAATCTCTTTATTGTGTTTCACCAATTTAGCTAAATCCTAAATCCATTAGGTGCTCTCAGATTGCTTTACAAGTGTCCATAGTAGGTGTTTGCAATAAATCCAGCCTAATTCTCTCTGCAGACAGGGTTTTAAGGCTTCAGGCCTGGGCTGGAAGAAGAGAGGACTGATGCAGGAGTGGCTTGCACAGGAACAGGAAGGACAAGAAGCAATTTAGCTTCTGCTTCTTTACTTTCTTTTTCCCTACTATCCAGTTATGTTGGTGTCTGCTCCACATTCTTGATGGAGAGAAAAACTTTGAGATGCATGTGCTGAGGGAACAGCTGTGGGGACCTCCAGCCCCCTTTCACAAAAACCAGTGAGGGATCAAAATAATGTTCTGTTTGCTAAGTGAGCAAAGCTCAGAGACAAGCTCTCAACATTCCCTTTTCCCTTTTCCCTTTTCCCTTTTCCCTTTTCCCTTTTCCCTTTTCCCTTTTCCCTTTTCCCTTTTCCCTTTTCCCTTTTCCCTTTTCCCTTTTCCCTTTTCCCTTTTCCCTTTTCCCTTTTCCCTTTTCCCTTTTCCCTTTTCCTTTCTCTGTATGGGGGTCACTGTATTGGATTGCTAAACCTACCACTTCCTACCTCTTTTTTTTCGTGTTCAGTTTGCATGGCATTCATGCTGCTTGAGCCAACAGAAATGCTTTGTTTTAGGACAGGAACTGTAGCTAATAATGCATTCAGGAGCAAAGGAAATTGGCTTTTCCTCCCTGATTTTCCTTCCCCAGCTCTGGAGGCAAGCACTGGGATGTGTTTGGCTCTGGGGGTGCCATCACACCCAGTGCTGGGGAGGGTGGGAGCCCCAGCCCATGGGGAAAACACATCTGGATTTCCAGTGCTGCATCTGGGAGGAATCATTTGTGGTTTGTGGCTGTTTGGAATGGCATCTTGTGCTGCTTTTTAAGTCTGGGGATAAATGGCATGTCAGCCTGGGAAATGGGGAAGGGTGAGATGCCCCAGTTTTAAAACTGGTTGGCTTTGTTAATATATTAAGGTAAAAGCTGGGACTCCCTCAAATCAGATTAGGGTTACACTGATGCTCTGGAAAGAAAAGGAGTAAAAACCCTCAGGGGTTTTATGGCACCATATCTTAAGCTAGTCAGTTTTTGGGAGATTTGGGTATATTTTTGTTTTAGCAGGGAAGTAAAGATTAGGATGGAACATGATCATCTTCATAGGAAAGATGAATTTGCAAAATGTTTTGCTGTCTCACTTGAGTGGAAGCATGTGGTTTTCAGTTCCCATAACCTCGAGGCATTACAAAATCATGATTAAAGCCCTAAGAACAATGTGATCGGCATTAAAATTGGCAAGTTGGAAAAATGATACACTGTGAGGTTTTCCTTAATTTACTTTTCTTGTCTGCCAGCACTACAGGTCACAGTTTCAAGCCTTTTCCCACAGCAGCAAAGGCTGGATTGTTTTGGTTTTTAATTGTAAACTGAGGTCTTTATGTAATCTGCTCTGTCCAAAGCTGGGGCTGCAGGAAAATAACAGATTGTGCAAGCTCTGAGAGCGATTCCAGGGGCTGGGAATAGATTCAGCCTCTGTCAAAAGTGAAACTTTGCTACAAATGTCACCCATTGAAGTGGGGAGTGTGCCAATTGGAACCCAGATGGTATTTATGTCCCTTAGATGATAAGGTATGAAAATACTCACCTTGCAAAAAGCAATCGTTCTTATTAAAGGTCAGTTTAATAGGCATCTCTATTTGATCTTTTGGGGAAGAAAAATATACTATTGACTGTATATACAAATTGGATGATAATTTAGGTAGTGCTTGATGATGACAAATCAGGAGCACAGCAGTGGCTCTGGGCAACAGAGATGTAGATGACACTTCCAGCATTTTATATTGTCACCCTTTTATTTTTAAAGTTGTAGCCTGTTAAATTCATGGTTAATGATGGTTAATTCATTCATGTGCAATTAAAAACGCCCAATGCAGACTTCATGGAGACTGCACATAAAACACAGAGGCTTAGCAGGGTATTAGAGATTCATCTGGGTGCCTGGAATACAGAGGATCTTTGCTTTGGCTTGTCTAAGTGGTCTTTGTTTAACTGATAGCTGCTAACTTTGTTTAACTGATAACACATGTTGTGCTGTTGCTGGTGTTGACCTTTTCCCAGTTAAATGGGCTTGAAATGAAAGTGTTTATGGGGGGATTCTGCAGCCCTGGCGTCCATGGGCTCTTTGTCTGGGCACTGGGGGTTGGTGTCTGGGGCGGTCCAGCAGAGCTGCATGTTTGCAGATTTTAATGGCTCTTGTTCCAGAAGGCATTTAACACGCTCCCTTGGGCAGGAACTGCTTTTTCCATTGCCAGTTTGAGTTTTGCCATTGTGGTTTCATTACACTTCAGGTTTCTTGAGCATGTAAAATGCTGCCAAATTGGTAACAGGAGGAGTTGGAGGGAGGTTTGCAGCGCAGCCTCGGGCTCAGCAGTAGCAGAGCTGTTTCTCCAAGGAGTGTTTTGTGCCCCATTCTGGAGCTTTTAGACTGGGTCCATGTCTGCAAGGGACTGCTCTGAGCTGCTGCTTCTGGACATCAGGAGGAGCTTTTCCCAAATCTGTCACAGTGAGTGGCCTGAGTTTGGAGAGAAGCGTCAGCAGTGGAGCGAGTCCCTCCCGTCTGATCGCTGGCAGCTTTTCACTGAGCCACGGACTGAGCCTGCTGAGAGCCTGTCTCAGCTTTGTTCACCTGCTTTCCTGAAGTTCCAGGGAATCTGAAGTGTTTGTGATGGAGAAGCACATGGGGAGGGCAGCCACAGTGCTGCAGCATGGCTGTGGTTGATTGTTTTCCAGAAATGTTTTTGGGGATGCAGGGATGCTGTAGAGAATTGTTCTTCTGCTGGCTCCAGCTCTTCCCCTGCCTCCAAAGGTCCCTCTGTTGAGGGCTCAGGGTATTCCTGGATGGAAGTGTAGACTGCCCATCCACTGTGGCCAAACTGCCCTGGTGCTTTGCTCTTTTTGTCCTGGCTCAGGGTGAGGCTGTTCTAGGGCACCTTCCAAGGTCTTTGGGTCTTGTGTGAAAAGCTGAAAACCTTGGAGAAAAGCAAGAATGTTTTTAGAATGCTATTTATTTCAAACAGGAAAATGGATTTTGATATAAATGCAGGATACTGTCTGCAAAGAGGATGCTCTCCCCTCTTTGTCCATGTTGAGAACTAATTTTTTTTCTTGGCACCAGATACAAGCATGCAGATCTCCCCTTCTCTCTTCCCAAGGATCTTTTCCATGCCATGGTGCTGGAGCTCTGCTCTGTCTTGGGCAAGGGAGGTTTGAACTCAGATCACAGAACCATTAAGGTCTGAAAAGATTTCCAGGATCATTGAGTTCAATTATTAACCCAACACCTCTGTGTCCATCACTAACCATGTCCCAGGTGTCATGTCCATGCGTCTCTTGAACACTTCAGGGATGATGACTCCACCACTTCCCACAAGCAAATGATCAATTCAGAGAGTGGAAAATGGGTTTGCTTTTTCATTTCTAGAGGCTGTTAAAACTCCCATTATTTCATTATCAAAAAGGATCCATCTCTACGTGCTTGAGCCAGTCAGTAAAGTGCAACCATGGCAGGAAATGAAATTTTTGGTTCTTGGCAAGAAGTGAAAGAAAAATGGCTTTTCAAAGGGAAATGTTCTGGCAGGAACCATGGTAGGCTTGGGGCAGGGGAAGGCAGTTGTCTTTTGATCAGAATTCTCTGTATTTGAACCTGAGCTCTTTCCCCCTTGGTTTTTCTCCATGGATATAAAAAAATCAGGTGTTGATTTCCAAAGCAACTAGTAATTGTACCTAAATTGTTATAACCTCTCAATTATGTCAGTGCTTCCTCTGGAAGAAGAGATTATGGGTGGGAGGAGAAGCAATGCGAAGGTTTAGAAAAAGGTGATGCCTTTTCTTATTCAGCTGAGGATGTCTGTAGAGGGAAGTGTGCAAGCACTTCCTCAAAGGCTCATTAACACTTTAAATACCTGCAGAGGGGCCATTTTAGACAGGCCATGGTGCAGTATGTCTTTGAAATGACCCTCATGGGCTCTGCCCTCCCTGTCCAGCAATAAACTAATTCTCAGGACTAATGGAAAATTCTGCAAGGCATGAATTCCCAACTTAACTAGATTTACAGTGAGTTAATAGATCTTCCAGCATATTTCTTGCAACCTATTTGTGGTGGCATCACTTTAACATGCACAGTAATTGAAAAAATTGTCAGGATTTACAGTCTTCTCTGACCTGTGTTTATCATACCTGGGAAAGACTCCATAATAGACATAAGGTTTTTAAGTATGGACATAGACCTTGTGTGGAAGTGTTCAGACAGGAAATCTCTCTGGGTGGCAACTTTTCCTTGGGAAAAAGGGAATTTTGGAATTATGAGTAGCTAATACTTAAATGCCACCAAGAGGGTCACATGTACCAAGAGTTGCAGAACAGACAAGACAGAACAGTGTAATGATGAAGATGAACCTTCAGCTTTGGAGGTAATATTAATATATTCTGTTTGGTTTCCACATGCAGCCTTTGAATTAAATGGTCTTTATTTTGAGAGGGCTACAAATGAAAGTATCCTTTGGAAAAGCTGTTTACTTTTTTTCCCAGGCATATTTGTCCTTGCTCCTTTTGTTAGCATTATTTATAAATCAAAAGTTATATTGATCTGGAGATTATGCATTAAACCATGTCTAAGCAGTGGTTGCTCTGTTACTGAGAAAAGCAGCTACCATAAAACTTTTGGTAAATTTATTGATTGATACTCTCCATGTTCCTCTTCAGAAAAAGAACAAGCTGAATTTCAATTTACTGGGAACACAGCTGAGCACGTGTTCAGCAAGGGATTTAAGCCTGTGAGGAACTTTCCAGAGATGAATAGTGCCATTACTTTGCAGAGGATTATTCATGTTCTTGAAGGAAAGCCTCTCTGGAGCAGGCACTGGAGCCTCTGATCGATTCCTGGCAGCTGTGGTTGTGAGTCTTGCTCTTGAGAGCCAAATTATCATCTCATGCTCCTGTTACAATGGTTGCCTTGTTCTCAGGGGGGAATAAGGGAGATGATAAAGCATCTTCCTTGTGAAATGGGTGTTAATCAAAGCAGGGCTTTGAGCCAGGACAAGCAGGATGCAGGAGCCATGTGGGATGCTGGGGATGGACCAGCCCTGGTGCCACCAGGACATGATGTCCCAACTTCTGCTTCCTGCCTGTGCACCAACTCAGGAAACAAAGTCAAAACCAACCAAAGAGAACCCACAAAAACAAACAAACAACCAAAAAAACAACAAACCCCAAACCAACAACCTCCTGAAAAAGCCAAATAAAGACGAGCCTCAAAAAACCCAACCCAAAAAACCCCCACAAACAAAACAATACCCAACCTCCCCTCCACCCCACTGGTGTTTTGGGGGGGATCTACTCAAGGTGGAGGAAGGAAGGAAGGAAGAGAAGAAGTGGGTCTAATTTTTGGAAAGTTGCTAAGGCTGGAAACTGGGGCCAAGGTTGGGTCTTCTTTTTTTTTTTTTTTTTTTTAATTTTTTTGTTTTGTTTTGTTTTGTTTTTTCCGGGATGGAGATATTGCCTGGGGATTTGTGTGCCTGGATTTTGTGTGCCTGGCATGCCCTGAGTCCTGTTACAGGGGTGCTGCTGTGGCTGGGGTGTCCTGTCTCAGCCCCTGAGGTGTTTCTGACAGGACAGGGGTTGGTTACTCTGCTCCCTGTGAACCAAGATGCTGCCAAAATTCTGCATTTGCTCAGTGCTCAGGGGGTGTTGGAGTTGGTTGCATGTGTGCTCCTGAGGTGGTCCATGGTCTTCCATGTTGGAAACCTGTGTCTTTCTCTGAGGTGTCTTGAGACAAAACTTGCTTGAAAACCACTGAATTGCTTTTGAGAGCCTGGAAATTGTTCTGTGTCTTGGAAACAGCCACTCCTTAGGGGGAAGAGTTATACTGATATTGGTTGCTGTGTGTTACAGAGTAAATGGCTTTCCCAAGTTCTGCTGGCACAGGTAGGAAACTGATAACAGAAATAAAGGGGCTGGAGTGACTAAAGAATGGTCAACAGGTGCCCTGAAATAAGTGAAAGTCCTATGTGTTACTATAGGGATCAAGAACTGATCTTCTGTCATTTACTTTTCATCACACAGTTGAGATAACTTTACAGAGAATTTGGCCAGGAGAGATTATTAAGGAAGGAATTTGCTGCTTAAATAAATAGTCTGCTCTCCATTGTTGGGGACTTAACAGGCTGATAAAAGCCCTGTGGAATAAAAGGGAGCCTGGAATGCCAGTCTCAGATCTGCCTTGCTCTAAAGTTACTGAGACCAATGCACTTCCAAAGGATTTTTTTTTACTTTTTGAATGCAAGCTCAACTTGACCTGGTGGCTTCCTTTATCTTCATTTATTCTGATGAATAAAGATATTTGCTAGGCTTGCATTTTTTCAGAAGTTGCTTATAGCTTTTAGTCTAAAATAAATGGAAGAACTATGCAAACTTGTGTCTTTGGAAATGCTTGGCTTGTAAATTTGGGTGGGAGTGCACCAGTGGGAGAAATTGCCCTCTGCTTGATATGAGTGGCTTATCATTCATCCTTGAAGAGGGGTGCTGCTTTTTTGATATCTTGATAACCCCATTAGGTGGATGTTGCAGCCTCCACTTAGTAAAATAAGGCTGTGTGGGTGGCCAAGTAATGTTTTTTTTTTGTTTTATTTGTTTCTTTGTTTGTTTGTTTTTGGTGGTGTTTGCTTTTTGTGTTGGGGATTATTTTTTTTGTGTGTGTGTGTGGTTTTAGTTTGTTGTTGTTTTTGGGCACAGGGAACGTGCTTTGTGTTTAAAAATAAAACCAAAACAATCCTAGATGTGCTTTTGCAGTGGTAAAATACTTGGGTCTGTGATATCTGCTCAGTTACCCAGGGCAGAGAGGTCTTTTCCCCAAGGTTTTTGTAGCTACTCCTGCTGCACTAGACTGAGCACCTGGCTTGAAATAAGAGCTGTAGATGGAGTTGGTTGTCTCTGCAGCAAATTGGAGAGGTAAGAGAGACTAGGAGCAAAGAAAATGAGTATTTGGCATAAAAAAATGGGGAAGGTGAACTTGAACTCTGTGCCTTATGTGTGTTTCAGCATCAGGATGGGGCATGGAGAGAAGTTTATCTTTCTCTCATCTGCCAGGTTACAGCAGAACCTTTCCCTCTGCCAGAGTGACCTTTTACCTGCAGAAGCCTCTTGCATCCTGTCTCTCAACTTTTCCAGCTTGTGCTCCCAGGGCTTGAT
This sequence comes from Oenanthe melanoleuca, assembly GCF_029582105.1. Lineage (NCBI taxonomy): Eukaryota > Metazoa > Chordata > Aves > Passeriformes > Muscicapidae > Oenanthe > Oenanthe melanoleuca. Next base: position 13,010,217 of record NC_079338.1, on the reverse strand, counting down.
CTCAGCCTGCTTCTTCAGCCCCTCATTCCTCTTGCCCTTTGGTTTTGATAAAGAATCATCCTCACCCATCACTTGCACCAGCTTGCATTTTTAACTTTGTCTTTATTAAATTTTCAGGAATCTGTTAAGCATCCACACATTTGTCATGGCATCAGGCATTATCTGTCTTGATGCTCAGGAAAACAAATGATACAATGGATGTGCAACCCATGTTTAATCAAAACCACCAAAGCCACGTGTTCCAGCAAGAAAATATTTTACTGCAAAGTCATTCTTGTGAGGTGTTTGCTGTGAAATTTTTGGGTATTTTTCAAACTTTCACTTGGAGTGTAGGTTTCCTGTATTGACTTGGGTGCTCCCAAGAGTCTCTAGAGATCTCTCAAGGTATCCTGGTGCCCCTCAAAAAAAATTACTGCTTGGCTGTGGTCCATTCCAGTGCCCCTGCCTTTTGCTGTCATGATTTGTGGATGCAGTGTGGGGTGCAGAGCCCTGCACTGAGCTCCCTCCAGGCAGGGTTGGAGTGGGGGCTGGGGGCACCAGCATTTCTTGTTCCCTTGCTTCTGGGCTGGCAGCAGCTTGTGTTGGTGAGCTCTGCTGTCTGCATTAACAGAGATTTTGTGTGCAGGATATAAATATTCAGTGGGAGAAGCACAGTGTGACTAATTGTGTAACAGTTGGACTGTTACCTGGGCTGGTACAGGAATATTTTCAGGGCAGTTTGAGTGGATATTATGAGATGGATCATACAATATTTTTATTGGAAACTTCAGGGAGTGTATTTCAAACTGCCAGGGCACTATATAAGCTGAACAATTAAAAATAAATGGCTTTGGAGCTTGGTGTTTTGATAGAAACAGGTAATTAGGAGATGCTTTTGTGACAAAAGAATAAGGATTGAGCCCTGTCTCATTTAAAGACTGGACCTTTGCTCTTTTGGACTAGTGGTGATGGAAAGGCAAAGGTAGAAAGTGCAAATGTTGATGGCTTAAAATTAAGAATACAGAATAACAGAATTATTCTACTTTTTATTACTAATGCTTTGAAGCTAATCTCATAAGCTTGGGAGCTTGAGACCATAATTTTTACGGTGACAACATTATAAAAGTAATCCAAAGGGCTGTGTCATAGTTGGAAAAAAAGCATTTCCTAAGCTTTAAACCCAAATGTGCTCAGTGAAACAAACCCTGTAAGAGCAGCAGTGGCACCATCTGATGGGTTTTGTAATGCCATAGACAAAAGTAATTATACTGCTTAGAAGAGCTTTTGTCTCCAGATAATGTTGTTAAAAACTTGCAGTGTAGTGTAAATCATAACAGAACAAATCTGGAGGCTGTTCTTATTGCTGCCAGGGGAAATCCTTAGATTTTGTTTCCTTTCTGCTCAATATATTGCAAACCTTTTCCAAGCTGGTGAATAAATATTACCTGCTGTTTGAAAAATGACTTGGGGTTCATCTCACCAGTGTGCCTGTGGCAGCCAAGACATTATTGCAAACAGTTGTTCCTCTCTGGGTGAGCTCTGCTGTGTTTTGGGAACACTGGCTGCTGTCATGGGGCTGAAGTTATCTGATTCACTGGAGATATTAAAGAAGCATTTCCTCTTTTTAGAGTTCAATCACATGAGGATTCCTCTGGCTTCTTTTGCCACTTCTGAGCAATGTCACAGCAAGAGCCAGGTCAGAAAACACTTGGCAGAGCTTGCAGACACCCAAACTTTCTGCATTTCCTTGATCAACATTTGAATTCCAGTCCAGGAAGGTTGGTAGTGTTTTTGAGGGGCTGAGCAGCTTTGGCTTTTAGAGGATTTTTAGAGGTTTAGGAACTTTGGGCCTGCAGTAAATGCAGTGATTGCACTGGGAACAGTTTAATGAACTGATTAATTTTCCAGTGTTCTGCCTGGACACCTGTGTGTTTGTCTTAGGGTGAAAATGATCCCTGTGGGCTGAGAGATTCCAGTGCTGAGCTCTCTCCTGATGATTTGTGATTTGTGTCCTGAGAAGTAAAGGAAGAAGTTTTGCCATCAGCAGGGAAGTGCCAGAGCTCAGGTGGATTCAAGGCAGGTGAAGTCTGGCCAGAGCAGAGACTCTGACCCTGCAGTTATTGCTGTGCCTTGTGCAGAGTATGGTCCCTGTGAGCAGAGACCCTTCAGGGACAGGGCTGGGGAGCAAACCCAGGGACATGAGGAGAGCCACTGAAGCCTAAAAGAGAGACTTCAGCAAATCCACTGAGCCTCAGGAGCTGAGCTTGCTGCCCTGGAGCTGTTGCATCACAGATGAGACTCATTCATACCTGAAAGGCATTTAAAGTGCATTTTGTGGTGCTGGTGAGATTTGAAAATGCTCCCATGTAGGGAATCACCATGTGGCACATTTGCAGTCTGTAGTGCTCCCAAGCAGCAGCATCCTGGGGAAGGTGCAGAAAATCACAAAATGCATCATCTGCAGAGGGAAATTCACCTGACTGCCAGAGATCCACATTGACCTCAAGGGAGGTTTCTGCTGCATGTAAGTCAGTTTTCTGTTCATTTTACAGTTTGGGACAGTGCATGAGGATTCACCACTCTGCCACAAACTCTTGGAGGAGATGGCCCTGGAGTTTTCTAAGGGTGTAGGGAAATAGTGGTGACACTTTTGTCTAAAATTACTTGTCTGGTTTTCCCCCCTCAAAAAACCAGCCTTGCTGTCACTGGCTCTTGGTAGTGGAATAACAAAGGTTGTAGTTCCTCCACTGTGAAGAGAAATCTTGGTGGTCAAGATAAGACTGTGTGTGGGGAGGCAGGTTTTTAAGCAAACGATCCTTTGCAAAAGTGCAAATGGGAGTTGTGAGCTCAGCTCCCAAGAGTAAGGGGGAGTAGCCATGGTGGGAGATTCCCTGCTCACAGAGAGTTTGTGGCTGCAGGATTTGTGTCCAGATGTCAAGAAACAGGAAAATCAACGTTGTAAGTGCAGTTCTAATGCCTCTATGGGATGCATGACTCACACAGTCCTGCACATCCACCTTTGTTCCCTTCCCAGGTGCCCATGGATCAGAGCTGCTGGTGCAGCAGGTTTTGCTGTGCAGCCCCTTCACCTTTGCTGAGCCTTGGCCAAAGAGGGTTTGATTGCTGTGCTGTGTGACCCCCAGAGAAGGCAGCTGTCCCTGTTGGAAGCTTGTCTTTACACAAAACCAGAGCAGCACATTACTGGAGGGACAGCATGGAGCCTGTGGCACGTCCTGGTGCCTGAGTGCCCCAGTGGACCCGGCTGTCCCTCGTCCCAGGGGTCACAGTGCTGTGGGTTCTGGTCTTTGGTGAGCTGGCATGGGAGGCAGAAGGAGGACAGACCTTGTTTCACCTTTCCACACACCTTCAGCCACTTGTGAAGCAGAGCTTGCTGAGTTTGGAATTGGAGGTGCATCTCTGCAGCTGCCCCAGCTTTTGGCTCTCCCCTCTGCAGTGGGATGCTGGATGGGAATGACTTGCTGGGGTCACTTGTCCAGCTCCTTGCAGCTCGGGCAACTGCATCCCATAATCTCTTAAATAAACCCATCAAGTGGCAGGCTGGGCTGGAGCCTCCTGCAGCCTGGGGCAGCTGTAGGTTAATCCAGAGCTCCTCGGCCCCGCCGCCGACCCTTTGAAGTTTGCTGCAGCTTAGGAGCCAGCAGCTTTCTCAGGAAAGCTGGCTTTTTTACTAAGCAGCAGACTCTTATTATCTGGGCTGAGAACACAGTGATTTCCTTCTCCTGCCAGTAATCCCCACTCAGGGCACTGTTATGCTCTTTTACAATTTATTTTCTCTAATTGCTGGTTTGCAGCGGCCACGCAGCTTTCCCTGGGCTGAGTTCTGGGGAATTTTTGCACTTTGAAGGGAGCTTAGTCCTTCCCTTCTGGCTGCTGGAATCGAGCAGCAGTTCTTCTCCAGGTACTTCAGCAAGAGTCCAGCCTGAAAAATAAGTAATAGCCTGTGCTTTTCAACTAGTGACTGGTATCTGTGCTCTAGACTGGGTTCAGCTATTCCATTCATCCTTTGGGAGTCCTGATAAACTGCTCTTGACTGAGGCAGTCAGAACAGGTACAGTACCTGGGCACCAGTGCTTGGTTGGTGGTGGTTCTCTGGCTCCCATCCTGCAAATGCTCCCTTGGTTTCTCTTTCCTGGACAAGAAAGAGAAAGCCACAGTTTCTCCTAAGATAAATGCTGTGGGAAACTGTGCCAAAGTCTTTTCTAAAGTCCTAGACAGCATCCTCAGCCTTTCTTTGATCCACCAAGCTGCTCACCTTGTCACAGAAGATGAGATAGGCCAAGCAGGACCATGAGCCCATGTGGGCTGGGTTATCCTGTATGTGCCATATGATGGCACTCAAGATGATCTTACCCTGCCAGGTGCTGTCACATTTGTCAGCTCCAGTCACTTGGGGCCTCCCTGGGTAACCAGGACTGCTGGTAAAGGATGGACAGTGGCCTCATGAGTTCTGCCTGCTCCCTCAGCACCCTGGGGTGGATCCCATCCAGCTCCATTTGTGTGTATCTAAGTGGTGAAGCAGAGCCCTGACCATTTTTTCCTTTATGGGGACTTAGTTCTACTCCCCATCCCTGTCTTCCAGCTCAGGGTACTGGGTACTTGGAGAAAAAACTGGTTTTACTAAAGACTGAGGCCAAGAAGGCCTTAAGTACATCTGCCTTTTCATCATCCTTTGTCACTGTGTTTCTCCCTAAGTCCAATAAAGGATGGAGATTATCCTGAACCTTTCTTTTGCTGCTAATGTGGAACATTAAAGGAACATGTCTTATACTCTGCTGTGTGTGCACTTTACAGTGATGGAGTTTGTAAAACTGAGCCCTGCTCAGCCATGCAGTGTTTTTGCCTGCTTGAAGTTAAGGGCAAATGTGATACTTTGCTTTATGTTCACACTGCTTCAGCCATACCTGCAAAACAGCTGCCTTAAATAGCAGCTTTTGAAAATATCCTTTAAATTAAAAAAAAAAAAAATAGAAGAGAGAAAAGAAAATATTTAATTATCCTCCAGCAATGAGTTTTGGTAATGGTGTGTTATGTGTGGGGCAGATTTTACCTGCAGCAAATCCAGGCTGTGGGATTTTATGGGGGATCATCTCTGTAATGCAGATCCCCCTGTGTCCCTGTGAGGTTCCCTTGTGGGAGCACAGAGGACTGACCTGCAAAGTTTCCTTTCCTCTTTGAAGTGTCTGAAGCCTGGCTGAGGGTCACTGCAGCTGCTGGCAGCTGGGGATTTAGAATTCCTGCAGCCAGCGCTTTCCGAGGAATATTTCAGAATAAGCAACTACTGTGGGAGCTGGGTGGGAGAGATTTTGGATGTGTAAGACTTCTTTTTTACCAAGTTTTATTATTTCTTGCATCTATTAATAGGGCAGCAGGAGTCTCCATATGCTTTTATAGTCCCTGTTGCGCTTTCTAATGGATATATGCAAAGGCTCCGAGGCGCATAAAATAGACACTCTGAGGCAGTTACTACGATAAAAATTATGTGCAAGTCATGACCTTTAAAGCAGTGGGACTGTGTGTGCATGCTCTTCTGATACACCACTGTTCTCCATCCCTTTCTGAAGCCTTCTCGCCCTAGGAGGTTTGCATAGCAGCTTGGAATATTTTTCTAATCAGCGAAGAGTCTTTTGGCTCTGATGATAACTGGCAAAACACAGAGGAGTGAGAAAAGGGAAGAGTGATGGCTTTTTCTGAAGGGAGCTAACAGAGAAGAGGGTAAAGGCGAATGGTGAGGCACAGCATGAAAATCCTGGCACCATCTCCACTGCTGTCAAAAAAACCCACTGGTCCAAAAAAGTTCTTTGTGCTTTTTGAGGCGAAAGCTATTCTGGTGTTCTTGAGAATAAAGAAGGGGGGAAAAAAGTTTTATAATCTATGTGTCCTCTTTAAAGAGACTTTTTTTTTTTTTTGTTTTAAAACTTTTAACAATAGTGCAACCAGGATTTCATATAGTACAATAGTGCAACTGCTCTGCTTGCAGAGCCCAGTCTGTGTCACACTTGCTGTTGCCTTGCCTGGAGAGCTTTGCCATCCCCTGTCTGGGGGTGAGGAGTGGGATGCTGGCTGTGATGGTGAGGGAGGCAGGTTGTGTCCTTGCACTGCTGCTTCCCTGGTGTGTGCTGTGAGGAAGGAAGGTTGCTGTTGCTTGGGAGTGCAGATGGTTGTTCTTGGCTTGCTGGGACAGTCCTGGTGTGAGTGTCTGGAGCTGTAGACAAAATGCTTCAGCAGCTTGCCTGGGAGGTGTGCAGGCACCAGATGGGATGGAGACACTGTTTGCAGAAGTAAATCAGTAGTTTCTGCTCTGATCACTGCTTACACACAGCTTTCTGTGTGCTGGGGTGGGGTGCAGCAACAGCACTGTGTCTTTCCAGGCATCCCTGAGTAGGGTGCACCCAGGAAGAAAGAGCTGGAAGTCCTGGAGATGTGAAGGGCTTAAAAGCTCTTGAGGTAATGCAAGGGGTTATGCAGGGGGAGCAGCAGTGCCCAACTTTGCTTGTGACAGTGTTGATACTGAACCCTGTGGAGATGTGTCAGGCCATGCTCAGCTGCATTCCAGCCTTAACAAATGGGGGAAATAACTCTTAGGGCTTTAAAAATTAAACATTCCCTTTAATTATTGAACATGAATAATTTTCATGCAGATTGAGCCAGGATGTGTGCTTCCAGAGTGACAGAGTTGAGAGCAGTTACATCGTGGGGTGTCAGTGACCTGTGAACTGGAAGGCTGTTCATTAATTTTAGCATTTTATGAGTAGTACCCTGGAGGGTGGGACACAGGCTGGTAGAGCAAGCTGGCCAAAGACTTTAGTTTGCACTGATGGCCTCTCCTTCTAATGCTTTAAGAGACAAACTGATGTGTGTGTAGATATGTTCTCCTTTTATAGTGGGGTATGGTTATTTTGGAAGCCTCCCGATGAGGAGTGCTATAATTAAAGGAATAACTGTGCGGTGACTGTGGGGGCTTCCCTGCTCACCTTGTGGAGGAGATGTGGGCTGAAAGTCCTAAAGTCTTTGAAGGTAGAGATGGGAAATGCACTGTGGTTTTTCCTAACAAAATGACAGTCTCTGTCTAAAACTTGAACTTCACGGGACAATGTGGGACAGCCTGATATGTATGGGAGTGTTCCTGGCTGGGCACCCACAGGTGGATGTGGCATCACTGGCTTCAGCATCCCTTTGGACAGCAAAACAGCTCACATCCAGGGCAAATTAAACACAGGATCTGCAGCTGAAGTGAGCCTGGTGCATTTGGGAAAACTGCAGCACTGTGGGGCCTTTTCATGGCTTTGAGGACACCTGGTGCACTGCTCGGGGTTGAGTCAGAATATTGTCTGTGATTAAAGTCCTATAAATATTTTCCTTTTCATAATGGAATGTCAGCATTTACTGTTTCCTGATTTTAAACACTGTACAGTTTGTCAAACATTTATCTCTGCCTTAAATTAAGTCTGGAGATAGAATTCCTGTTAATTTCAAATCAATATGAAAGGGGGGAGAGAAAGAAATTGCAGTCTAGCCCTTTTCTTGAATCAATATTTTCTTTAAAAGCTGAAATGTTAACTAGATCATAGGGTTTTTTTTGCCATTTTGAAATGTAGTTTCTGTTTAAAGAATTTATGCATTTCCCCTGGAATTGCTGATGCTGGTGTTTTGCAGCTGGCATGGCCAGCAGGTGTTTGACCCAAGGCAGGCAGGATGGGACCAGCCCTGGCAGCAGTGCTGTGGTAGAACATTATCCTCCCTGTTTCTCAGCTCACCATCTCTTATTAACATTTCTTTTTGTTGTTGTTGTTCTGTTTTGCAGAAGCCTTCGAAATTGTAGTGCGGCATGCAAGAAACTTCACCAACAGCATGTTCAGGACCTACTACCAGAGCATGGGGCCCAAGGCTCTTAAATTTGTTGGAGAACTTTTTACTGATATCTCCCTGTACATACTGGGTTCTGACATCAGTGTCAATGACATGATAAATGAATTTTTTGACAGTTTATTCCCTTTGGTTTACTCTCATTTGATTAATCCTGGCTCCCCCGATCCGTCTGTGGAAATGACCGAGTGTCTGCGGGCGGCCAGGAGAGACCTCAAAGTCTTTGGGAGCTACCCAAAGACCATGATGACACAGGTGTCCAAGTCCCTGCAGGCCACACGAGTCTTTCTGCAGGCTCTGAACCTGGGCATCGAGGTGATAAACACTACTGACCACCTGAAATTCAGCAAGGACTGCGGGCGGGCGCTGCTGAGGATGTGGTACTGCTCCCACTGCCAGGGGCTGCTGCTGGCCAAGCCCTGTGCCAGCTACTGTGGGGCCGTGATGCAGGGGTGCCTGGCGGGCGTCCTGGAGATCCACCACCTCTGGAAGGAGTACATTGGGTCTCTGGAGGGGCTGACCAGAGGCATGCATGGCATCTACGACATGGAGCACGTGCTGCTCAGCCTGTTCTCCGTGGTGCGCGATGCCATCGTCCACGTGCAGAAGAACGAAGGGAAGCTCTCCACAGCTGTGAGTAGCTCTCTGCAGTTCCCCAGGCTCTCTGCTGTGGCTTGTACACAAACTCTGTTCTTGAAACCAAGCTGTCCCTTTCCTCCTGCCAGCAAAACCCAGCTTCCATTACCAACCCCTTCCCACCCCCTCTGATCTTCTAAAAAACTTCTGGTAGCATTTGAAATTGGTGTTTTGTCCAGGTTTGAATGACAGGTGTCTGCTAAGAAAGGCAGGAGCCTCTTTTTGAAGTGGAGAATGTAAACCCCCTCCATCCAAATTATTATCATTTTGAAATTAAGGGGGTCTCAGGCAAACATATGGGAATTAGGAATAACAGTTCTTTACTAGGAAAATTAAAATAGAAATACAGTATTACAAAGAACAATCCCAAAACACTGCCAGAGTCAGAATCCAAGCTGACACCCGTCAGTCAGTCAGGGTGTTGGCACAGTCCCATTCAATGGTGGCTGCATCCTCCTGCAGTGGCAGATGTGGTTCAGCTGGAGCAGTGCTCCTGGAGAAGGTGCAGTTTCCTCTGAAGCTCCAGGGATGATGTGGAAAGGTCTGGCTTTCCTCTGGAATGCAGTGAAAATGGGCTGCTTTGGTGCTCCAAATCTCAGTTTTTATCTAGGTAGGAAAGGCTTGGCTCCTTCCCCTGGCTGGAGCATCTCCCAGTGGGATGATGGAATTTTATCAGTCATGCAGTGGGACTGAATGGGCCAGCAGCAGATGATATCTCCTGGAGGGAGGATGGGCTGTGGAAAAGATAAAGATGATTGCCCCAGCTGGTTTTAACAGATGGTGATAGAATACATACTTTTGGTCACATCCTGTACTGAACTGAACCCAAGACATGTTTGCAGGGCTTGGGTTTCCATTAAGGGCTTTGCATCTTTTCAGGTTTGTCAGAGCAGAAGGGTCTGGACTTGCCCTGGGGTGTGAGGTTGGGAGCTGAGATGTCCCAGCATCTTCAGTTTTCCCTGAGTGCTGTGCTTGCCCTGGATAGCTCTGAAAAGCTGGTCCTGCTCTCCAGGTGTCCTCTGCTTCCTTTAACATCACAAAAATGTATCTTCAAATAGATGGCAAGCAGAGACGTGCTGTAGCATTCCCTGATTTACCAAAGAAGTGCTGATTCTCCATCTTTTAGTAACTTGTTCCAGTTTTAGGCTGCATTTAATGAGATGATTTCTTATTTTTACTTGACTCTATAAAAACACATTGTGGGAGTCTCTGAGCCTCCTGAGAAACTGAGGCTATCTTATTCTGAAATTCCTGCTGCTCCCTTTGAACACCAAGGACAAATGTAGTGTGATAATACAATGCTTGTTCTGCAGAGGAGATTTTTCTTGAGACACAACTGAGCTGCTCCATGTAGGTAGGAAAGAGCTGGGGATGGGGCAAAGGTGCTGGAATGTTGTAATAATTTCCTTAAAGCCAAAGATGATTAAAATCTGACACTGTTTCCCTGTTAGCTGCTTGTTCCTGCCATTCTTGACTCCTGTTTACAAAAGATCTGTGTTTATGTAGGTCACTGTACTACTTGCACTGTAAGTAACTCTTATCTTTTTTAGGGGGGACCATGGAAATGCGTTGGCTTATGGGCTTTGAGCTGTGTGACACTAAGCCAGCAGCACTTTGTGCTGTTCTCTGTGCTGGCTTTGCTCAGCACACTTGTGCAGGCTGTCAGATGATGTGGTGGCACTCAGGTGGTTCCTCACCCCAGGCAGTTTGGCTCACATGGAGCAAGCTTTCTCCTCTGCTTAGAAGGGGTTTAGGGACCAAATTATTCAATATTGGATGCTCATGAGTTACAGTGACCAGGGGGAGTCTGTGGCTGGGCTGGGTGTTGGTCTCCTGGGCAGGTGGGGAGCATGTTAAGCTCCAGGGTACATTGGCTTTCAACCTGCCTGTGTCCCTTTCTGTAGAAAATCACTTTTACAGCAGCCTGCCAAGCACCACCTGTGCAGGGAGGTTCCAGCTGGTGGTCAGGAGCAGCAGCTCTGCTGCCATGCAGCCAGGGAAAGTTGTTCTCCATCAGAACCATCAGTCAACCCTCTCTGGAGCAGCAGAGGAGCAGAGGTGTAACTGGAGATTTACCTTGAGTTCAGGTGAGATGGAGAATTCATGTTACAGCTGATAATGAAAGAAAACCCAGCTCAACTCTAAGCCCAGTTGGCTTTTCCAGGGCAGTAAGAAACAAAACTTTCTTCTATATGTAGAGTGAGCCTGTTTAATCTCAAAAGATTCATTGACATATTCAACTGTGAGCAAAAGCACCCAATGTGTTTTTCATCAGTGAACCCACCGTGCTTGCAGGTGCTAAGGCAGAGCACAAACACTGTGCCTGTGGGCTGTGTGCCAGGTTTTGTGAGCACAGACCTGGGCATTGCTGCAGGGTCCTGAAAGGATCAGTGTTTGTTCTCTCATATCTTTATTTTATTGGCACAACAACAAAACTGCATTTTTTCTTGGAGATGTCCCTGTACACAGTGAACAAACATGACTGTCCCTTGCATTACTGAATATTGACACCTTGATCTGTCTGCAGAGAATGTTTGTGGGAGGACAAGTAGAGGGAGTGCCACTAAAGTCAACACAAAGCAGTAGAGCTACAATCTGCCCATCCTCTGCCAAACCAGAACAAAAACTGAGCTCCTTTACAATAAGAAATTACTGGGCATTACAAAACTATTCTGTGCTTTTGTATTTGGTGAAGCTGTTGGAGTTCATTAGTGTCATGTGTAGCTAGGTACTTACTTAAACATAACTATTTAATACTTCAGTGATTAGTTTATTTGCTCTAGAGACGTTTTTGTATTATTGGAGTGAAGAAGAAAAAACCCAAGCCAAACAAGTAAGTTGCCAGGCAGTTGTCTCTAAAAAAGGCCACTGGGCCATTTGAAGTTTGTTTTTGAAACACTGATGTTGCTCAGTTAAGGGTTTTATGTCAGACCTCAGCCCAGAGCAGCTTTTTTTTTTTTTTTTTTTTTTTTTTTAAACAAATGATGAGGATATGAGATGTTCAGTGGAGAAATAAGGCAATAATGACACTGACAGTCTTAACTACAGTATTGCAGAGGGCTGACTCTAATAGCTGAGCTGCATCAGGACCTGGGGTAACCTGGGGTAAATATCTTGGTAAGATATCACTTTGTAAATGATTGAATACAAGTTTTTTATTTAGCTGTGCTATGATGAAAGTTTCTCTGTTAAACTTATCAGCACATATTGAGTTTCAAAGAACATACCTGGAAGCAAACAGTTATATTTACTGTTATTCTGTAAATATGATTATTTTTAGACATTGTAGTCATACCAAAGTATGAAATGCCACAGAGGTTGTGTTTGAAAATGTGGATTTTTATACTCACTCTGGCTTCTCATATTGACCTCTTTTATTACTAACCTTGGCCACCACTGCTTCTGTAGGCACAGCTCACCTGCATGGTATTAAGAATAATGACAGGTTATTTAATTGTCATTAAAAACCTCTGGAATTATGGAAAATTTATCTTCCATGCCCATGGTGATTATACCATGAATAACAACACTACTGCACTTGGCTGTCCTTTGGGCTTCTTTTGTTTTTCACAGAGTTGGCAGCATTTCTGCAGGAATGGTTTTCCCTCCTGGTATTTCAGATCCTCAGACGTGGTACCTGACTGAGCATCTTTTCTCCATGTGGTTGTTCCTTATTCCCCCTTGCCACCCACCCCCAGGCTGGGTGTGGGCACTCACACACAGACCTGGACCCATTTGTGCTTGGAGCAGAGCTGGGCACATGAACCTGAGCTCCAGAGGTGTTGCAGAGCCTCCAGGTAGGTTCCTGAGGAGCTCCACAGTCCCCAAGAGGAGGAAATCATAGTGCTGTAAATGTGCTTTTGGAAGCTGTGCCTCCAGGCATGCATTTAAATGGGAGCCTGTGTGTTGTTCAGGTCTGTAAACAGCAGTGCAGAAGAGTGAATTCAGTAATGTGGCAGTAAACAGTTCCCATCCCAAGCCTTGCTTTAGTAGCTAATTTGTCAGCTGTGGTGTGTGTTAGGGCTTTATTATTTCTACAATTTGTCTGCTTAAAAACTTCACCCCTAAAACCTGCTATTAAAATACTTTATCAAGGAGGCTGAATCTCAGGGCACACTGGGAAAGAAATTGCTGTCTAGTCCTATATCTATATTAATTTTCTAATCTCCTACCTTTTCCCTGGTTGAAAATCTGCCTAGTATGTCCACCTCTTGTAGATATTTTAATCATGAGTGTAGGGAAGAATGATTTTAGTGAATCCCAAACCAAGACAACTGGGAGAGATGCAGTACAAATAAGCTTAATGAAATATTCAACCCCAGCACCTCCAAACGTTAATTCTTTCTCTGTTATCTGAATTACAAGCAGAGATGTTCTGATCAGCCTTGTCACCCTCACTCCAACAGGTCCGTGTCCTTCTTATCTTGGGGGGCCTTGGAGCCTGGAGGAAATACTCCAGGTAGGGTCTCACTAGAGTGGAGTAGAGGGACAGAATCCCCTCCCTCAACCTGCTGCTACCCCATTTTTGATGGAACCCAGCTGCCCAGCCCCTGCTGCTCCCTTGCAATCATTTGTGCAGCTCTACCTGCAGAGCATTGCCTAGGAAGGAAAGAGCAAGGAGCTCAGCAAAGTGGTTTTTTCACTCAGAACTGATGACTGAGTTTCTAGAAGATCCTATTAAACTGCAAAATTAACCAGAGCTGAACCAAAATTCAACCACTTGCACTCGTCAGAAGGAGAGAAGCAGAAAGGTGCCAGTGCTGTATGGGAACAGCATGCGATTCCCAAAGTGCTTGTCCTGTGAGCAGATCCCTGCTGCTTTACTTTCCTGCAAACACCTTCAAAAGACTGTTTAATTCTGGGTTAACTAGGTTATACAGCTGTGCTGCTGTGGAGATGATGCCATTGTGCAGGCTGGATTTGATGTTATCCCAAAGCTGAAGTGCTCACCTCACCTGGCTCAGGGACAGTGCTTGGTGTGAACCCAGCTCTGATGGCCTTGGGAAGCCTCAGAGTCAGGAAAACTGGACCCTTGCTTCCCTAGATTTTTAGGGAGTGCTGGCAGGGAGTTCATGAGCATGTAAAGATAACCAGGTACTTTGGTTGATGGGAGCACCACAGGAACATTGCAGTGTGTGTTTAAAATAGCAGATACACAGAGTTGAAAATGAGGAATATGTGAGTAAAGGGGCTTTTGGCACCCAGGAATGAAAATATCTCCTGTTTCCATACACAGTGGTTTAGTACATTTATCAGCACAGTGATGCCAGGCTGGTTTTCCCCAAACACTGCCCAGGAGCTGCTTTTGGGGCCACCTCACCTGCTGACTTGCTGGAAGCTGCTTTGCTCAGCAGGTTGCACTGGCAGGGAGCTCTGGTGAGTTTTCCTATCTGCTAATGGATTTTTCTGTCTGTACTAGAGCTGGCAAGAGATTTGTGGGGAAAGCTTTGAAATTACAGCACTGTTTGCAAAGTCCTTCCCTCTGAGACGCCGAGATCGGTTTCTTTGTACTTTTAATGTGGGTTGCTTTTTGTTGGCATCTCTCCTGGGAGAGTCAGCTGGATGTACAGCCTCTGTATTTTCAAGTTCTTTATTGGCAAAGTTTAATCCTCAGGCTATTCTCTAATACTCACTGGTAGCTAGCTCCATTTTTCACTTACAGCTGGAAATACAGGTGAAGTTCTGGTTTTCAGTGATCTCAGACCTCCTCAGAACCATCCCAAGGTGTGTGTATTGTGTATTTTGTTATTCATTTTGTGATAGGCAGTGTAAGGTGCCTGATAAATGTGTTAAAGCAAGCATCTGTTCCCCCTGCAGGATGAAAAAACCTTATTATGAGGGCAGTATCAGCAGCACTCCCATTCCTGTGAAAAGACCTTGGGAGTACTGTGATTAGTTGTCTGAAGAGGTTTCAGGGAGTAAAGATTTTTCTGACACTTGGGGAAGCATATGGCAAAGCACTGAATTTCGAGCTGTTGATTTTGAGCTAGAAATCCCCAAGTTGGTGGCTTGGCTGGTGCCAAAAGAATAAGGGCAAAAGTTATTCATGCCTGCATTTTATAACCCAATATCAACAATTTTGGCTATATCAGCTTTATCAAAATATCAGCTATTTTGGCACAGGACTTAAATTTCTTGTTTAGTATTCAAATACGCAGTAGCAAATTAGAGGCCTGCATCTCATTCTTGGAAGGGACTTTGGCATGAATGCTCTTGACCATCACTTGCCTCTCCAGGGGAGTGAGACTCAGGTTATTCTCACCTAGTGAAAGCTTTACCTCTTGTCTGGCCTGGGGAGGGAGACCATTGGTGTCACAATTAATTAATTAATTAATTCACTGCTAGCAAGAACTTTGCCTGTGGGGATGCAGGGTAGCACATCTTTGGTCAGGGCTGTTCTTTTCCAGTGTGGGCAGATTGTCACCCTGCTGTGCCCTCCTGCTTGCCCTACTGGCATGGCAAGGCTTTGAGGCAGTTTGTCCCTGAATTGGGTCTGGATGAGGCAGACTGAGTGTGTGGGGCTCTGCAGAGCTGCTGGGTGGAAACAGTGGCCAGTGATGCTCAAATTTGTCACTGCAAAGCCAGAGGAGGTGGCACTGAACATCAGAAGAGGTTTAATTTAAAAATAGCATCTTATTTTGCTTCTATTTGTAAATTTTTATATTGTGCTTTTCTTTTTTTTTCTCCCTTTGTCCTTTTAACTGGATATCTTCTGACCTCTGAGATGTGCCATTTCAAGGGACTTTGCAGTGAGGCCTTTTTTTTTTAAAATAAAAAATAGAAGGTAGCTGCTGGCAGTGCCCCTTCCTCCCTGCATGCACACACAGCACGTGGAGCATCCTCTGACAGCCTGTTTGATGTCCAACACAACTTTGCACTGAAGATCACTTGAATCTCTTTGTTGACTTCAGTCTTGAGACAGATCTCTCTGCTGGTGGCAACTTCATCCCCACTGCTCTGCAGCTTATAAAGAGCTTTTTAAGGCTGCTGCATTTTATGGGTGGGAGTATCATAGAGCACCCACTGAGCCTGGCTTGCTCTCCCTTCAGATCATGTGTTGGCTGCATTGCAAGTGAGATGCAGACAGGTTTCTGTGTGATGGGATGCCTTGCATCTTCTCCAAGCTGAAGTCAGAGCAAGCCTAAAGGCCTCGTGCAGATTTATTGCTGCTTCTGTGTAGCTGTCTCATGTCCCGTGGCTTGGTGTGTTCCTTGTGTAGTGGAGGAGCTAATTTGTTGTTTTGCAACTGGCTCCTGAGTGTTTAAAAGGATATTTGGTTCTGAGATGCCCTGGCAGCAGTACAAAGAGCTCCCAGAGTTAGTGGGGCAGGATACAGCCTTAACAGCTGGAAATGAGGGAACACAGCTTTGCAGTGTTTTGCAGCTTTCTTCACTGCACAGAACAGCTTCTTTTTTTCTCATCTCTTTTCCTTTTCCTGGCTCCCATCACAGCTGGAGCTGGGATGCTTTGGGATGCAGGAGAGGAGGGAGCTGCCATGCAGAGCATTGCAGGAGGGGATGTATGGGGTGCCTATTCCTTCACCTCTGAGCTTCAAGATTGGAAATTTCAGGCTGTCTGATTTTTTTAATAAATTGTAATGGTCAAGGACATAATGGGAGGTCTTGAAATAAATTGGATTTAAGCAGAAAAAACCTGAGTTTCATTCTGAACCAAAGATCACAGCATCAGAAAGTTCCCTCTGGGTGTCTCGAGGCTTCGTCTGTGCCAAAAACTGCAGGAAGAGTTCTGGCCAGGGAGGAGCTGCCCCTCTGAAAGGGGAGGGCTGGGGCACAGCCCTTTCACTGGGGCTGTGTTTGCAAATGAGCTTTGCAGCTGAACTCCCTTCAGTTAAGCCAGCCTCATGCTCTGGGTGCTTGCTGAGATTTGGATTTGGTTTACCTGAAGGATGCTACAAGCTGGTGCTTGACAGAAAGAAGAGACTTAAGTGTGGGCTGATCCCCCTGGGTTCTGAGGAGCCTGCAGAGAGGTGATATCCATGGCACAAACTGCCTTTATTCTTATTTAACTCAGTCCCTCCAGATGTGCCATTGCCTGTACACTTACTGTGGGATGGTGGAGCTGCCTGTGGAATTCTCTGTTAAAACTGCCCACACATCTTTCTTTCTTTTACCAGGGAGATTAAACCCTTGAGCATCAGCCCTGCAGACATGTCCCAAATTGCTGCAGCCTCCTGCAACCCCTATTAACATAGATGCTTTATTAGCAAAATACCTTCTGGCCCATTTCCTTTCCTGAAGATTTTTATCCTTGCTTAGACCCGCAGCTTTGCAACACCAGTGCTGTGCTCACCAATATCCATCTCTGTGTGCTTTTTACACTAAACCCTCTTTTGGCCTCATTATCCTGACTGCAGTTTGCAGCCAGGCCTGGGTCTGGGGTCATTCACCGGGCATCCTTCATCTGAGCAGCGCTGAGTTTACTTCCAGTGACAGAAACCCCCGGGAGTGCTGCTGCCTTAAAACCAGAACTATCTCTCCCATTAGCAATGCTGATGAATGAGCCAAGAACAAACCAGAAACTTGAAAGAGACCCTCTGCAAAGCAGGAGTAGTGCCCAGAGCTGCACGGGTGGAGCAGAGGTGTTTTGTTTTGAGCTGGAGAGGATGAGGGGCTGCGTTGCAATGAGTGGTTTGCTTCATTTTGAATTCTCTGCCCGTGTGTGGTGCTGTGAATTATATCATTTTTGCATCTTATTGTAAAGTGGCTTTGAGGTACCAGGCATGAAAGATGCTAAATACGTGTTGCTGGGAAAAAAATAAAAATCCACAAACGATTGAGGCAGATTTTTCATCCATCTGCTGCAGCAGTGCACCCCTCATTGCTGGGTCCTCCCTGCCTTATCAGGCTACTGCAAAAATAACTGGTGCCTTGTCCATCCCTACTTGTTGTGTTGCCCCACTAATGAGCCCCTAAGGGCACGGAGCTTGCTTTCAGTAGGTGAAGTTTGCTGCTAACTGCATTATTCTTCCAAAGATTTGTTTAAGCAGGAGCAGGCTGGCTGCAGAAAGCTGTGCTGATAGCCTACAGCTACTTGGGCAGAGTTATTTCCGTTTAAAAAGAAAAGAAAAAGCGAGGCAGCTGTTGGCAAATTTTGCAATTCTTTATGCAGGTGTATCTTTCTAACCTAATCACTTTTCACACCCAACTCTCTTCGTGCTACTGGCAAGGGTTGAGCCTGGAGAGCTGGGTGGTTGCTGGGGATGACTTGGGGGTGACTGATGTGCTCCAAGTTATGTCTTTCTAAAGCTTATTAACTCCTGGATTGCACATATTGATCTGTATCACTGTACAAATAAACCTCCTGCTGCTGCTCTCCAGAGTGCAGGTATTTCTGTAGGTACTCAAGTCATGCATCCTCTGCCTCCTCCCTGAGGGATGGCCCAAAAGCCGTGGAGCAGAGGGCTCTTGGGGGCAGTGGGGCTGCAGGAGGTGATGCTGGGGTGGCTCTGGTGAGCAAAATCATGAGCCCAAAATGGGCACAAGAGGGTCTGCCCAGCAGAGGCTAAAAAACATCCAGGAAGGTCATCTCTGAGCCTTGCTTCATGCACTTCCCATTGTTTGGAGCCAGAAGGAAATTTAATCTCTCTCCACCTGTAGATTGGTGCAAGATGTTTTATCTTATCTTTTATGAGTTGGGGAAATGCCCAGCTTGCAACTTGCAAGGTGAGTGGAAAATAATGACGATAAACAAAAATGCATTAGAAGTGTTTAGTCAATTTTTTTTCCCATCTAATGCTTCCCCTACCTCATTTTGGAATTGTTGTATATCAGCTTATTGGAATTCACTTCTCATAATCAAATACTAGTCCTCTGTTTGATGCTGTTAATAAAGGTGTTGTGATAAAGTCGAATTAATTTAATTTCTGTCTGCAAAAGCTATTGTTGAATGAGTCCCTTTATTACATTAATCAGACATATAGCATTGTAACAAGGTTAAAAGTGCACACCGATTTCCATTATAAAGATATTCTCAATCAGGCAGAAATGAATCTAACATTGTAAGTCATTCTGTAATTCAATTGTTCTAACCACAGTACATGTAAAAACAAGATGTCTTACAAAGTCTCAAAAAAGCCCTGCGGATATTTATATCTTTATAGAAAAGAATGATTTACATTTTCAATAAGGCTTATTTGTCTTTGGGAAAAAATGCCTTTATAGAGCAAAAATCTAATGGGATTTTTACCTTGTTTGCCGTGTTTTGGGTGTATTGTCTTGGTGCTGACCCATAACTGGATTAGGTTAGGCCTGACTGTCAGGGAGAAAAAATTGCTATGGATCTGGTAGCTTCAAATCTAAGAAAAAATCGACAGATGAAGTAAAAAAAAAAAGAAAAAAAGGGGAAAAAAATAACATAGGGCCTTCCCAATCCTTTTGTTGGCCTTGAATGGATTAATTTTACCAGCAGCTAGTCTCTGCTGCATGGAGATATTTTTACCATTTTCCCTTAATGATAATGATTATACTTCTCTTTCTTTCACTTGGGAGGTCCATGGCATGGCCATGGGGAAAGCCTCATGCTCCCCTTGCCAGGAGCTGTATGACAAGTGAGATTGTTCTGAGCTTTGCTGGAAAACAAATGCTTGTAAATTTTCTGATGAAGAAATTCAGCAACTTAACTGTTGAAATTATTTGGAGAGTTTTGGTGGCTCCAGCCTTGTTGTCTTAGCAGAGACTGGTGTTTGGAAAGGGAAAGGTGGATGGAGGGAGGAAAAAAGTTGCTGCTGGGGGGATTATTCCTATCTGAAAGTTGAAATAGGTAGGGTGATGGTAAGTGGGGAAGAATTGTGACAGCATTTTGGTGTCAAGCAATTTTGACACCAAAGCCTTTGGGCCAAGAAGGGTTACCATTCACCAGTGGAAGGGAGAAGGGCATTTTATAGCAAAAAGTACTTAGTGGTGTTAAAGCCTTTGGGGTGGTTTCAGTATGAGCATTTATTGAAATATAAATCTGAAAAGCTGTGTGTGCCTGTGAGCATGGTCTGTGCAGGCTGCAAAACAGGCATTGCCTTTTACCTGCCTGTTTTGGTATCACCAGTTACAGCAGTTTTAGTGGTAAGCCCTGTGCGCTCTATTTTAAATAAATATTACACTTGCTATTGGATTGCTGAAAGAGAGAGAGATCTAATTAAGGAGATGGGATATCATCAGTAAATTTTTCTTCCCTGGGATTTTATGAGCAGTAATTTGAAAAGAGCCATATTAAAGTCATTGAGGAACAAGTTAATGCTGCGTTTCTGAGAATATTGCCCTTCTACTCAAAGATTATATTAAAGAATAAACAGTGTACAGTAGCTAATTGCTAGCTGACACATTGTAATGGCTTTATACTTCCAAAACTGAAGCAGTCTGGTTTAAGGGGAAAAAAGGGGAAAGTAATGCAGTAACTTTTTAATTATTTAACAAAGTATTTCTCAAAGAATAATTGAATCTGGCTCGTGGCTGCAGGGGGGAAGAGAGGCTGGTAGGTATTGACCACATTTGCAACCCAGCTGACACGGCTGCTGTTAAATACCCTGCTACAGGCTCTGGCTCTGGCTTGTGTTCCAGACTGATGGCAGGTATCTGTTTTTCCTCTCTAAATTAAGCTGCTAGGAATTTATTTCTCTCGGATTGTTCCTTTCTGTAGTGCCCTAGGCACAAACACGGTGCAGCATTAAAACCCACAGAAATCTGCCAAGGAAACCGATTAACCCAGGAAGGGAAATAACGAGCGCATGGCGATTGCCTGGGGCTGTCCTGCTGCCTGGCTTTGCCCAGGGAGGGCTTTTTTAAGATCTTGGTGATCCCTCAAGCCAATTCCTTGGTTCTCAGTCTGTTGGGATGGGGTGGATTTAATTGCCTGCAATAGGAGGGTCTTCCAGGGACCCACAGTAGCAGTTGTGTGTTAGAGCATGCACGGAGTGCAGTTGTATAATTAAACTGTATTTAGCATCCTTAGCAGAAGTGGGCTTTGCTACCTTGAGTCTTAATTTTATGTCAGGTTGGATGAATCAGTGCTAATGTTGGAGTCAGCTGTTTGAGTTTGGAGCATCTTCAGCTTCCTGGGGAATCAGTCCCAAAGGCAGAGCAGCAGCCTGGGGTCAGGAGCAGCTGTCCCCAGCTCTGCTGTGCCACCTCATTAGCCATGAAGCTAAAGCAGGCAATGGGTTCTGGGTACTGCCACGTTCTGCTCCTGAACCTGGCTTTAGTCAGTCTAACATGTTCTGGTTTTCTCTGGATTTTGCTCCATCTTCCCTTTTTCTCTGCTTCCTTCCAGGCAAGGTTGATTTCTCCTTCCAAGAATAAATCCTTAGTTTGGTTGTCTAAGAAATATCAGATTGCGCAGATCTTACTTAAAACCATAATGGTGCATTAGTATGCTACAGGGCCCTGTTCCAGGAAATGTCTCCACATGAGAAAACTGCTGAAGTGTGTGCCAGAAATCAAGCAAATCCTTTTTTCTGACTCTCCCAGTTGGTTGGCTGGGTTGGGTCTGAGCCCTGGCTGGGGCTACAGCTGCCTGCCCTGTGGTTTGCTGCTCAGGTCCAACCATCTGAACTGAAATACCAAATTCTGTGTTAAATATGGACTTAACAAGAATACTGAAGGGAAAGTCTGACTTGAGAAGTTGTGCTTTAATTATATGTCATGGATTATAAAGACAGAAGGAACAACTGTGATCATTTAGTCCAACTTCCTCTCTACCTACAAATAACAATAAACAGGCTTTCGCTGGAACACAAAGCTGCTTTCTTTGGTGGATTAAACACTCCATGCTGGGGATGCCAGAGAGGAGAAACATCTTGTTTGCATTATTTTGTGTGGGTTTGAAAGGGCTTGACTCAAGCTGAGGTCATGGTTCCTTTGAGGGAAAGGGCATCCTGGGCTGGGAGAAGCTGGGTCAGTGCAGGGGTCAGGACGTGTGGGACACTGGGGAGGTGCCTCGTGTGCTGCAGCACGTGTGTGGTACACTGGCCACCCCATCCTCCTGGGGACAGGGTGGCATGGGCTGATGGGAGCAGTGATTGGAGCTGCAGTGCTTGTCTCTTTCCAGTTTAGCACATGTGAACCCTGGCACAGCAGAGGGAAGTGCAGGTGAAATCATCCAGCTTCAGCAACTGGCACTAAGGAACCCATAAAAAGTCCCTTGTGTTCCTACTGCTCTGCTGAGCTGGTGCACCCTCATCTTGATGCAGTCTGTGGGTCACAGTGATGGTGTAGCCATGCTGTGTGTCAGAGCTGCCAGCTGTGTCACCTCTGTCACATCAGACATGTGGCACATCCTGCTGCTGCCCTGAGAGCCAGTCCCACCAGTCCTCTCTGGGCCCAGGGTTCTGCTGTCACACTCACCCTCTGCAAAGTATTTTGTGATCCTCTGTATCAAGGATGGCCATTGGGATTTAGAACCAGATGACCTTTAAGGTCCCTTCCAACCCAAACCACTCTAGGAAAAATGAAGTGATATTTATTTTGAAAGATGCCTCCTTAATGCCTCTGGGGTTCTGTAGCATTTTGAAGGACCTGGTCTTCAAACCAGGTGGTGATGGCCTTCAGCACAACCTGCTCTGGTGGCTGCAGGGGTCCCTGGGTGTTTGTAGCCCATGTTTGCAGCATGTGTTGGGCGTCACCGTGGGCACTGGTGTGACAGGCACTCTGTTATTTTAAGCATTAGTGTTTGTGTGCATTTTACACATTATAGCACTGCATTATTTAAGGCTGATGCATTATTAAACGTTCTCCTCAGCATGGAGAGTAGGTCACTTCCTGCAATTCCTGTCTCTGCATGAGTGAGTTAGGATGCTGTCTCTTATGTAATCCTTGCAGGCTGAATAATCGAGATCATAATACTATAGAGCTGATTAATAACATTTAGTACTCCATTAATGAGGAATTTTGTTGGAGTGCTCATTGAAGACATCTGTGTTACCATACTCAGTTTGTTCTTTCTGCTTGAGTGCCTGGAACTAGAAGAACAATCATTACTTAGTTAATAATGATGTGCTTCCTAAAATAAAGGCTTGTAAATTCATTTTTATGCCCATAATCACATTTTTCTACTGTGAGAAGAATGGGGGAGCTGGGAATTGTCTCTTTCCCATCTTCCTGAAAAAATGTATCTAATGATTAGAAGCATATAATAAGAGTGTTTGTCCTAGCCAAATGTTTCCCCACTCCTGCTAATCAGGGTTGGTTTGAGAGCCAGCACTGTTTGTGGAAGGCGATGCAATCACTGGGGCAGTGTGGCAGATTTAAATCTGTAATAAAAGCCCTGGGGAAATTAACAAGACAAAACATTAACCACAGACTAAACATTAACATATATTAGCATTTTTATTACACCTGTAGAAATGGTAAATGTGCTTGGTTACTACTATTAAAAAGTTTATGTTCTATCCCACATCATCTCAATGTATATTTTTGGTTTAAGCCCTTTAGAATTTAATTAAGCAGAATTCTGTAGCAGCACTTGAGTAATAGACTTCAGGTTCACTTTTATGGTGACTTTGGAGATACACGGGGCACAAATGCGATCTTTATAATGCTAATAAGGCTTGTGATGTGTGGTGGAGCAGGATGTTAAAAAGAACTGGGGAAGAAGCAGCAGTTGAAGCAGCTGCCTTACTGAGGCTTTCAGCCTCCCTGGTCCGACTGGGTTCCATCACTGAAGGATGCTTGGGGTTTAGTGGGCACCATGTGGTTCCTCCAAAGACAGCATGTCTGTGGTCTCTTGGTGTTCTGTGCATGCTGTAGCTAATCACCCTTTCAGAAGCTGTGTTCAAATCAATTATAGCAGTTAATCTCTTTTCAGTTTAATGTGTGGCTTCTCCCAAAGGAAACTCATGGATAAGTATAAAATGACTTATGTGAACTCCAGAGAGCAAAGGAGATTGTGGGAGGAAATCTTCAAAAATGAGGCCATCCCCTTGAGGGGAGAAAAATGCTGTGTCTTCCTGGAGAATGAATCTATAAGCAGAAGGGTTCATAGAAAAGACAAATGGAAACTCCATGTAAAGTTTAAGCAAAGGTCAAATACAGCAAACTCTCCTTTAGAGCAGAGTGGAGCTCCTGGGCTGAATGAGAAGTGGCAGCAGCAGGTATCTAGCAGTGTCTAATGCACTCTCTTCTTGTCCAGTGAGAAACTGATTAGCTACTTCTTTTTTGTCTTTTTTTCCCCCCTTCTAAATCATCTAGAAGATTACCTTTAAAATGTTCTTACTCTTAAAAGCAAAGCTCAGATTGGCACTGAGGATCCCAGTGTGCTGCTTTCCAATCCTTTCAACCCTGGATTTCCTTACTGATGTGCAAGATAAGATGTTTTTGCCCCATGTGGCCACGCTGCCTGGTGCCTTGGCAGCAGAGTGGGTTCATCAGGAGCCTCAGGGTGTCAGCAGTGCCATCCTGCCATAGCCAGGCTGGTACAGCCCATCAGCTGCACAGAGACTGTGATGCTTTGCACAGAACCTGCTGCTGTGGTGACTGTTTCTTTGATAATTAACTCCAGTCATCCCAGTTTCCGTGGGCTGGCAGGTGCCCACGTGGATCAGTGCTTGCTTTACACCAGTGCATCACCTCAGCCCTGGTGGAGCTGGTCCCTGGCTGCTCTCAGTGCATCCCTTCCTGGAGTCCTCAGGCACCTCTTATCTCAAATTAATGGGGAAGCGTTAAAGTGGGCTGATAGTGCTGCTCCATTAGCCTGGTCCCTGTGCTCCTCTCAAATCAATGTTCTCTCTAAAGCAGAGCCATGGCAGCTCCCAGGGGTGTTGGAGCAGCTGCTGCTGCTCCCCCATGGGGCAGTGCCAGGAGCCCTGCCCTGCCCAGTCTGGAATAAAGCAGTGGAACTGGGGGTGGTGGTCCTCAGAAGGCAAAGTGTTCCCCTTGTGGTCTGGGTCACACTTGCATGGAGGAGGCTAATTAAATCAGGTAATTAGTGAGTTTGTTAATGAGCCGGGGCAGGGAAATTTTGCTTTGGTTGTTATGTGTCAATGGCTTTGGGGGTTTGTGAAAGCTCAGAGCTTTGGGAAGGTTTTTCTTGCCTGGTGTCCTCTTGCAGCAGTTTTTCAGTGGCCTGGCAGAGTATTTTAAAAAGAAAGTCCAAGTCTTGTTGCCTAGAAAACACACTGGCATTTGGTTTACTTTTTTGTGGCTTTATGTGTCAAACTTCAGCCTCTTCTGAATTAAGGCACAGCTCTCACACTGACTATACTTTAGATAAGGGCTGGTTTATATTAATGATCCCCCTGGTAGCATGGGGAGCCTGAGGAGAAGAGCCAGTTCTGTTCTGTCAATTTGCTTTGAATTTCACATTTACATTTGTGTGGTGGGAGGAAACCACATTAAACACTGTTGCTTGATACAAGTTTGGATTAGAGATGCTCCCCTCCTTTTGCTCTCCCTCTTGCAGACACAGCACTGTGCTGGGGAGCTGACTGTCCTTGCTCCTGCCAGAGCAAGCAATACCTGGAGACCAGAATCATCACACTTGTTTCTCCTCAAGGTCTGAGCTTGTATCTGTTCCTTCTCTGACTGCCCTATAGTGGCATTTTTATTTTCTTTGTGGAGCCTGCTTTAAAATGATAGTGGTTAGGAAGAGACTGGGAAGCTGTGTTCGTGTGTTCCTGAGCCTGCAGTGTGGACTCAAAAGGAGGGAAAGATTGAAATAGGATTTCTGAGCTGTCCTAGGACTGCTTGTGGCCCAGCAGACTTTGGCAGATGGTTTGTGAAATCCTGCCCTCCCCCAAAAAGCGTACATGATGCCGCCCCTGCAAATGAGCAGGCAATCTGTTACTTCTACTTTCACTCACTTTATTTTAAGTTCACATCTCAGCCGTGTTTTTGTTTGACTAAAGGGTGACAACCATTTCACTGTGACTTCACAAGATGGGCTGCAGGGTTGGGCTTTTTTCCTGCATAGCTTAGTTGGTACTTGAATAAATAAATAAGTAAAAACTTGGTGGAAAGTTTGAACAGTGCCTCCTATCTGTAAAGATTTCATCAGCTGTCCCATGTCACAGCTAAGACAATCCTGTTTGTGGTTTCCTCCCACTCAAGAGGGATGGCTGGAGTCAGTGATCAATGATTTAACTTGATGATTGTAGAGGTCTTTTCCAGCCTTCTGGATTTGATGTATCTTGGTACCCAGATGCTGTGTGGGGCTGTGAGGATGCAGCTCCTGGGCAGGATTTGGGAGCAGTGCTGGGTGGGAGATGAAGCATCCCCACTTTGAGGGTCTCTGCTGTCTGGAGCTCTCGGGTGCTGCCACTGTTGGTGCTGTCACTCTGACCCTCCCCTCCCATTCAGCACCTCTGCATCCTTGGGAAAAAAATCTTGATCCTGGACCTGCTCTTCTCTCAGGGTTTGATAGGTTTTTCCAGCTGAAAGCTGGGCTTTGGGAAGGGATTGGGGGGATTTTCACAGAGCTGGGGAGAATCAAAGGGAGTCATGACTAACGGCAGGTTAAAATATCTGACCTGTTCCCACTTCTCCACTTCCTGTGTCCCTGCAGAGTGTGGGTGCTGTGGGGCATTCCTTCCTTTATACCCACTGTCCTGGAGCTTTTTGTATCTTGTGTTTTCCTGGAGGAGGTTTCATGGCAAGTTTCATCTCTGACTTGGGCAGAGGAAAAGCTCACAGACCCCCTGAGCGTCCTGCAGGTCTGCCCTTTGCAGGGACAGTGGCAGCAGCCAGAACAGAGAGAGCACAGACATCCAGACCCATTCCACACTGGGGGGTCTCAGATCCCAAATGCCCTTCTCCAGGTCTCCCACTGTCCTGTGATTTCCTCCTATTCCTGTCTGCTTGCATTTAACCTGTAAATGTTATGAGAGGGATGGGTGCTGACAGAAAGCCCAAAAAGCAGATCCATTATTTTCTAACCAGAAAATAGCCCAAAATGTGATCCATTTTCTGAATCCCTCCCTCTGTTTTTGAAGCCTGCCAGGTGATTTTGGGGGGGCAGTAGGGCTGATACATTCTTATGCAGGACTTGGTTTTGGCAAGGCAGGGAGGAGGCACAGCCAAAGCAGGACAGAATAGGAAAAACCAGGTAAGATACTGCAGAAACTGCTCCCCTGGCAGCTGCAGGAGGAACTGCTTTGGCAGAGGGAGCTGCAGGTGCAGAAGGACCAGTGGCAGCATCTCTTCCCACTGTGATGTGAACAGAAACTGCAGTGCCCAGCTCCCCGGAGGTTTCTGTTTTACTCTTTGCTGTATGACAGCCTGAGCAAACAAACTGTGCTGCTCTTGATAATGAAAGAGGTGACATTACTAATTTATTTGCCCACCCAAATGTAGGATGTAATAGAAGAGAATTAATCTCTTTACACATCAGATGCTTGCAGCTTTGGGTGTGCTTTTAACCTCTGGTTTGCAGCTTACTGGGATTGCCTTGGGTGTGCTGTGGAGATGAATGAGGTGCTGCAAGGAATGGGCATTTTATGGGTGTGTGGTTGGTCCCAGGCCTGGATGTGGGTGGTGGGATGAGGCTCAGAGAAGGTGAGGTTGGTGTTAACTGTGGAGCCTTCGTGGTCCCAGCCAAGCTCCTTTCACAGCCCAGCATGGATGAGTCCTGCAAGAGCAGCACAGGCTGGATAAAAAGGAGATTTTCACAGTGGCAGTGGTGCCACAGGGGGGCAGATGTCCCTTGGTAGTGTCCCAGAGAAGGAGATGGTGGCAAACCCATCCACAGCAGTGGCCAGTGCTGGGTCAGTTTTGGGACAGTGGCCATGGAGGGAGCTTGAATGAGGGGTGTTGGATTCCTTCCCTCCCTGCTGCAGCTGGTTCCTGAATCATCTGTATGCTAATGAGCTAATTTGTGCCATTAGCAGAGCCCTGTTAATCAGGGCCTCCCACGATATGACTGGGCTGTGGCCCCAGTGCTTGCTGTATCTTAGTCCTGGGTTTTTTAATTAGTAGTGATGTGTATGATGCTCATCCCTGGGCATCTGCAGTGCAGTCTGTGCAGATGCTGAGCTGCCTCAGGATGCAGAACCAGGGTTTTAGGATTTTCCTTCAGAGGGGAGGTGTTTCCTAAAAGTCTGACTGGAGTGCAGAGTGTTGACAGGAAGGAAGGAGCAGGGAACACCTCAAGCCCCCTCCTGCCAGCCTAAGTTTGACTTGACACACAAAGATTTGCCTGTCACACCTGCAGCTCAGGGGTTTTGATAGCCCCAGGGCCACTTCAGTGCCCCAGCATTTTGCCTGAAGCTTCCTACATTCCTTCCCAGGGGTGGGTATTTATACAAAGCCAGGTTGTAACCTTAGCACAGAAGTTTGCTTTCAGGTGCTTGCTGAGCTATGAGCAGGATGGGGATGACAGGATGATGGCAGCTTGTGTGCAGGTGCCAGTTTGCATCTCAGCTGCTCCCCTGCAGTCCCAGCACAGCTCACACCGCTGTGTTTGTGTTTTCCAGGTCAGTCGGCTCTGTGGCCACGCTCAGCAGAGGCACATCCGATCTGCTCATTATCCAGAAGACCTTTTCATTGACAAGAAAGTCCTGAAAGTGACTCACTTTGAGCAAGAAGAAACTTTGTCGAGCAGAAGGAGGTGAGAATGTTCAGTGCCTGCTGGATGGGCTGCAGGAGCAGCCACCATATGGAATGGTCCTGTGGAAGCAGATGGAAAAGCTCCTTATTTCCCTTACCCATAAATCTGGCTCTGAGCATCAGAGCTGCTCTGTGGTGGGCTCTGAAGGGCAGTGAGGCATCTGCATGGGTTTTCTCTCCAGGTCAATACACCAAATGCCTTGTCTGGGTTCCTTGGGCACTGCTGTAGTGTCTGAAATACTCACAGGTGTAGTTATAGATAGAAATGGTCCCTCCAGCCTGAACTGTTACATGTTACACCGTGTGTGGGTAAGGGGAATGCATTTCTTGCTTTTTGTGTAGTGTTTTATGGTAGTTCAGAGATGTTAACAGCCTTTTACTGAATGTTTTCAAAGGAAGCAGGTGCCTCCACTGCTGGCACTGCACCCTGTGCTTCCTCCCCATGTAAGTAGAAGCTGTAACTGAGTGGTCTCACACTGTCAAGGAGCAGCATCTCCCCTCTGGATCTGGAGGCACACCCAGAGATACACTGTGAAAGGAAAGAAAAATTCCTGTGGAAGAGAAACAAGCAAGCTTGGCAATTTTTGAAACTGGCAGTAGACTAAATTGGGTGGATTTCTCTGTGAAGACTCACAGGGCCACATTCTTGATGAGGTTCCCATGAGATAGAGCACCAGGGCTTGCATTCCTCTGTTGTCTCAACACGTCGGAGGTTACACAGCCCAGACTCTGACAGAGATGTCCTTTGAAGACTCTGAAGGCTGATGAAATCTGCTGAGATGAATTACATGGGTTCATACCTGCAGGTACAGAGGAATTCCTCCCTGCCCTGCAGGGAGCTCTGCTCCCCAGGAAAGTTTCCTTCCTGTTCTCCCCAGCTCTGCTGGGGTTTGTGGAACTGGAGCAAGGCAGTGCCTGGGATGTAAGGAGCTGGGTGCCAGGGCAAGTGAGGCTCCTGCTTGGGGTTTGCCATATCATGAGATATTTTGGCTCATTTTGGCTTTCCAAATGGTTGGATCTCTGCCCCCCTGTGAGGCCAGTGCAGGAGATGGATGGAGGAGGGGGTTCACGCAGGAGCTGACTGCCTGGAGCATCCCTTGGATTTATGCAAGGGCCTCTAGGCTGAATACACATCTTTTGGAGGGGCTTTGACTCATCAGACAAACCCTTGTTCATTGGCCTGGGCAGTGCCAGACAGTGCCATGGCCAGGCAGGGTGTGCTGGGTGCTCAGAGGCAGGACTAGAGTGACCCTGTCCCTGCAGGGGCAGGAGAAGGAACAGGGGCAGGAATGGGAACAGGAGCAGGAGAAGGGGAAGGGGCAGGAACAGGGGCAGGAGAGGAACAGGAACAGCAGGAGAAGGAACAGGGGCAGGAATAAAAACAGGAATAGAAACAGGGGCAGTAGAAAGGGGCAGGGTCAGGAATAGAAACAGGAATAGGAGCAGGGGCAGGAGCAGGAACAGGAGAATGGACAGGAGCAGGTACAGGAGAAGGAGCAGGGGCAGGGACAGGAGCAGGGGCAGGGACAGGAGCAGGGTCAGGCTCCTCGCAGTGAAAAGGCAGCACAGAGCTCAGGCTTCCTTCTCTTGGTGTCGCCTGCCCCCAGCTGGCTGTCACAGGCTCTGGCTGGAGGGAACCCTACAGAATCCCAAAGCAAGGAGGGATGGAGGGAGCTGCACACCCTCTGCACACCAAACTACCTAGGGCTGCAGGGCAGCTCCCCATGGCTGGCAGGGCACACACAGCCCCGGGGGATGCCCCTGAGAGTGTTCCCTACTCCAGGTGCTAATTCCTCACCATTCCTCTCAGGGAGCAAGGAGGCTGAGCAATAACCCCTTGCCAAAGGGGGAAATGTGCTGAAACCAAACAAGACCGCTGTGAGGCCAAGTCTTACTGCCTCGAGTCCCTGCTATTCATATTATCTTCCTTTTGGTGCTACTTACCTAATTAAATCTGCCACTCTTCCCTGGTGACAGCTGCTGAGTGTCCCTGAGGGATTGGTCCTAGGCTGGAGGGATGTCACATCCCACTCCCAGAGCCTCTGTAACCACTGGCAACATCAGAGATCCCATGTCAGCCTGTATTGTGACCACTGCTGCAGGTGATCAGCTGGAGATCCTTGTTGCTGGGAAGGGAGAGCACAGGGTTGGGATGCAGCCTGGTTCACATCCCCTCTGTGTCCTGCAGCTCCTCCTGCAACAGAGCCATTCTGATGAGTGCAACCTGCCCCTTTGAATGCAGACTGTGACCCCATGGCCAGCCCAGTGCATCCCTTCAAATCGTGTCCTTTTGATGGAGCAGCATGAAGCACAGCCTTAGCCATGTGTACAGGTGTGTGCTGAGAATGTCAGCTCTGCCCTGCTACCAAAATGCCACCTGCCCTTGCAGCAGTGCTGGATGGCCAACGTCAGCCAGACAAAGCCCCTGAAGGGCCTCTGTTGCTTTCTGCAAAGCAGAGGGGACACTACAGCCTGAGCCCTTGCTGCTCAGATGCACCCCATGGATGTGTGGCCTGAGCCAGTGGCACCTTTCTTAGGAGCTGTGGCAGTGCATAGACTGTGTCTGATTTTTGCCTGGTGCAAAGTTGGGCTGAGCTTCTGCTGCCCCCACATCCCTCCCCATCACCAGCAGTTTGCCCTGGGAAATGTGGGTTCAGCCTTTGAATAACATCGAGGAAAAACACAAAAGCTACTTTGGTTCAGAAATAAAACTGATTCTTTGTGGTTTATTTGCACATAACTGCTTTAATATTGTGTTTGTGTGACTACCTTCACTGGTTAAAATGCACCAACCTCATCCTCTCTTCTTTTAACTGAGCACCCTGTTCTCTCCCTTTCTTCCAGGGAACTGATTGCAAAGCTGAAGTCCCACAGCAGTTTTTACAGCAGCTTGCCAGAGTACATCTGCAACCACAGCTCTGCTGTTCAGAATGACACCCTTTGCTGGAATGGACAAGAACTCGTGGAGAGGTGAATCACATCTCCCTTGCCCTCCTCCCCTGTGCTGCTTACCTTTTGCTAACCAGGCACAGAAGCAGTCTGTGACCAGGACATGCTCCCCTAGGGACCTTGTGCAGAGGAGTGTCCAGCTGTGCTGCAGCTCAGATGGATGTGGGAGGTCTGCACAGACAGAAGTGCTTGTGTGCTGCTCTGCTCAGTGCTTTCTACCTGGTGAAAACTCTGCATCCATCATGGGGTTTGGTCCCCTGCACTGCACAGCATGGGGATGTCTCCAGCCAGATTGGTGCCCTTAGCAGGACAGAGTGGTTGGCATCCCCTGCCCCACCCAGGGAGGGTCAAGGAAGACTCCCTTGTTGAATTTCTCCTTGCTTTCAGCTGGGA
This sequence comes from Oenanthe melanoleuca, assembly GCF_029582105.1. Taxonomy (NCBI): domain Eukaryota; kingdom Metazoa; phylum Chordata; class Aves; order Passeriformes; family Muscicapidae; genus Oenanthe; species Oenanthe melanoleuca. The sequence goes on along the minus strand of NC_079338.1, from coordinate 12,978,832 downwards.
GAGGTGAGGACCTCTAAATCCTGAGCAGTGGTGCCACTGCTGCCCTCTGCCCACCACCAAGTCCTCTCTGCTGGAGCCATTCCCCCCAAGGTCCAGCTTGTGCAGTGGCTGCTTTTCCCTGCCCCACTCACCATTTCAGAGGATACACCAGTGGTAATCGAGGTTAACAGAGGCACCTGCAGGATTCATACCATAAAGAGGAAGGAGCTGTTAATAGAAATGGAGATTTTTCTTGCAAAAAATGCCCCTTGGGAATGTTAAATAGAGTTTGGAGATGTTTTTTATAATTATACATAAATCTCCTCTAATCACTCTACTTTGCAAAGCATCTCTTGCTATTAAGTATTTTGCATAAAGGAAGAAATAGAAATAAAATCAGGAAGTGGTGAAATGTTGAGATATTAATTATGACTTCTTGATCAGTAACTTCAGGTGGTAATTAGCCTTTGCTTGCAATACTGACCTGAAACACTGAATAGACCAAAATAGCATCAAACTCTATTTTGAAAAAAAACCCCACTCAACATCTAAGATCACATGCTTACTAAAATGTACTTATGTTGCCTAAGGAAAGATGTGTCCTCTATTGGTACTTATTTCTGGAAAATCTTGATTTTCCATGCCTGATATGTTCAGCTGGAAAGAAAAATATTATTTCAATATTCTCTCACTGATTGTTAATTAAGACTTCTAAAGCAGGGCTAGAAACACTGCAGCTCTGGAGAGGGAGACTTAGGGTGAGGTTGGGCTTAGTGAAGTTCACTGAGGTCATGACCAGTGGCCCTGGTGACACCACAGCTGGGTGAAGTGGTAGCAGGGGAAGGATGCTGAGTCCAAATCCTCCTGGAAATTCAGAGCAGATTAAACATGACTTCAGGTGATTAATGGCCTTCAGCCTTCTGCTGAGAATTCTAGGGGACTGTTGTGAGCACAACATGATATCACACAGCTGCCATGGCATGCTGTGGGGCAAGGCAGGGAGAGGATAAAGTCTGTGTGCATGAAGGGGGCACCAAGATATCAGCCCCTGGATGTTGAGTTAAGGAATAAATCCTCTACTGGGCTTGAAGATGGTGTGCCTTTCCACTCCTCTCCTTGCCCCCTCTGATCTGTTGCACAGATGTTGCCACCCCTGGCAGCTCCTATGAAATATTAATGATAGTTCCCTTGCAGGTAGATATTAGAGGTTTTTGCTGTGAGCAGGGAGACCTCAGCTAAATAAAGCTGAGCTGAGATAATGGTCAAGGGTGCTTTTCTACCAGGACCCACTTGCAGAATGTTTCAAATAGAAGCAAACATAGTTAAAATGATCTCTACACTGGCTGCTTCATGTGTTTGGACTTCCCAGCTTGGCATCTCTTTCAGTGTCTGGGAGGATTCCTGAAAATCAGGAGCATATAAGGTAACAGTGCTCGAGTACCCTAAGCTGCCAGTTCCTTTATTTCAATGTTTTCCCCAAGAGGGAGCCAAGCAGCTGTTCATGGTGTAGCAGCTCTTACTCAAGCTATTCTGAGAATGTGTGTTATGTACTGGAGAAATTATATTCTCCTGCCTGACTGGTGTGTGTCTGTTGGTGATCAGACTCCATCTTGCCACTTTTTGCAAGAAATCTGGTGTGGTTTGAATATCTGGTATTAATTTCAGGGTGCTGTCCTGGTGCTTGTCTCACATACGTGGTGGCAGCCATAGAGAAGGATGGTGGAGACGTGGTGGGATGGTTCCTGTGGCTGGAGTGTTGGCATGGAGGGGTACAGGCTCTTTGAAAGGACAAGCAGGGGAGACAAGGATGGGGTGTCTATGCCAGAGACCAGCTGGAGAGCCTGGAGTTCCACCTGGGGCTGGATGAGGAGCTGACCAAGAGCTTTTGGGTCAGGAATAAAGGGAGGGCAGAGACAGGTGATGTTATAGTCTAGCTCTGCTTCAGGCCACCCAACCTGGGTGGATGAGGCCCTTTATAGACAGACACAAGCCAGACTCACAAGCCCTGGCCCTCCTGAGTGACTTCAGCCCTGGTCTTTGCTGGAGGACAACACAGCAGGGCATAAGCAGTCCCTGGGTTCCTGGATAAACTAGAAAGCTCCTGCTGAATCTGCTGGTCAGATGAAGACCAGGACAGAGTGATGGTTGGGTGGATTCTGTGCTTCCATGTGTTTCCATGTCTGGTGCTGTGTGGGCAATGGATAAAACAATGTTGGGTCTGCAAGGCTGGTGTGAGCATCTGTCTGAGCGTGTCCAGGATTTGATTGTGTTCCTGTAGGGATTGTAGCTATTTACTTCTTGCATTTCTAATGTAGAACCTGAGTGTTCATTAAGTTAGAAAAGAGCCCTACTGATTTCCTATCCATTTCCAGACCTCCCTGTCATGACAAAATTTGATAGCTAATCTAAGCACTTTTCCTATAACATGTTAGATCAAGCCTGGAATAGCAACTTCACAGCCCTTGCAGTGCAGCCAAGGATTTGGTAATACCAACAGTGTTATCCTGTTATTTGATGCAAACAGTCCCTTCTGCACCCTCCATTCCTCCTCCTATGGTTTTTCTGGCTTGGTATTTACTCTGTCCTGTTTATCCCAGTGCTTTGTTACCCACTGGCAATGAGAGTGTCTCTCCTCCTCATGGGCTGGATGTGCTCAATGTCTTTCCACTGGGTCTCACTTCCCAATCTGAGCCTTGAACCATCCTCTGTTTCCTCCTTGCTCTTAAGCCCCTCTGCCCTGACTGAAGTTGGCATGTTTGGGGTTCCAGTAGAATGCAGCTGCCCAGAGTATTTTATCCCGCTTTTAATCCTTTGTGGTTTTCTAACTGAATCTTGCTTTGTGTTCCTTTGTGATCACTTGCCTCTCCACACTGGACCATCTAATGGCAAGAATTTATCCTCCTTCCCGAGGTTTGATCTGTGGTTAATAGTTTGATTGTCATCCCTATTGTGGATTTAGGACATGGTGCCTCAAAAGCACTGCTTGCAAACAGTGGCAGCCACACAGGAAAGGTTGATTTTCCTGTAAAGCATAACAGTGCCTTGTGTCTTTTGCTGTGCTTTTGAGTGGTTGAAGAACATAAGCCAAAGTGGGAAGAAAAAATAAAAGGCAACACATTCCTGCTTTTCACACTTTTCAGAGTGTGCAAAAACACACTGTGCTTTTATGGGATGCCACAAAGGTTCACAGCAAAAGCCACAAGTGGCACATTTCACCACTTGCAAAGAGCTTGTTGAGGGGTCACAGTGCTTGGGTGTTTGTGGGAGCTGGGGACCAGACCTGCTGCACCTTGCTCTGTCTGTGCATCCCTGTGCACCTCTCTGCAGCTTTCCTGGGCTCAGTTCCAGGCACTTCCCTGAGACAGATGTGTAGGCAGGGTGGGACCTGCTAAGCCAGGCTTGCTGTGATGCCCTTCCTTTCCTCTCTCTTCATGCCCCATCCTCTCACCAGACCTCCTGCTGGTGGTGTTAGGTGGTGAAATGTCCAGCCTCTCTTATCCTTATCTCCATCCTAAGTAGAGAAAAAACAGAGGTGGATTCTTATCACTGAAGTCCTGACTGAGTAATTAGCTCATTTAAAGCCTTCAGCTTAAGTCAAGTAAGTGCTGAGATATCAAACTCACCTCAGTTTCTATGGGAGCTCAGCATTGGAATCTCAAAGGTGATTCAAACTTCATATATAGTATCAGGGTTTTGCAACACTTAATACTAAAAGCCTATTAAATCTAGATTCTCAGAGCTTAATAATCTGCTTACATGAGAATATTCTTTTCAAGCTGTTCTGAGTAGAATGACAGCAGCATCTGCCCACTGTAAAACTTGTAAGCACATTAAGCCTTCCTGTTAGATACTGCCATTTCCAAATTTCTCAAGACAAACGTGTACATTCATCTAAATTACCAGCATAACTCTTGTTTTCTTTGTACCAATTCAAAATTAATATATTTTTAGCACCTTGCCAGATTCTCTTCTTCAAGCTGGAGTCTCATATTTCCCTGCTGTTGCCAACGCACTGTGGTTTGTTTTAATCATACAAATCATAAACAATGAAAGCACAATTGGAAGCAAGACAGAAAAATGAGATTCTGTAATTGGAACAAAGGAAATTCCATGCCAGCAATAACCCTTTAGTTCATGAAGGGTTTGGTTATTTCTGGCAGTGCTGCAAAATATCTGATCCAATGGAATCCCCAAAGAGGGGGCTGTATAACTTTTCAAGCCCATAAAACACAGCTTTGTAGCAAGTATAAGCTATAATGAAAGGATAGTAGGCAAATTCAGTGGGTTATTGAGTGGCCATGATTATTTCCAGAATATTTCAGAAAAGAAGATAATGAATCATCCTCTGTCCTGCTGCTTGATCTCAGGTTTAGCCAATTTTTTCATTATCAGTTTGTCCTGAACTGAAATGAGAATGGAGGGAGACTTCAGGCTGTCTATGAACTCCCATTGTTTTGCTATGAATATTACACTTTTTGCTGTTCCTTTGAAGTCCCAGAGCCAGGTGATTACCTGAGACCTCACATTTATGACCAAGCCATCATCTGCAGCTGTGGAGCTTTGAGTGGGACAACTGGGAAAGAAGCAGCACTTCTCTTGGCAGGGAACTGACACAGCAGGATCTCAGGGGGTCTCAGAGGCTGCCAGGTGTTGATATTTGGAAATCCAGCAGAAAATAGTTCCTTTTTAGTTAGGTGAGAACACTCCCCCACTGAGAGCGTTGGATCCTCCTGGTTGCTTTTGAAGCAGCTTGTTTGGAGCTGCTGGTGTAAATTGACTGCAGCATCACGAGCTCTGCAGTGACTGCAGGGACTCTGCCAGCAGGCAAGCAATGCCAGGAAGGCACCTGAGAGCCAAGCACCCACCTCTGCCCTGCCTCTTGCACTCCCAAGAAACAGATGCCTGTGCATGGTCATGGGATGCTGGGGACAGCACGCCATGTGGAAGGGAACAGTGGGGTGGAGCTGCACCCCATACCCAGTCTGGGATGGGGTTTGACTGACCAGAAGTCTCTGGACAATCTGTCTTTAGAGGGGAAACTATCAGGGAAAGAATTGTCACCTCTTCTGGAGGCTGGTGGGCACATCCAGGAGTTGCACCCTGACTGCAGGGCAGGGTGAGTGGGTTGGAAACAGCTTCTCCAGCTTTTGGCTTCCACGTTTCCACTGCTGATGTGACACTGAGGTGGTCTCACTAAACTAGAAATTAGCAGGGTCAGAGAGTAAAATGTTGGCTTCACCACTGCACCCACCTTTACTGACCTGTGAAAACCAGCTGGAGGGAAGAGCTGGATTCCTATAAGGAGTAAGGGGGGTGGAGGCAAAACTTGTCTTCTTTTTCTCCCCTTTTTCATCTCTTTTGCCTCCTATGTGGTAGGGACTCCATGTCACCAGTCCACATGATCTGTAGTGAGTCACATCTTGAAATACAGAGCAGCTTGGGGGTCTGGGGGAATGTTGCTCTCTCAAACTCAGGTGTTAACTCTTGTGCAATGAAACCTCTGTGTTGTGTTGTGTTGTGTTTGTCCCCCACCCAGTCTCTCTAACAAGTATAATTCAGTGAACACAGGTAGTGGAGACAGAGCCTGTGAGGGATACTGTGCTGTTTAAACTGGAGATGTGTTTGAATAAATAATTTGCAAGGGGAAGGCAGGCATAAATTAATTGTTATTTGAATGACATACTTACTTTCCTTTTTCTAAAAGGTGTAATTCTTTTTGTTTGACTTTCAGGATTACTTTCTCTAAATCACATGTCAGGCATTGCAGTAACTCATCTCAAAGTCTAGCAGGGCTGAGTAGGATGAACACACATTTTACACTCATTGCCATGTATTTAAATAACATTTGTCATCTTGTCTTCTTTGCTCTGAAATGAAAGCTTGGAATGAGCTGCATTTGGGCTGGAAAACCAAACATTCACAGGAGACATTTGTGCATGGTGGAGAGGAAAGGAGAGGAAAATCCCTCAATTTGACAGCATACTTGGGCATTTATGTCTGGTGGATGAGCAGAAGCAGGAAGGGTCTGCAGTTGTACTCTCCTCACAGGAAACTTCAGATTATTGGTGTTTTCATAAGGTGGTTGTCTTTAAAGTCATTTTACAGTGATATTTGTGTTTGGAAATCACATCCCCAGCAGGAGCCCATACCCAGGGAGCCCAGGCAAGGAGATGCTGCTGACTGACGTTGAGACACGTCAAGGAGATAAATATTTTGGGCTTTGCTTGTGAAGTGTGAGCCAGACCTTGCTCATGTTGCAACACTGATACCCCTCCAGCACACAGACCCCCGGGGTGGGGTGGGGGGCTTTATCCACTGTGCATGTTTGCTGTTCCATGCTGGTATCAATCACCATGGCAGAGGCATGTGGTGGGTTTCATGGAGTGGCACAAGTGTCCTGCAGAAGGGGCTGTTTTTTTGGTATAACCTGAAAACAGCTTGAGATGGCTCAGAGATTTCTCCTCTTTTGCACTGGCTGGAGAGCATGGGAGGAAGGTGGGGCTTTGTCTTTTTTGCCTGCAAGCCCAGCAGCCCTTCAGCCTGGGGGGGATGCAGAGGATGGGCACTGTCCTGGACCCCCATCCTCCAGCTTGCTGGGGGCTGCAGAAGCATCTCTCTGCCAAATTAAGGCCTGGCTGCTTTGCCTGGGCTGCAGGGAGGGGTGCCAGCTGCCTTTTCCAGCTTCTCTGGCATTTCAGGAATGCAGGTCGCTCACTGAAGCTGCATTTCAAAGCCTTTAACCCTTTGGTTGGCTGCATCCCACATGCCTGAACGTGGCCACTCCAGGCTGGTGCTGGGGCAGTGGCACAGCTGAGGGGAGCTGGTGTCCCCCTGGGAGCTGAGCCCACCAGGAGGTCTCAGCTTGGAGGAAGTGTCCCCAAAGCACCCAGGTCACACAGGACCCTGTCTCTGGCTGGTGGGATGTGTGGGTCCCCATCTCCTTTTTCTGCAATATATGCTCAAAGATGTGCAGCTTGCAGGGCCCATTGCATTGCTGCTTCAAATGCTTTCTATTATAATGGTGCAAATTCATTTTGGGTTGGGTACCACCTTTGTATCTGGCCAGGTGGGAGGCACCAGGAGGTGACACTATTTCTCCAACATCACTGTTTTAGGGAGAAATCCCTCTGCAAATGCTTTCAGGTTTGATTTGCTTCCTTCTCTAGTAGACTTTTTTCCCCTGAGAAGGCTGATCTGAGGTCCTCAGCACCCCAGAGAACCTTCTGGAGAACAGTTTCAGTCTCTGGAAATGGAGTTAGAGTATAGTATTGCTGTAGTATTGTGTTCCTCCCTACTATGTTGTGTAGGCTACAGAAATCCTCTCTGGCAGCCCTTGTGTGGATTTCAGAAGGGATTTCTCCCACTCAAACCCAAGCTATTGTGTTTCTTTATATAACACTGTTTAGGAGAGAGATTGTAATAATTTAGGGATGCACCAAGTGGGCTTGGTTCTGCTCTTGCTAAAACCTGTGTGAGTTTCCTGATTAAATCTCTGAAACCACAGGAGACCTTTCAGCAATGCACTTCTGAGTTCCACCAGTGTTTTAAATTAAATTTGTAGTGACACCAAAGATAGGAATTTCTTTGTCACCTAAAACCTCGTGTGTGCTGTGGCTGTTGACATCCAGTCCCCAGATGTGTTTGTCAGGGCAGCACGGTGGCATTAAGTGGCTGTGTGACAAATAAGCAGCAGGATTAATGGCTCACTGCTCCCAGTGCTCTGTCCCCCTGCAAAAAAAAAAACCAAAAAACCAGTTCAGCCCAAGTTTCAGCAGGTCTGTTCCTGCGGCAGCAGCCTCTTCCCACGAGATGGTGCTCGGAGCATGCAGGGCTGTGCCAGGAGCACAGGGGCTGCTGCAGCTGGCCCAGGCTGGCCCCAGACTAGCCCAGGCTGGCCCCTGCTCCCACCCACCCAGTTTTCAACCCTCCAAGTGCACCTATGAGAGTTTTTCTGAGCTGGGAGTGATTGTGTCTCAGGTGTAGCTGCGTTTTGTGCTTCCCAGGATAACACAATATAAATATATATTGTTTATAACTATAAGCAATAGTTTTTTTAAACGATTAAAAAAAGGCATTTTGTAAAATGCTGAGTGCTATGGGAGGCCCCAGGGGTGGGGTGTTGGGGTGCTGGGCTGGTGCTGAAGTGCAGGGGTGGGATGGCTGTGCAGGCAGCTGCCCCCCTGTTCAGGAGCTGCTGGGGTTTGGGAGAGCCAAGCTGGTGAATCTGCTTTGCAGTGGTGCCTGTAGCTGAACAAGCTGCTTATACCTGGAAAAGGAATATACACAGGTGTGTGTTCATGTGCTGTAGGCACAAACACCTCCTTCTCCTGTCCTTTTTCCTGTGTCATCTCTTCAGTGCAGCATCCTGCAGGGTTGCCAGCCACTAATGGAGATGCATAAGGGAATGTCTAGTGTTGGGGACCCAGCTGGGAGCTCCTGTACATGGAACTCCTGCTCTGAGATAGCCTTGGAGTGGAAATCTGCCTCAGTTCTGTAATTAAACTATGTGAGTATTTCAGGTCAGGGCAGATTGCTGCTGCAGCAGTATAGACTTGGGTTGCCTTTGCATCCCCACATTTCTGAGTAGATCTCATCCTCTAGTTCAGAGTTTAAGCAGAGTTTAAGCCAAGCCCCTGAGTATCCCCAAGCCCCTCAGTGTGCCCTGATAGCTCTTGTGGCCAAATGTCCACATGCCTCTTGCTTTCTACCCTAGCAAAGCATCCTCCCTGAGCTGGCCCCACCATCCCTCCTCTCTCCCTCCCCTTCTTTAAATGCCTACTAAAGTCTCACTTTCTCCCCAAAACCCATGAGAAATGGGCTGGCTGTGATTGCCTGAGCTTGCCTGGCAGCATGAGGGTGGAAGATTGGCTGGGCAGGGGAGCAGGGAGCTGACAGACAGGGAGGCAGCCACTAGGGCTGGTGCTGGGAGCTGGGTAAAAACATGATGTGTAGGAGATGAATGCAGAAAGGAAAATTCCTGCTGCTTACCCATGGCACTGGAAAAACAGATGTAAGCAAAGCAGACTGGTGCTGGTGTTATCTTCGAGATCTCACTTTCAGAGGCTGTGCAGAGGTTTGGTAGGGCCTGTTCTGGCTGCCAGCTCTTGGAGATAAGGACTTGTTTTGTGCTTGTGGAGCACCACAGCCATCTCTGGGGCAGCAGCCCAGAGCTCGAGCAGGCACTGGTGTGCTCTGTGCCACTGCTGTGGCTGCCAGCAGGCAGTGGTGGCAGCTGATGGCTCTGCCCAAACCTGAGTTTGAGTTTGGTGCTTGTCTTATGCTGGAGCATCATCAGCTGTTACCCAGGTCCTGAGTGCAGGGATGTGTTCCTCCAAAGGCAAGCATGCAGCACTCCTGTCCCTCTTCCCCTCCCTTAGATCACTCTGGTAAACTTTGTCATTCCATAAACCTTGCAGCAAGTGACTGTATATTTCTTTCCTAAGTGTTGATGAAAAAGCTGAGTGCAGCTTGGCCACCTTCCTCTGCAGAGCTGCCCTGGCAGTTTAATCTAGTCTCTGGGGGCTTTGCTGACTCCCATGGTACCTGTGTAAATCAAGATACCCTGTGGTGCAGAGCCCAGCACTGTACCAAAGTCAAGGTACATTCTGTCTGAGCAGTTACTTTGATCCCTAAGACTGGATCTCATCAAAGACTGAAATCAGGATTGTTTGACAACACCTATTTTCCATTAGCAATGTTGACAGCATTAATTATATTCTGATGCTTTAATTCTTTATTACTGAAATCACACATCAGTGATAGTCATTATTTTGCAAGGGGGTTGATGTTATGCAAATCAGCTTGCAGTTAACTGGGTCATCCCACTCATTTTTTTGGCTGTGGGCACAACACTACTGCTCTTGTACTGGAGTCTCTGTGGTCTGCCAAGATTTATTTTAAACAAACACAAGCAAGCCAGAATTTCTGAGCCAGCTTTTTTAGGACTCTTGGGTGCAAGTTATGTGAAAATATTTATCTCTATTGTATACTGTTTAACATCTTCCTTGGTTACTAATGGACTGGAAAGGACTTCATTGTCCTCGAGTGATACAACTACATCATCTTGCTGCTTTGCAAAGTCAGAGCAAAAATGTTTATGGGAATCTTCTGTCCTTTCTTTGTCATTATTAACTGTCTTGTGCTCTGGAAAGGGCCAGTGCCTGTCTTGGGATTTCTCATGTTTGTAGTGAATTTTAAAGATCTCTCCTCTATTACCCATCACATTGTGGTCTTCTCTGTTCTCTTTCTGCAGGTACAGTCCCCAGACCACAAGGAATGGAGCAAAAGCCCAGGCTGGCAACCACGAGGTGAAGGTGAAAGGTCCAGAGCCAGTGATCAGCCAGATCATTGACAAGCTGAAACACATCAACCAGGTTTGTTGCAGACGTGTCAGCAGGGATGTCTCTGCAGTGGGCGGTTTCCAAATCAGTTTGGCCTCCCCTGCTCTCTCCCTGGGCTCAGACATCCCAGGGATGTCTGCTCCATCTGCAGCAGCTCTGGGAGCCCTGAGTGCAGAGCCAGTCCCACCCTGGTCCTGCTGGATGTGGTTCTGCATGGTGCAGTGTCCTGGTTGGGAGGACAGGTGTCTGCCAATAAAGGGAGGAGCTTCTCTTTGAAATGGAGAATGTAAACCCCATCCCTCTAAATTATTATAATTTTGAATTTAAGGGGCTCTCAGGCAAAGATATGGGAATTAGGAATAACAGTTCTTTACTAGCAAAATTAAAATAGAAATACAGTATTACAAAGAACAATCCCAACACTGCCAGAGTCAGAATCCAAGCTGACACCCGTCAGTCAGTCAGGGTGTTGGCACAGTCCCATTCAATGGTGGCTGCATCCTCCTGCAGTGGCAGATGTGGTTCAGCTGCAGCAGTGCTCCTCTAGAAGGTGCAGTTTTCCTCTGAAGCTCCAGGGATGATGTGGAAAGGTCTGGCTTTCCTCTGAAATCCAGTGAAAATGGGCTGCTTTGGTGCTCCAAATCTCAGTTTTTATCTAGGTGGGAAAGGCTTGGCTCCTCCCCTGGCTGGAGCATCTCCCAGTGGGATGATGGAATTTTATCAGTCATGCCCTGGGACTCAATGGCTCAGCAGCAGATGATATCTCCCTGGAGGAAGGGTGAGTTGTGGAAAAGATAAAGATGATTGCCTCAGCTGGATTTAACTCATGGCCCATTAGCAGAGGATATCTCCCATACAGATAAGGGTCACTGCCCTGCCTGGTTTCAACAGATGGTGATAGAATACACACTTCTGGTCACATCCTGTATTGCAACCCAAGACATGCAGCCTCCCTGTGCCTGGGTCACGTGTGGATGCATGGCTGCAGCACAGGAATGCTCCTGCTGGGCATCCATGCCCTTAGGAAAGATGGAGCTGATGGGGTGCCCTTGAGCATGATGTGCTGGCAGGGGTCATGTGGCACATACTTGACATCCCCTCTGGTTGGAGGAGTTCCTTTTGGCATTGCTCATGGCTGGCAATAAGGGTCACTTTTTTTTTGTGTATCTCCCTGGGCATTCTCTCCCAGTCTGTAATGGGGCAAGTTACTATTGAATGGGGAAATGGCAGAGCTGGATGAGATCCTTTCTGCTGGGGAGGAAGCTTCCTTCCCACTGCCTCAGACCTGGCATCCTTCCTGGGACAAGCAGTATCTTGTGTCTACCCATTATGCCATGCCAGGTTAGGCCTGTGAGCAAGCCCTGCTGCTGCTAGGGAATTAGGTGGCAGCTCTGCAGAGTGTTCAGCCTGTGGCTGAGCCTTCCCCAGCACTGCCTGGGGCCAGCAGGGCTGGGGTCTGGTCTGAACTCTGCTCTCCCCTCTGTCACTGAGTGTGGATGGCACTCCTGGAGATGTTCCTCCTAGGCAGATAGTCTGGGCTTGCTGCTTTGCCAGGACTCAGCACTGGGAGCTCGCAGGGCAGATGCTGGGGTGGTAACTCTGTTAACACAGCTGAGCTGCCCCATCTCTCCTGAGAGAGCCCTTCCCAGGGGGATCTTGCCCACGGGGGCTGCAGCACGAAGCTCTGGGCACAGTGGGTTCCTGGGGTTAAGCCCAGCTTTGCTTCCCAGCCGGGTGGGCTGGGAGGGCGGCTCTGTTTGGAGTTGCTGGCTTAGCAACTTTTCTGCTAACCTCTGCTTTCCTGCTCTGAGACTGCCAGGGACTGTTTTCACAGCCATTCCCAGTTTAACCCCCGTGCTCTCTTAGGCAGGCATGCCTCATTAGGTGCTGTCTGGGAGCAGGATGCAGAGAGGGATTTGGGTCCCCAGGAGCACCCCACAACATGGGAGCTGCCATGGGCAGCAGCCCCACAGCCTGCTCTGCCTTCCCACGTGTTCCCTATGCTGAGCAGTGCCATCTGCCAACAGCCCATAATTATTAGAAGGGGAAAAGCAGGGGGAATAGCATAATCAGCTCCCCATTAAATGGGGTAGAGGGCAGGCTTCAACCTGCAGGTGATAATGATATTTTGCCATTCACAGTGAGAAAGTTGCACCGAACAAAACATGGTTATTATGTACTTGAAACTGCTGACATAAAGTGGTTGTGAAATGCTGGCTGCCAGTCTGGGTCAAGTTAGGTCTTTGCTGAACAGCTTGGGCTTCTGAGGAGTGGAGGTCTGTGGAGTGGGAGACCCTGGGTAAACACTGCTGTGCTCAACTCAGCTGTTTGCAGCAGCAGAGTGTCTCTGTCAGCTGCTGCTCAGAGAAGAATTGTGAGGGGGTGAGTACTTAGTCCTGATCTCTTACAGTGCTTCCCCCCCACTGGCTTGCAGTGTCAGGTTGGAATGTGTTATGGGGGCAAGCAAGCTGTTTTGGTTTGAGCAGCATAAATGTAAGAGCTTGAAAAATGTCAAACCCTCTTGTAAAGCTGTGTTTGAGAAAGAGGAGGAACTGAGAATAAAATCAGGAGAAAATGGGAAGTAATTTGTGCAAATTAGTTACAAAGCTTGCCCAGAGAAGCTGTAGCTGCCCCATTGCTGGAAGTGCTCATGGCCAGGCTGGATGGGGCTTGGAGGAAATTGGTCTGAGGAAGGTTTCCCTGCCATGGCAGGGGGTTGGAACTGCATGATCTGCAAGATCCCTTCCCACCCAAACTCAGCTGTAATTCTATGATATGATTCTGTTCTGTGGAGGGTCTGTAGTCTATGGTCAGTCACCAGGAAAGTGACTGTGGAGATTACTTAAATTTGGGATTGGGGGTGTCAGAGCTTACCATCACACTTATTTTCTTTTTTTCACACTTATTTTCTGGCTGAAGGAAGTTTTGAGCTCTCTTTCACATCTGGAATGCATCTTGATTGCCAAAGAGTATTAAATGTGGAAGGAAACAGCAGCTCTGGATGAATTACAGTTGTGTCTTTCAGGTGTTTGCTTCAGATTTGGGAAGCAGTGGGAACTCCAGAGCTGGAGAGGGTTGAAAATCTCCTTATTCACCAAGCTCAAGCCACAAGTGGCTTTTAAGGATTTTCAGACATCCAGGATCTTTTGGAGAAAAGATCATCTTTGTGGTGCTCAGAGCTGTAAACTGGATTCACCTATAAATTGTGAATCTTGTACAACGTTGTGGCTTCCTCCCGGTGTGTTGTGTCAGAGATACAGCCTGGATTTTGTGGGTGTGGGCAGACTCAGGAACCATGCTGTTTGGTACAGTTTTCATAGAGATCCACAGCTTTTATTTTTACTGGGAGATTTTTGCTGATGGCTTCCCCTTTATTCCAGGATGCTCATGCTGTTGGAAGTGTCTGTTCTTTCAGTGTTGTGTGTACAAATTGTGCTTGCTCTTTAGTTCGTGTCTTCTCAAACATAATTTGGATAAATGTTCACACATTCACATGAGAAATTCTCATCAAACATTTGCAGTTTGAAATAAGAATGAGGTTTGTGCATCAGAATTAAACCCTTGGGGATTGAAAGGAGAAAACCTAACCCAGAGAAAAGGGGAAGGGAAAGTCTCCCAGCCTGTGTTTTTTTTTGCTTTGAGCACCTATCAAGCTGAAATAAATAAATGAGTAAAGCACAGTGCCTGGGTTGTGTGCTGTCTCAGGTCAGCCCTTTCTGGATGAGTCTCCTCAGTGCTGCCAGTTCATCCCATCAGACCATTTTTGTTTCACCCAAACGTGTGATTGTGGCTGATGCTGTTTTTTGTGCATTGGTGGGTGAGATGCTTTATTATTGCCATATTGGAATTCTCCCCCCCTCCCCAGTTCTGTTAGATGTCTACCAAGTTTTGATTTGAGTTATTTTTGTTGTGTGCCCAGAGGCATGAACAGCCCATCCATAAATATTAGCATTGTTATCTCAGCTGGGAGGCTAAGGGTCACCTTCAGGAAAATGAGTTGGAATTGGTTCCTAACTTTTATTTCCCAGAGTGGATGGGGTCTGTTTCTAGCTAGAAGGGTTTTCACTCATCCTTTGAGTGAAACTATATTGAAACTGAAAGGTTATTCAGTGTCAGCACAGGGTCTTGCTCAGATTTTGTGTGACTTGGTAACATCCTCAGGCAGAAAGCTGTGTGCAGGGTGAGCCATTTCCTCTGGTCACTGCATTTTCCTCTATTCACTGCATTTTTCTGTGGCCACAGGGATGTTGGAATGGCTGACAGATGGGGATGAGGGTTTAGCAGCTGTGCATGGAGGTGGGAGCTGTGGTGTCCCATGTCCTGGGATTCCTGCCACGCTGGTGACCTCCTGCTGGTCATCCTCCTCCAAGGAAGGCTCTGGGGAGAGGAGCTGGGTGATGCTGGAAGGATGCAGCAGGGATTAAATTGGCTGATGTGACACTCTTGGTCCTCCCTCCTGATTCTGTCTATCCTGAAGTGACTTTTATGTCCTTTGCAGTGCCCAAGGGGCTCTGACACCTTTGCAGCAGATGCTTTACTTTATCCATAATGCCATTGCCTCTTTAAGCCTGTGCCCAGTTGCAATCTCTCTTTTTATGCTTAGGTAAATCCTGGTGTTTATCATAGTACTGCCTCAAGGAGGAAGAGCACAATTTTTTAAGAAAAGGAGAGAAAAAACACACAAAAAAAATTAATAGTAAAATCCATAAAAGGAAACTTAGCTGGGGAAGATGTGTCTTTACAAAATTGAATGGCCTGGAAACATATTGTACATTTCCAGACACTCAAGTTAAGGGCTCATTTAGAATATTTCAGATATACTGGAGTTTGACAGTTCTTTGGTTTCCACATCAAACAATCTGTAATTTATTGCCCCATATAGGGACTGTGTTTTTATCATATTGCATATTTTCTAGCCAGAAATCTAACTACCATATAAGCTCTTGAAAAAATAAACCCTTTGGGGATGGGAATCCAGGCAATATGCTTTCACAGACCCTGAGAAACTCCCTTTGATTTATTTCCTTGGAAATAAGGGGAAGACACAATTTCTTGGAGTATTACAGCTGTTCCCCAAGCAGGGTCTTGCTGCCTTTCTTGATGTGCTTGGTGTAAAGACCCAGTCCTGCAGTGAGCCCCATGTGAAAGAGCCTCACACTGCTCTTAGAGGGGTTTGCAGGAGGATGAGAACAAAATTTAGAAGTTTTATGAGGCAGTAAAACACACAGCTATACTTGGAAGGGGAAAAAAAAAAAAAAAAAAAAAAAAAATGACCAAAGACAAAATAGACCTGAAGTTCACAAAAAATAAAGCAGGTCCTGGCAGCTCCAGAGCTGTGTTTGAAGCTGGTTTGATGAACCAGTATGTCCCATATTTGTTTGTAGGTTTAATGGGCTGTTTCCCGGCGGCCTGGCTGCTGGGAGAGGGCATGGTGGAGGTCACCCAGAAGTTAATTTGGAAAGAGGCCAAAAGGCCACAACTTGATTGAATCAAATGTAAACAAAATAGGCCTGGGAACGGTGTGATGCCCTTGTGCCTGAGTCCCCTGCATCCTCTTTGCTCAAAATACAGAGAGGTGTAGCCCAGGGGACCATGAGCAGGGTCTGGGTGGCAAAGGGACCCAGACCCTGCTCAGGGCACACAGGAAATACAAAATTTATTATGGGAGAGCCTGGGGAGCTGGGGACTTTTCAGGAATATATCTCCCCTTCAGAAAAATCCATTACTTTGACAGATTTGCTGAAAGTTTCCCTGTGCCTGCTAGGCTCTCTGAGGTTTGTTATTCCCACTGTATTTTAATTCCCCGATCAGATGAAGCTGCATAATAATTAGAAAAATGTGCAAACTGCCAGATTGTTAAATAATGCAAGGCACAACACTAATCACTTGAAAATACAATATTTAAATTGCACCAAAGCAAGTCACTTTCAACTCATTTTCCACCTTTAATAAGTTAGCACTACAACGTCTGAAGTGTTGTATATATGCAATATAATCTATCAAGCCCTCAAAAGAGATGTTAATAAATACAATAATCACTTGGACATGCCTTTTGTTCATCATTATTAAACAGTTTGTAACAATTAAAATATTAAAACCACATGCTGTTGAAAAGCAACCAGACATTGCAATTATTTCTTACTAAAGCTATTAAATAAAATGACAGAAGATTTTTATTTCGATGATAAATGCATTTCAGAATGGATCAGTTAATTCTTCTTTAGTACACAAAGTAATCTATAGCTCCACCGAGTCTAGGCCTGGTATTTAAGCACTAATTCCATTGTCCTTTTAGCTGTGCCTTGGCTGCCATTAACGCTGGGTGAATGCTCTCCCACTCTGGATTGGAGTGGCACTGACAGGATTGTGCCAGGGCAGTTAAATCAGGGGAAGTGTGACCCTCGGTGAGGAATATGTAATTAAATCTGAAGGTATCAGCTGGCTTTTCACACCCAAACCCTTCCTCTCCCTCTTCAGGAAGAGCCAGAACCTGCTGGGACCCTATGGCAAACCTCCAGGTTTATTGGGATTGTTGGGGGAATTCTGCATCCACAGGTCACCCACACTGAGTTTATTTAAACAGCCAGAGATTGTTTGTGTGCCTGTTTTCAAACAGAGGTGTATCCTGGAGTGGTCTTATATGTGGGAAGGGTTTCAACTTTGTGGCTTCAGCAGGAGACAGGTGCTTCAGGTGTGTCCTGCAGGGACCACCCTCCAAACAATGCTGTGGAAAAGCCAGACCAACACCTTTAAGGGAGATTCGTCAGCTTTTGTGTCCAGAACATGCAGCTGATGCACAGTGGAGCCTTAAAACAAACACCAGATATCCTGTACCAGAGCTGAAGTTTATCCTGTTGTGGAGGAAACAAACCTGGAGGAATCCTTGTGCAGCACAGCCCGGTGTAAGTGGAGCCATTGACGGCAGATGAACAGTTAATTACAGTTATTCTGGGCCTGGCTGATTGTATCAAGTGTCACCTGAGCTGTGGCTCAGCTGTAATTTCATCAGGACATGTCTGAGGTGGGTGTCCTCCCTCATGGGCCCAGTAACAAAGGACACAGCTCTCTGGTGTTACTGGCATGTTAAGTAGTTTTCTCATGTTTTTCTCCAAAATTTGACTTATCACCAAGGTTTTCAAAATGTGCTCCAGACTGGGAGGGGCCTGGGATTCAAAGAGCTGATCTTCATTGTTCAGAAGGTAACCTCTGGTCTTGTTGTCTGCAGAAGAAATCCAATTGTTCCAGAGAAAAAGCCTTGATAACAATAATGTTACTTTCGATTCCAGTTTGAGGTGGTGTCAAACTGCTTCATGGTGTTCTCAGGGTGGGAAGGACAGGCAGCACTGTCAGAGCTGCTTGGGCAGGGAGGGCCAGCTCTGGCAGGATTTTCCTTCTCTGTGGGTCTGTGGTGCCCAGCTGTGGCATAGTGCACATCCCTCTCCACCCTGAGCTGCTCCTGTGCTGGGCAGGCTGGGAATTTGCAATTCTGCCACTTCACCCTGTGTCTGCAGGTGTTGTGGCAGGGTTTTGCTCTGTGCTGGCAAACCCCATTCCCAGTCAGTGAGACCCTTCTGACCCCAGCACTGGGGCAGCTGTAAATGTCCCTTGTGTCTCAGGAAGACTCTTGGTTTGTGCTGTTGCCCGTTAAACTCCTTAGCTGGGTTTTGACCTGTAGCTGCCTGCAGAGGCTGGGTTGTGTTTTTGTGCTGGTGCAGTGAGATCTGGCCCTTGCAGCACATCAAACTGTGAGCAGAGAGAGGTTTGGGTTGCACCAAGGTTTGTTGCCTTGGCTGAATGGCCAGGAGTGATATTTAAGAGAAGGAAGTGTGCTTGGCTGAGGACATGTGTAAGAAGATGCTGCTGATGCAGCAGGGTCAGCAGGGAAGTGGGAGGCAGCTGGCACAGGGTGGGTGTTTGAGCCATCAACAAATACCATGATGGGCAGGAAATCACCTTTTATTTTTGGCAGGACTCCTTGAATGCCTTCTGCCTATGGGTGGGAAAAGAGTTTACTGACCTTTTCCTGCAGCACATGATCTGAAAGCTGAGGGTGAGACTTGTGTAGGTGCATTTCAGGGCTTCCTCTGTGAGTGTTGTGTCTCTCTGGGGGAGGGTGTAAAGTCACCAGCTTTGAACTTAATTTAAACACTGAGTTGCTTCAGCTGTTCAGTTGCTGTCTGTGTGTAGGAGAACCACACAGGGCTCCTCCTGCCTGCAGCTCCAGGGACCTGAGCCTTGCTTTTGGGTGCATTCAGCATCAGTGATGAGTGTGGCACCAGTGTGTCAGCAGTCCCCATGCTGCAGCCTGGATGGTTGGTTCCTTATCCTTCTGCTAAACCCACCCTAGGTGCCAGAATTGATACTGAAAAAGTTGTGTCCCTGGAGGTTTTTTCTTTTGTTTTTGCAAGCAGCATCTGTGCTCTTCACACTGAGGAGAGCTCAGACCTTGCCCAGGAGCCAGTCCAGCCATCAGCCATTAATTAGAGACCAGCTGCTTGATCCTGCCTAGCTAACAGGTTTGGGGGCATTTGCCATGGAGTCCTCCTCCCCCTGCCTGATTTAAGTCTCTGCTGAAATCAGCAGCTTGGTAATTAACCCCACGCTGGGGTTGTCTTGTCTGATGGGAGATAACTGGCTTACAAGGCACCTGTTCAGTTGTGGACCAGGGGACATCCATCAGAACTGCTTGTAGTTGCTTTTTGGCTTCCAGAGCCTTGAAGGGAAGTGAATGCAAAAGTAAAGCTTGGAAAGAGCAGCCCCCAGGAGGGCAGGAGGCAGCCAGGGTGCCTCAAGCTGATGTTCTGGCAGAAACCTCTGTGCAACACAGCACAAAATTAGATGATTTGAGGAGTGCATCTCCACTGGGAGCTTTTAGGGGAAAAGGAAAGCGGCTGGAACAGGGGTTTGTGTTGCAGAAGGACAAGAGGAAGAAAAAAAACCTCCTTCCTGCCCAGCTCTCAGCTTGCTGCTTCCTACCTGGTGCCAAGGACGAGATGTTTGTGTCGCGGCAGCCGGAGAGCGCCACGTGTGCCGGAGCTGAGCCAAGAGGAAATGTCCCAGCTGCTCCAGCAGCTCCAGGGCAGGGCTGTGGGAACCCCTGGCTGGGTCACTCTGCAGAAGCTGGTCCCCTCTGCAGAGCCATGGGGCTGTTAGAGCAGAGGCTGGAGGTGGTGTGAAACCTGCACATCCTTCTGGGTGCTCGTGCGTCCAGGGCACCTCCCACCCACACCTGCCCAGGTGTCTGAAGGATGTGATGGCAACGAGGTGGTTGATGGCTCCACCTCTGCCCATTTTGTCTTGTTTCTTGTGCTCCTGCCTTGCTTGTTGTCTCATGTTTCATCTTCTGGTGGCGTGCACTCTGGGCTGTCCTGAGTGGTGTTTGGATAGAAGAGAGGGGTTCTGCTCCAACAAAATCAAACAAAATATGGAAAATATGGATAATAGCAGTGATGGGTCCTGGCCCACGCAGGCTCCCACACCCCTCCTTCACTCAGCTGCCAATGCCCTGAGGGGTGGCTGCTTGAGAGGTGGAGAAATTGGTCCAGGTTCTCATTTCTAGTGACGCAGAGCAAGTGGAAATGAGAGGGGAAGGCAGCTGGGGCTGCTGGTAGGAGACTGAGAAACTTTGTGGGGTAAAGAGCAGGGATATGATGCCAGAGGAAGAGCAGTGTGGAAAGAGGACAAGATAGACAGCCCTTGCAGGTAGCAAGAAAGGGAACATCTCTGCAGAACCTTTTCCACCAGCCTTGGAAGGTGTGGGTAGTTAATGTCCCTGGTCAGCCCAGACAAAGTGAAGAAGAGCTGGAAGGGGGTGTTTGCAGTAAATGGCTGCATTCCTATGTTGCTTCTAGGGAAGTGGTAGCTCGTGGAAGTCTTTCTGATCCTGAGAGGAATTGGTCCAGGCAGACTCCAGCAAAGTGCTCAAGGCATCAGCAACTGCTGGTCCAACCACGTTTGATGATTGGTCTAATTATTGGGTTTTTTGTGTTTGAGGGATGTGTGTGTTTGATGGAAGCAGATGTAGGAAGGGATGCTGAAGGACCAGTGATGGTTAAGGCTTGGAATGGCAAAATAGGAGAAGGTGCTGTAGTAGCCCAAAGAGGAAAGCAGCATTTCTCCAGCACTGGCATCAATGTAGGGCTCAGGGGATGAGCCAGAAGCAGACAGGGACTGCCCAGGACCCCATCAGGCTGGGCTGGACCCTCAGCTCTGCTCAGCACCCACACTGTCCTGTTCCTTCCTACTGCTGCACAAGAACAAGCCATAAATAGCTGGAGTGGAAGGGGAAGGAACTGGATATAAGGTGAATAAGCTGATCATAAAGCCTGAGTAATCTCTTTTTCACATGTGCCTGGTGATGAATGAGCATTTGTTCAGGCCAGGGAAGTGACACCTCCCCTGCCTGGGGGACAGCAGACAGGAGCTGGTCCCTGTGCCTGCCATGGTGCCAGCCAGGGCTTAACCCCCACAGGAGCTTCCAGTCCTGGCCATCAGCCTGCCCTCACCAAACCACAGCAATCCATAATGCCTTGGTAGCCCCTTCTGCTTCCAAAAGAGATTTACTGCCTGCTGCAGACTCGTGTTAATTACTGCCAGCACTTAAGAGTCTTTATCTGTCTTCCTTTACCCATAGGGATGTTGTCAGTTTGGATAGCTAATCTGGAATTAAGCTGATGATCCACAAAGTAGGGACACCCTTTGGTCAATAATTCACTGCTGTCACCAGCTTCTTTGTGCTATCAGGAGAGTGACCAGGAAAACTGATTTACTGGCAGCCAGAAGCATCTCCTCTGGAGCCTGTGAAGACAGGGAAGTGGGTCCTGCTGTGCTGGTAAACCCTGAGTGGGGATTTTTCCTGTTCCAGGTATTTTGAGTGCTAGAATTAAAGACTAAAACATTTTTATGGCTAAGGAGCCACAATACAAGCTCAGAGCTATGGTTCACAACTTCAGGGGAGGGAATTCCATCCCTTGCTCAGAGCAGGCAGGAGGTGCTGACTGGGGCTTGGTCTGCTGAGTCCAGCTCCAGCAGCACAAACCCTGGGAGGGTTTGTTTTTGCCTCTCAAAGGAGGCAGCACAGGGAAATGCAGGATTGGCCTTTAGAGCAGCTGAGAAAATGGCCATGCCCAACTCATCATTTTTTCAAGCGCTGAAAACTACTTTTCCATCTCCAAAATCTGCTTTCACTTTATTAACTTTTGATTAGTGATCATTCTTTGTTCTGCTGAGCTCAAAGTAGGAGTTCAATGAGGAACAGGTTTATTCTCTGCCATGTCTGTGCAGCCAACTGGAAGGACCATAAGGAGACCAAAATTCAGATGTTCTCCTCCCAAAATGGATTCTTCTGTCCATGGGCCAACGCTGGGATCAGAAGAGCAGTGGTGCCTGCTGGAGTGCACACACTCATGTGTTCACTCTTGCTAGACAAAAGTACAGACCCTGGTATTTACAGATATTTTTAGAGTTTTAAATATCCTTATTTTCAAATAGAGTTTGGTGCTTGGTGCCAGGGAACACTGAGTTTTTCTGCAATATGTGTTGCATTTTGCTGCTGCCCAGGAGGGGGAAGGCTCTCTGGGGCTTGGAAAGAAGCAATGAAAAGAATGATGCTGTTGATATTCCTTTGAGTTTGTGTTGGTGCACACTCCTGTGCCACCAGGTGCCTCTCCACAGAGTGGATAAACCTAAGGGAGCTGGGAAATAGAAATGTGGTGTGGAGGGCACCAGCAATCTCATGAGGGTTGGTTAAATAATAAAGTATTTGCTAATAAAAGATAATTTTTCCATGCTATTTCCAAGGCTAATAAGCAGAGGAAGTGGAGAGAATCGATTCTGTGTTGCATGCTTGTGTATGATCAGGCCACCAAATTCAAAACACATGAGTTTTGAAAAAGTCCACAACTCCTGCTTTATAAAATGGGTTCCTTTCCCTGATTCTTGCCTGTGATCAGATAATGACCTTCGTAAGCAAAACAACCCCAGCTGTATTTCATAATGGGAATATACTTCTGTACATTGTAATGAGCTGTTAACAGGGAACAGTATCGTGTGAAAATCTGCACGTTTCCCATGATGCTGCCCTGATTCAAAAGCCACACATAAATTATTTGGTATTGCAGATTTCAAGGTCAGGATTGGCCACATAAGATCTAGTTTTTCATCCCCAAAACCCAATGTTTTTAGCAGGCTGGAATTTAAAATAGAAAAAGCTGGTTTGTTGGGAATCTCAGGAGCTGTGTGAGAAGTGCCTCGGTATCTGTGTCAGGTACTCAAAAGTGTGTGGCTGGCGTGGGTGACTGCAGTGATGAAAGGGAAAATAACACCTTTGCTCTTCCAAAACTCTTCCTTATTATGGGGCTCCTGAAGGAAGGCATCCTGAGCTTTGCAAGGAGTTGTGAGCTGGTGAAATTCTTTGAGTTTTGGGAGGTTTCTAGCAGAGGCAGGACGAGCTCCCAGGGTTCCCATCCTGATGCCAAGCAGCACATGGACACATGGCTGGGGCTCCAGAGTCATTTGTGCACTGAGGCACTTTCTCTGCTGGATGTGAATGCTTGATTATTAAGCATATATTACAATTCTGAATATTATTTTAGCTGTAAGTTTAGTCTCCATCCTCTCCAGCTTTTTAGGTTTGATCGTATTCCAGAGGCTTACTAAAAACATGCGAAGAATTTCAGCAAAACTCTCTGGAACCCTTTTTGTTAAATTCTTTCAGTCATGCAAGCTAAATTAAATGACAGCTCTGTCCACCAAAAGATTACAAATATCAATCAGGCTTCTCCCCTAAACTCATGAAGGAATTAAATGTTTTTCTATTCCCCTTAATAATCTCTTTGGCTGTTCTCTTTACTTTACATATTTTTGAAGTGTGTTGAAAGGGATGATTTCTGCCCTAAAGGAGCACAGTGCTTGTAGTTTGCTGACAGTATTTAATCTGAATTTGTGGGCACAATTTTGGGTATTGCTCAAATTGATATTTGCAATACAGTTGGGCTTATTTCCAAAAGGAGAAAACAGCTATTAAACATCGGTCCAAGAAACATGATGTTGAGCTCCTTTCAGAGATGGGAGATTAATGATAAAAAGTATGTTGCAGCTCCCACTGTTTATGTTAAAATTGGAAAAATAGGACCAGGTGGCTCAGTGGGCTGGTGGGATGGGGATCTCTGAGTAGAGTGGTTGTAAAGAATGAGGAGTTAAAAAGATTTCAGCACACAGTGGCCTGCCCAAGACAAGCTGAGTCATTACCCCGCGTCGCTGCATCTGTTTTTGTCTGGTCACTGTGCAGTTATGAATAATTGTGTAAATCATCCTGGGATGCCCTGGGGAGCTTTCTTAGCAGGGAGGCTCAGCACACCCTTCCCATCTGCCTCGTGTTTCAAGCTGTAGGGAGCCACAGGACAAGCCAAACAAGGAAGATGTAGGTGGAAACCAGATGTGACTGCCCAGTGTCCCTTGGAGTCCCTGGCACTGCCCACGTGCCCATCCAGAGGGCCATGGTTTGGAAGGGCTGAGGCTGGAAATAAAACTGATGGACCCTGATCTGTTGGAACTTGTAGTGAGGAGCAGAGGGAGCTTCTTGCCATGGTGGTTGTGTGGATGGGGAGGAAAGCCCTGCACCCCCTGGAGGTGCTGGATGTGTGTGTCCAGCCTCCCACTAACACTGCCCCAGTTTACATCAGCTTTAATCTCTTATATCTTATAGTGTGTTTTTGCCATTATGGTTTAACAAAGAAGAGCAGATATGACAGTAAACTCTTACAGCTGGGTGAGTTGTGATTAAGTTAAAGCTATCTCACTGTTACATACCACTTTAGTGATCACCAGACTGTGTATTTTCCTGCCTCTTACCACGGGCTTTAAACCACAGGACATGAATAAACTGCAATGTTAGGGTACAGTCAGCTCTGCTTGCTATTTAAGGATGGGGAATCTATGTTCAGTACACCAAATATAATTTCATAAAGCATGCAAACCATCAGGGGAGGTTGTGGAATGGTTGATGAGTGGGACTAGGGCTGCTGCTCTGGATGAAGATGAGACATCCAACAGCATTCCTGGGTCTGGATGTACCAATGGAGTGGAGTGGGATTTCCACCCCATGCCTGATCTCCTGCTAACTCTTCCAGTAGGTTTTGTGTCGTGGGCTCTATTTCTCCCACAGGCAGCTGCAAAATTTAATTGAACCTCTCTATAGTTATCAGCAGCTGGGGAGGGCGTGCCTGAGGATGGAGCTTTTCTCCTGGCAAAGGAAAGAGCAGTGTGGCAAAGGGATGTCACGTTCACTTGATCCAGAGTTGGGGCCCACGTGATGTTTCTCAGAAAGTTCCTGTTTTATTGTGGCTACAAAGGCATAGAAATTAAGCTGCTAATTTATGGCATGCCAGGGATAAAAAGTAGTACTACAAGAAATGCTTGGTTATTTTAATGTTTGAAAACACACAATTGAAAAATCCTGATTCTTCCCTTGCCCCCCCACTGAGCTTATTAAATCTGAAAATATCCCGAAGCTTAATTCTCTCTGCCAGAAAGTTCCTCTGCTCTTTTGGGTAAGTCATGAAAGTTGTACTGCCTGGGCTGCACAGTGGGGTCCTGTCTGGCTTGCTCTGTTCCTGGGATGCAGAGGAATGAGCATCCCACAGGGGAGTGAGCATCCCACAGAGGAGCAGGATCACACAGAAGAGTGAGCATTCCACAGAGGATCAGGATCCTACAAGGGAGTGAGGATCCCACAGAGGATCAGGATCCCACAGAGGAGTGAGCACCCTGTTGCTGAACAGTCACAGCCCCTTCCAGCAGGATGGGCTGGGTTTTGGCAGTGGTGCCCAGGGTTTGGACTGGTGTGTGTGTGCTAATTAGCTGTGCATGGGAGACCCTCATTGCAGCTCTTGAGGACTGCTGTCAGCTGGGGGCTTTGTTTGGAGGAGCACAGTACAGTGATGGTCTAAAGGCTGGTGCTTGGCATGTTTGCATCCTGGGTGAGATCTTCCCTGTGCTACCCCAGCTCTGCACTTGTCTTTTTGTTTGTTATCTTTTTGTGGTTGCACTATATTCTGGGAGAGGCCTGTAAATGTCTAAACAAAGTAAAATTCCTGAAAAGTGAACTTCACCAGGCTGAGCCAAAGCCTGTTGGAGGCCATGAAAGCACATCCCCTGAGTTTTGAGGAGAGGAGCTGCATTTTGCTGCCTGCCATGGACTCACCCAGCATGGTTCTCACTCCAGGCACGTGCCAGGAGAGCTTTGCTGCAGGGTTTGCTGCAGCTGGGGAGCCCAGAGGGGTCTCACATGGAGCCATTTGTTTTTCATTACGTTATGCTCCTCTAGTATAAACACTGAGGTATGTGGACATTGCTGTGGACAGGGCGAGCCAGATGCCAGAGGCATTCCTCCAAGGCTGTATAAACTTCAGGAGATAAATATTTTAGAAACTGTTTTCTAAGGCTAGTCTAATAGTTTAAAAATATAACCTAGATCCCAGATATTAAAAAATGCCTTGCAAGGCATGCATATTGCTGCAAGAGATGGAACTAACCAAACCCTGAAGCATGAGGAAAGCTCTTATTTTGCAATATCTTCTCTGTTACTTATCCTTTTCATTTTTATTTTTTTAGCACTGAGATTAAATTCAAGAAGCTTTTAACAGCAGTGGCAGTGATAGAAATTTTCAGCATATATTAACTAGCTGACTCACACTTTTTCAAAGGGGATCTGGGTTTATGATGGAGTAGCTGGCTGCTTTCAGCAACAGCAAAATCAGGAAAGTCAGCGAAGAGAGGGAGCTGATGGTTTATAATGTGTCTAATCCCTCTGTGTGCTGTGATGGGAGTGTGGGGAGCTCCCATCCATGTTTGGAAAGTGGTCCTGGCCCTGTGCTGAGGGGAGGCATTCAAGTCCCCATCTCAGGGATGTGCAAACTCTCAATGTTACTTTGGACTCAGCTTTAAAACATCCTTTCATTGTGTCTCGTGGCTACCCTCAAAACTTTCACTAGCGTCCTCTGTGCTTCAGGAGTGAGAAATGAGATTTTTAGGTTATGTTTGTGGGTCCATACAGACCTGAGAGATCTGCCATGTCCTTTCATGTGTTATGTCTAAAATGGGAGACAGTCCCTGAAAGTTGTGAGATTCCCTGAGCAAAGGTTCCTCTTGCTCCTGTTTTTCCCCTGTCTGGCCTAACTTTGGACATGTGTTTTGTAGCTGACCCCGGAGCTTTGGTGACCCTGGGGTCTTGCAGGGCTCATGTGGTTCTCACTGGGCAGAATGACCCAGAGTGGTTTTGCCTCCTCCTTTTGTTATTTCCACTGAATTTTTGTGTGCAGCTTTGTCCATGAATGAGCCTGAGCTCCTCAGTGGAGTGTGTTGGGGTCTTGTCCCAGCTGTGTCACCCAGCGGGCAGGATGGAGCAGCAGGGAGGGTGCAGGGGAGTGACTGAATGACTGTGGCCCCTCTTGTCTTTCAGCTGCTCAGAGGGATGACTCTGCCCCGTCGAAAAGCTGCAGGAAAAACCACGGAGGAGGAGGAGGAGAGCGGAGACTGCGACGATGAGGACGAGTGCGGCCGGGGCTCTGGGGATGGGGAGCTGCGAGTGAGGAACCAGCTGCGCTTCCTAGCAGGTGATGGGTGGGGTGGGGTGGGATGGGATAATGGGATGGGATGGGATGGGGCACTGCCCCTCTGTGGGTTACACTGCTGGGGATGGGGAGCTGTGAGTGAGGAACCAGCTCTGTTCTCAGCAGGTGATGGGATGGGGCACTGCCCCTCTGTGGGTTACAGGGGCTGTGGGGAGCTGTGAGTGAGGATCCAGCTCTGTTCTTAGCAGGTGATGGGATGGTGGCACTGCCCCTCTGTGGATTACATTGCTGGGGATGCTGTGGGGAGCTGCTCCCTGGGGTCTGCTCAGGTTAACTCACTGCAGCAGCCCCAGTGCCCTGCACAGCCGTGGCCCAGGGGCTGCAGATGCCCAGAGCTGTAAATTGTGCTGCCTGGCTGTGGTGCCATGTAGCTGCTGGGGCTGGGGTCCAGCCCCAGGCTGCCACAGCAAGCCTGGATAGATCTTCCAAATAGAACAGCTCTCCTGGCTGCTTCAAGGCAGAAGTCAGCTACTGAGTGCTAAAGTGCAATCAAGGCCTAGGCTTGGTCTGTCATCTGCTTGCAGCACTCTCTTAGCCAGCAAGAGAAAGAAATCTGGGAGAGCTGTGCAGAGATTCCATAGACAACTTTATTTCTATCAGCAAAATCCAAATTCATAGAATATCGAAGGGGTTTATAGGGTTGAGGTGGATAGAAAAGGGACCAATAGAGTTATAAGTTGAAAGCTATCCAATTACTTTAAGGTTTTAGGTAAAGAAGTGACCAATATCTTAGAAGAGATAAAGACCAACTAGAACTCTAAAGGATAACCTGGGGGTCTGCAGGGGGGTGAACATTTCTCTAGCATGAGTCATCCTAAGGAAGGATTTCTTATCTTAGGGGAGAAAGTTCCAAGGGGGCCCTAAAGGGGTATTTGAACCATTCACAATGCCACTCAAGGCAGCAGCTGGACAAGAAATGCCTCTGCTTTTCCAGGCTGCTTCTCTAGGGGTGTATTGAGGGCAGCCCATTGGAGAGGATTTGAGGCAAGTGCAAATCTGATGTGGGTGCCAGGGTCGCCCCTTCTCTCCTTCCCACTGCTGCCTGCAATCCTGAGATTTGAGATGAACTTCTCAGCTTCCTGGAGGGCAGCAGAAAGTCAGGAAGGTTTGTTTGCCTGCAGCAAATGATGGTTATTTCTGATGTAGGGTTTAGAAACCCCCAATGATTTTTTGCAAATACCTCAGGCTCGTTTTGCAGAAGTGATTTAGGTGCTTGGGAACCTAAAAATTGCTTTGCTTGCCAGTGTGAATCATGTCTTTGGTTGCCCTGAAGACCCTGAGGCACTCCTGATGTTATTAATGAGGCAGCCCCTGGTGACCCATTGGGAGGAGAAGCAAAGGACCAGCTGTGCCTTGGGCAGTCACACGTGCTGCTGGTGTGGGCCCTCTCCTAGACCCACTGACCACTCCATGGAGCTCAGCAGCAGCACCTGGTGTGTGAGCAAGCCCTGGCTGTGTCCAGCATGGATGAGCAGTGCTGGATGTTGGGCTGGAGGCTTGGCCCAGTTAATGCTGGTTCCACAGTGCCCTTTGAGAGACCAGACAACTGAACCTGGATAAAATCAGCTTTGCAGCTTTGAAGTTTAAAAGGCAAATTTGGGCTCCCAAACGAAGCACAGATGTTTATAAATTCCCTCCCATTGGTTTGGGATAATTAAAATATCCTTAATGAAGTGAGAGCTGAAATATTAAATGCCAGTTTTATATCAAAGATTATTGACAGATTATGTAAAATGCATAAAATACATAATTCAGGTATTAAGTAAGGGAAGGAAAAGACTTTTCAAGTCTTCCACCCCAAGTCTGAAAGAGAGAAACGTAGAATTTTGAGAGGGATAAAACAAAATTTCATCCAAGATCTAAATAACAAACTTTATGTTAAAGAAATACATGTGATTCCCAGTGTCTTGTGCTGAGAGCAGAGATGTGTTTCATTTTCCACAATCTTTGTGTCACACCTTGATGCTATTTTTAATGTGTTTCTAATTTCCTCTTAAAGCCTTCCCCACACTATCATCATGATCTCTGAAGTTGGATATATGATCCTTTCTGCCTTATTCTGCCTCTCTAGGCTGGTTTAATCACTGTATTCATCTCCCTAGAAACCTGCCCTTCTCTCAACTTAGACCCCTCTTGCCACTTGGGATAGGAAAATGCAGCAGGAAAAGAGGATTTCTCCTCCTGGGCTGCTGTCCTGGAGGGTGTTTGCTGCTGCCTTTGCTTTGGGATGGGTAAATATTAACTTTAAAGCAGCTGTGTCTCTGGGACATGGGGTTCCTGGCAGGTAAAGCCTTTCAGGTTGCTCAAAGTGTGGAAAGTTTATCCAACAGGGCTTTAAGGTGCTGGCTGAGCTCAGAGGGCACGAGACCTTCCTTGTTTGCCCATGCCACATGCTCTTATTTTGTGTTTTGCTTTAGAGCAGAAAGGTGAAGCTGATATGACAGTGACAGAATCCTATTTGGTTGGTATTGGATATAAACTGTGACTCTGTTCAAGTTTTATGTTGGAAACCAGCCCAGGAGAAGTTGCTGATGGTGTGGAAATACTCACTTTCAACATTTTTGAGAATGATATTTCTTTTTACTTTGAAAGGGTATTTTTCAAATAATTTTTTTTCCATCATATCACATGTGCATAACAAGAAATAAAAGGGACCAGAAACCATTCCACATTCCCCCCCCCACTTCCACAAATTCTAAATTTTAGGGTAGCTTGCCGATTTGAAATGATGCCAGGCTTTGAAATCTGGAAATAGTTTACTAAAAGAACTTTGACATTTAATGTGGCTTTATCTCTCTCCTTCCCAAGGTGGTTACCCTGTAATAGAGGCAGCAGGGGCTGGGAGTGGCTGGGTTGTGTTACTGAGCCCTGGTTTCATCCTTGCTGGATGCTCTGCAGGAACAGGGATGCAGGCTGTGCTCAAACCCAAACCCATCTGAGCATGTTTGAGTCCTTTGCTGTCCCTCTGGGGTCAGGGGACACAGTTTGGGGCTTTTCCCTCCTTTTCAGCTTTGTTCAGCTTAGGAGGAATTTTGCAGTGAGCTCCTCCCTTCCCAAGGGTTTTCCAAGCCTTGCAGATGGACTTGGTGATGCCTTGAGGAGGAGGAGAGGTGAGTGTCTTGTGCTGGCACCGATTTTGGCTGTTGGTTGAGTGAAAACATTGGCAGAGTTTGTCACCTCTGAGGTCTTTGCATCTCTCAGATGCAGGGGGAGTTTCTCCTGCTCTCTGGTGTGGGTGCCACTGGTCCTGCCAGCTAACTGCAAACATCTGCTGAGCACTGGCCTCACCAAGATGTCCCCTCAGAAGGTCTTGAAAATAAGGAGATGAAAAAAGAGCAAAAGAGGGAAAAAAAATAAAAAAGCCAGTCTAAAATACAGACTAGTTTTGATTTATTGCCTGTTGTATAAAATGTAACCTTTGTTTCCTATTTATAATGAGCCTGTAGTAACTGGACAGTCAACCTAAACTTTAATGATTTAAACATACTTGTAAACTGTCAAGTCAAAAGTTTGTGAGTGACTATAAACATATGTTGGTGAGCCCTATATGCTAATAAATTCATTATTATGTTGCCCCAGTGGGAAACAAGGAGATGGCAGGCTTTTTTTCATGATAGGTCTTTTATTGTTTGTCACATCTGCAACACATTAAGGGTTTTGAAGGCAGATGATGTTTACAATAAGGGGGAGGACTGAAAACCTCCCAGCTCAGAGAAGGGAGCATCCTGTTTGTCAATGGAGTACCCATGGAGCCAGCACCCAAAAATAGAGCTCTGCACATACACACACACATATATTTATGCCACACCAATGGCAAATCATGTCTGCAAATGAATTATAGTATTTTCCCCTCAAATTATGAGTCAGTGCAAATGTCTTCCAGGCTCTGTGATGCAAACATGTGCTCACAGCCTGCTGGGATCAGTCACCCTGCACAGGGCACCCAAAGGAAAAAGAGCTTGGGGTGGTTGGTGCTTTGCTGATGCCACCTCCTAATGAGCTCACCTCGGGTGTGCTCACTCCAGATGCCACTTGGAACCCAAGATCCTGTTGCCAGGGAGCCTGGAATTAAAACATGGGTGCTGGACAGGCTCCTGTGCCAGGTGTGGGCTTTATCAAGTGCTGGGGGTGAGGAGGTGCAGGCGTTTCAGGGGCTTTGCAAAGCTGGTTTGGTCCAGCCCACCTGTGCCCCTGGGCTTCTCACAAGCTTTGCTGGGAGGAAAATATCTGTTTTAGCAGCTGAAGCACCCAGAAAACATTCTGAACAATCCAGCAACTTGGAGAATGGGCTGGGAGTTTGAGGGGAAGATTTATTCTTCCAAAATATCTGTGTTAGGCAGCAACAAAAGTTGTCTTGGGAACAGATGGATTTGGCAGAATTAAGTAGAAATAGTTTGTCCTGGGAAGGGAAGTTGGCCTCATCCCATGAGATATGTAAGGATAGATGTGTGCTATAAAAATATATAAAGATGGCTCTGGAAGTTTGTGTGTGTAAAACAGCTCCCCTGCCTGGCTGCTCCTGCCTGCAATAACCTGCAGTTGGTTTTGCTCTCAGCTGTCCCTTGGTTATTTCTAAGGGGGAGAGGGAGTTTGTAGTTTAAGCCCCCAAGTTTTCCTGCACCCTGCCCTTTTGCTGCCAGACCCTTTGTGGGTTTCCAGCAATTTATGCCACACCTAGGTGCTTTTTGAACCATCAGCACAGTCTCCCCCTTGATTTACCCAGTCTGTAACTCTTTAATAACTTCTAGCTTGCTTTGCCATTGATTTATCCTCTTGGCAGGGTTTTTTTCTGAGTGCTATCACCATCAAATTGCAGGCTGGAATATTGCCTCTGAGCTGGCCAAGTGGAAAGGCTGTTTGTTGGTAGCCCCTTTTTCCATCTTACAAAGGTGTAGTTGGGAATTTGGAATGTCGCAGGGCAGGGGAGGTCTCTGTGTTTCTGTGGTGGCTGTGCCCTGTGTGGGCACAGAGTGGCACCCTGTGTTTTCTGTCTTGCACCATATTTTTGGAAGCTGCTCTGAAACTCTGTGAGCTGGAACTTTCATCCTGTTCTGCTTTTAAACAGCCCCAAGGCCCAGAAAAGCATTCTATGTCTTACAGGTCTTAGATGTTCCTACAGCTCAGCCTTTGGTGACCTCTCTCTTCTCCCTCTCCCTCTCCCTCTTTATTTCAATCCCCCCTCCCTGGGCTGCCCATCTGGGGGTCAGACACGTACCAGGGGGTTTCTCTGTCAATTTGGGTGCTGCCCTCCTGATTTCTGCCGCTCATTTCTATGGGAAAAGCTCCTTAGAAATGAGCATTTGTGCTGGAAAAGGGGATGCTCCCAACCTGGGAATAGCAGAGTCTGCCAAGGCTCACTCCATGTGTGTGCTGGGAGACAGACCAGCGCTAGTTAAAATATTTACAAGATCATGTGTTCCCATCCTTTATCCTTTATCACAGTGCTCACTGCTCTGCCCCTATCCCAGCACCTGGACCTGCTGATGCTGCTCTGCTGAGACAGGCATTCCCAAATACCCCAGTGCCTTCTAAACACTCCTTCCACAGGTGGGACACATCCCCATCTGCGTGGGTTCTGCTGACAGTGCAGGGCCACGTGGCTGTTGTCCCATCCTGATGAACAGCCTGCAGGCTTGGAGGGTCCTCCTGACAAATCTCATGTGTGCAGTGCCAATATTTGCTGTGCATGGCTCTGCTCAGCCTCCAGCAGGGCTGCCTGTCCTTGGCTCAGGCACTGGCTGTGTTTGGCAGCACCTTCCCGTGGGGTTTGCTATCTGCTAAAAGCTTTAGGGCTTCTAACTATCATTTTAGTAGCAGAAAATTACCTTTTTTTTTACTTTTTTTTTTTTTTCTCCAAAGAGAATGCTGTTGAATGCTTGACTGAAGCAAGGATAGCAGAAACATGCTGTTTTACAAGATATTCATCCTGTCCCAGGGTGAAAAAATGACAAGGCCAAATGTCAGCTAGATTAAACTGATGGAAGAGCTGGAATTGTACCAACTAAAACAGTGAAATAGTCTGATTATTGCTTTTCTATTTAAAATATGTGTGTTTACTGAGTTTTTATTTTAATGAAGATCTGGTTGAAAGTCAAGAATTCCTCATGATCATCATCTAAATAAAAGCTACAAGATGGAGAGGGAGTCACATGTAGCAGTTGAATGACCCTCTAATTGAGTGGCAAGTTCATTAATTTACTTCTGACGTCAGCAAAAAATGATTTTTTTTTTATTGACAGACTGGGAAAATTATTGGTGATGTTTGGAGAAGGACTTGTTCATAGCATCCTTCAGCTGGCTGTGCTGCTGTGACCCTTGCAGGCCTCACTCTGTACACAGTGTGTTCATTTTAAAGAATTCTTGTGACCTCTGTGCCCTGAGTTCCTGCAAAGAAACACTAATTCTATAACTGAAGAACTAGAAAGTCATGCATCAGAATCTTCACTTTGAGAAAAGCTACATTTATGCAAAAACCCATCTATGGAATTAACAAGTAAATCCACTGGACATATTAATCCCATGGTTCTGTTTTTTGTTTGTTTCAATTTCACTTCATTTTTAAAATTGTTTTTAACTTTTTCAATGTTGTACTTACATCTGAGCAATTTGTATCTGCTATTTTTAGGATTTCCTCTGCCTTGGTCCATTCTGACCCAAAGCAAAGAATGATGTACCATTTTTTAAAAAGCTGAATCAGAGGAGGGGATATTCATACATTCCCAGTGTGAGCAGACATTGTTCTAAATCCTTGTTTTGGAAATGGGGCTGGTCTGTGGGCTCAGTGTGAGTGACTGGGTGAGGCTGAAGGGCTGGAAATGCAGTAAAGCTCAGATGAGATGGTGCTTCTGCTAAAACACATAAAATGTGCCAAGGTCTTTGTGAATCTGTGACTGCTCATCACTCCCAGGTGTTTACAACAAAAGGCTCAGCCTCTGGTTAGGCTGCAAGTCTGAATAACAGTTTGTGCTCTGCCAGGGTGTCCAAGGAGATACTTCTCAACGGTGTAATTTGGGAGCTAATGTTTCTTTAAATTGTTACTGAGTGCAGCATCTTGCATGACTGAACGCCTCAAAACAATTTCAAGTATGCAGAAATCTGCCCAGTTGCAATAGTGATGGCCATATTTATCTTTAAAGGATGATGAATCTGGTTTTTGTGGCTGAAAACACATGAATTCTGATGAAGTTGGGAAACACAATTCCTGACTTGGATAGTCTTGCTTTTTGGTTTGGGTTTCTTTTGCAGAGGAATAGGTTTGGTTTTTTTCCTTTTTTTTTTTTTTTTTTTTTTCTTTTGCTTTTGCTTTTTGTGGTTTTAGAGAGGCAAAATAATGTAACTGGTTTTCTTTCCAAGGGACAACAATAAAGGTATATTTCAGACAGAAGCAGATCAGGTGCTACTTGCTAAAGGCCCGACAAGATAACCTTACACTGATAGTCAGGGCACCATATCTGCACATTTTGTTGTACAAAGAGAGGTTTGTCTGTGAGCCTGATAACAATATAACATGTTGATTGACTTTCCACATAGGAGAGGGTGCCCCTTTCATGAGTGGCTTGGCTTTTACTAATGCCTTACTGCAGGTAAGCTGATAAGAGAGATTATGGGGATGTAATAAATGAGGCTGTTGGGCACAGCCCTGCTGTGGGAGAGGGCTCTGCCCTGGAGTGTGTCCCAGCTGTCCTGGCTGATGTGTGTGCCCAGCACTGCTGTCAAACATCACAGGATGTGCTGTGGGCACAGGGCTGGGCCATCCCTCTCCTGCCCCATGCCTGCTGCAGCTCCTGTTCCCAGAAAAGGTGCTCAGGGCAGCTGTCCTGGTTGGGAGGACACATGTCTGCCAAGAAAGGCAGAAGCTTCTCTTTGAAATGGAGAATGTAAACCCCCTCCCTCCAAATTACTATAATTTTGAATTTATAGGGCCCTCAGGCAAAGATATGGGAATTAGGAATAACAGTTCTTTACTAGGAAAATTAAAATAGAAATACAGTATTACAAAGAACAATCCCAAAACACTGACAGAGTCAGAATCAAAGCTGACACCCGTCAGTCAGTCAGGGTGTTGGCACAGTCCCATTCAATGGTGGCTGCATCCTCCTGCAGTGGCAGATGTGGTTCAGCTGGAGCAGTGCTCCTGGAGAAGGTGCAGTTTTCCTCTGAAGGTGCAGGGATGATGTGGGAAGGTCTGGCTTTCCTCTGGAATCCAGTGAAAGAAAGTAACTTCCTCTCCAAAATCTCAATTTTTATCTAGGTAGGAAAGGCTTGGCTGCTCCCCTGGCTGGAGCATCTCCCAGTGGGATGATGGAATTTTATCAGTCATGCAGTGGGACTGAATGGGCCAGCAGCAGATAATATCTTCCTGGAGGGAGGATGGGCTGTGGGAAAGATAAAGATGATTGCCCCAGCTGGTTTAAAGATGGCCCATTAGCAGATAATATGTGTCAGGAGATCAGGGTCACTGCCCCACCCTGCTGCAGCAGATGGTGAGAGAATTCACATTTCTGATCACATCCTGTACTGCAACCCAAGACAGCAGCTTGGATGGGAATCTGAGCAACCTGCTCTAGAGGAAGGTCCCTGTCCATGGCAAACATGGTGGAACTAGATGATCTTGAAGGTCCCTTTCAATGACAAAAGTTCACAGAAACAAGGTCCATCCAGGACTATAAAACACATCTGCCCAAAAAGTGTCTTGGGGAAATACAACTGTGTCAATAGCTGAAGGCACAAAGAATGTTGGGCCAGGTGGACTCACTGAAAGTCCACAGGAAGGCCCTGAAATCTCAGCTGTGGCTGCTGCTCTGCTGCCCAGCCTCTTGCCCTGACGATGTCCAGGAGAGCAGATGATGTGTCAGGTGGATCATGGAAACCTCACTGGGTACAACTTCCAGAGCACTTTTAAGCCCCGTAAGGAAGAAGATGGGGAATGCTCCAATTCTCCAGGCTGCCTTGAAAAGCCTGACCTCTTGGTTCCCCTCTTCAAATTTGAACAAATGTGTTTTTGTGCAGGTGGTTCTTGTGGCAGTGACCAGGAGCTCTGGTGTTTATTAGATGTGGTTGAGTGAGAGTCTGCATGGCAGCATCTCCCTGCCTGGGATCCAACAGGTCCCTACATGCTGCAGATGACAGCACTGCATTTTGAAAATTAGTCTTTACATCTTTCCGTAAATATAAATGTATGTGTCTGTGAAGTAATCAAGCCTGATTAAATAAAGCTGTGAGTTAAATATCTGGAAGATGTCTGGATCTGGATGGAGGGAGAGGCATTACTTGAGATGAAGTTTTCAAAAGAGTATCAATGGACAGCCCATGCTGGACTTGTGCACAGACCTGACCACAGAGCCTGCTGCTGGTTGCTGTTGGTCTCCAGAAGAAAGAAAGTAACCTCTTTTTTAGTCCTTGCCAGAAAGGTATTGGAAAGGGGAAGAAGGATGCTTCTCCAGAGAAACCCCCTAGGATCCTGGTATTTTAATCCTCATTTCTTTCTCTCTTCTCACCCCTTGCTTTGCAAGTGAAAATAGTATGAATTTGGGTCTGGCCTGCAAATCACTCATCAGGCAGTGCATGACCAGGACAGGATCAGTTACAGAGTCAACAGTGCTCAGTGTGCCCCAGAAGCAGGGGATCCATCATGTGTCAGGCAGGAGCTCTCGGGGCTGTTGTGCATTACCCTGGGCTGTGCACACACATCTGCTGGGCTGACTCCACAGTAACATGAACTGAACCAGGTGTGCTTGCCTGAGCTCAGGCTGCCCTGATCCCCAGGTGTATCTCCAGCAGATCCTGACCCCTGTGCTGGGATGGATGAGCTGTGAGCCAGAGGAGGGATGTCCTCCTTCCCACGGGGTGCCTGCCTTGCTGTGCTCTGCCTTCTCCCTCCACCCCTGCCCCGGGGCTGCCACAGCTCCAAGAAGGGCCCAGGTGGGTTTCTTCTGTTCCACAGGAACAAATTCAGCCAGCCAAATGGTTCTGGAGTCTGCTGGCTTTGCCAGCTTTTCTGAATCTCTGGGGCATCTTCCTTGGGGCAAAAGTGCCCTGGCTTCAAAATTTAATCTCCCCTCATGTTGTTTTTAGGGCAAGCCAGAAACTTTCTATTGGGAGACTTTGTGTTGCAAACTGCCTCTGCTGGAACTGGGAGGCAGTGAAGCATGCTGGAGTTTTGGATGGGATTTTCTTGTTTTGGAATAAACTGAAACATCTTTCTCTGCTCTTGCAGCAGGGAAGTGAAGCAGCAGCAGCCTGAAGCACAAGGTAATGCTGTCTGCTTTCACTCCACAGCAGCTTCTTGTCTAAAAGTCTGCTTGAAATTACGTTTTTAATTATACCACAGGAAAAAAAATTAATTGATTGGATTTTGTTGGAGTGGTATGTCAACTTGCCTTTTAAATTTTTTTTCATTTAAACAACAAAAAATTTGGACACGTTTTGCTTTTGTTCTGCTTTGGAGCAGTAGCACATTCCCCTTCTTTTATGGGAATGGAAATCTGGCATGTTGACCAGCTTCTGTTGTTTCAGAAATGTCTTCAGTGGTATTTGGGGCTCTCAATGACATCTTGCTGTCTGTCCCTGCTTTTCATTTGCTCTTTGCTCCCCGTGGGACCTGGGATGATGCTCTGCCTTCCCTCCTGCAGGAGGCTGGGCCTGAGCCCAGCACAGAGCTTGAATGCAAACCCAGCACACCTTCCCTTCCCCACACCTTCCTTCCTTGCAGGGCCCTTTCTGTGCCTCCCATCCCCAGGCAGGTGGGAGCTGGAGCCCGAAGCCCTGCCCTGGAGCTCTTTGCTGGTGCAGAGGGGCCCTGTGCACCACAGGTGCCCACGATGCTGCTGCATCCCTTGGTGCTTCTGTGACATGTGGGGATGGATGTTTTGCAGTGTCAGGTACTGCTGGCTGCTGGACAGATTGCCAGGGCATCTGTCACTGCCTCAGTCCAGTGCAGGAGTCCCAGCAGGATTTCTAAAATGTAAATTACAACTGCAATGTGAGACACATCCTTTTGCTTTGCTGTTTTTTTTCTCCCTCCTTCCTGTTTGAATCCAGTATCTTGAGTCTCAGTAAAATTGCTGGACTCTGAGCTATTTTGCTTGTGTCTCATGGATACTGGAGACACTTCCTGCACGGGGAGGCAGACATCTGCTCCAGCCTGTTTTTGGAGTTTTTTGTGTCAGACAGCCTGCAGTTGGCAGGTGGGAGCTGGTGGTTATTATCAGAATCTGAGTAATATCCTCTGTCTCCTTGATAACTCTCTGCCGGCTGCTCTGCAGCTTTGGTATGTTTGCCTGTCCTCTTCTGGTTCTCTGTAGATCATTCCAGTGAAAAGTAAATAAAGGAAAAGGCTGTGTGCTCCCCAAAGTCATCACAGAACACAGCCTGCAGTATCTCTTCTCTTGTCCTCATAAATCACTGCTAAGCATGTGTAGAGAATGTGAAAGAATGCATTTATACCCAAAATGCTCTCCTCTCCCCTTCCCTGTGCAAGAAAACTTCCCCACTTGTGCTCCAGTGCCTATTCTCAGGGAACATCTGAGTCCCTTCCTGACTCTTGTAGCTTTATTTTGGTGACAATCAGAAAGCTTTGCCCTGGGCAGTTGGATTCTGGCAGCTCTTGTGGGGATGGAGGTCCTGAATCTGCCCTCTCCAGGCATCTCCTTGCTGGTTTGGATTCCCCCATCCCCACCCCTCTTTGGCTTTATTTACCCCAGAATCATCAGGGATGCTCTCCAGGCTTTTCCTGGCCCTCAGACCAGTCCTCCAGGTCTCCTGACCTTCTTGTTTCCAGTGAATAAATACCAGTTGGTGGGTCAGGTTTTGATCTTGGAGGTTCAGCTGATGTCTTTCCCTCTATTTAGCTTTTCTGAATTTTTTTTGTGACAGCCCTGAGCAGCTGAAGGCAGCAGAGGTGGTACAGCACCATGGGCAGAGTGGCTCTGGTGCAACCTGGAGATCCTAGCTATAAATAATTCCACTGAACTTGGCCCTTCAGCACCAGCTTAAGTCTCTTGTTGATATTTAAGTGTCTGCTGGGCCAGACACCTAATGTTGTTAGCAGACACTGAATAGGTCTCTCTTATTTAGTGGCCTTAATTTATTAAATCAGGCAGAAGTGCTTTCAGAAGAGGAGTGCTGGAAAGGGGAGCAGGGCAAGCTCTGAGTTTGTAATTTGCTGGATCAGGCCCCTGGAGATCCATGTGATCTGAGAGGCAGTGCTATTGCAGTGACTCATAAACAGATGTGCCCAATTTACATTGCAGCTTAATACCTTTGTTTAAAAATAATTGGCCTTTTTTAAAAGACAAATGTGTTAAAGCAGATGTTTCCAGTAAAACAAATACTTGTGTGATTTACAAACAACTTCCTACCGCCAGAACTCATTAGAAAATGTGGAAAAAAGAAAAATGGTTCTGTGTACCCAAAAAAATTCCAAAATAAGGACATTGCAAGGCAGTATTGCTACACACTGAACAAAAATTACTGCTGTGCCTGGGTTGGAAAGCAAGAGTTTGGAGCCTGATTTCAGCTGCTAATAACTAAGCTTCACCCTGACCAGTTGCATACATCAAGGAGCAGAAACCTGTCTGTAAAAATACTTAACCAGCTCCTGTTATGTAGGATACAGGGTAACTGGGACCACTCTATGGGATTGCCTGGAGGCTCCTAAATCCCCTGCATCCCATTGAAACCTTCCCTGAGGGGCTGGATGGCTGCAGGATGGCACCAACCCTAAAGCAGAGCTAAGAGATGCAGCCCCCAGAGCAATCCCTGGATCCCCTCTCTGGGCTCTCCCCTCAGCAGGGTGGGATGCACAGGGGGATTCTGCCTCTGCCAGTGCTCAGCCTGCAGCTCAGGTGTGCCTGTTCACCTGCTGCTCCTGGATTTTGGGAGGGTAAAGGCAGGTGTGTGCTGAGAAACTCCTGTTGTTTCTGTCTCTGAATTTGCTCCCTGCCCAGCTCCTGCTTGCCCTGCAAGCCCAGCTCTCCTGTTACCATTTGACACCCCATGTGGTCCTAATGGGTTTCCCAGGCTGCAGCTCCAGCACAGCCACCACTTTTTGTTAGCTGCAGGGGCTGGCAGTCCTCCTTTGCCTTCCAGCTCTCCAGCACAGGTATTTTTTTTCATGTCATCTATTTTATGCTGCAGAAGAAACAGTGGGAGCAGATGTTTGTGGGTTGGCAGGCCGTTCCTCTGAATCCATTGTGAGTGCCCTGGGCAAATGGCTTGTCCTGCTTCTGAGAGACACAAAGTCATCCAGGCAGATGGAAGGATGGGGAGGCATCCAGCAAGCCTGAATGGAGCAAAACAGGGGAATCAGGAGGCAGAGATTTGTTTCTTTACTAGAGAATTTCAGGAGAGTGATGGAGGCCATGTCACATTGTGTGGATTTGTTCCAGGGGAGGATACCAGCTCAGCAAATGCTTCAGTGAGGGTGGCATCTGGAGCACCCCTGCATGTTGGGGTGCCTGCCCCTAAATCTGCTTCCCATGGGGCTGCTGGGGATGCCTCTTGCAGCTGGGATGGGGCTGAGGGTGTCTCAGCCAGGAATGGGTCACACAGCAGCCAGCAGCACACTAGGAACCAACAGGGATGATGTGAGGAGCTCCTGCTACTTCTTGGCATGTGGATGCCCCATCAGGAGTGCCCAGTTTGTTTTAGGAAAAGTGGCTGCTAATGTCAGAGGCTCTTGAGGAGTCCCTAGGAATAGGATGAGAGGGTGCCCTGAAGGGTGGCTGTGGGATGGGACTGCCCCTGGCCCTCCCAGCCCTGGTGTGCCATGAACAGTGACTCACAGCCAAACCTGGAATGGTGCCTCCTCAGGGGGACTTGCTGGGACGTGTGTCTTGGGTTGCAATACAAGATGTGGCCAGAAATGTGTGTTCTCTCACCATCTGTTGGGTGGGGCAGTGACCCTTATCTCCCTGGGAGATATCATCTGCTAATGGGCCATGTGTTAAAACCAGCTGGGGCAATCATCTTTATCTTTCCCACAACCCATCCTCCCTCCAGGAAGATATCATCTGTTAATGGCCATTCAGTCCCACTGCATGACTGATAAAATTCCATCATCCCACTGGGAGATGCTCCAGCCAGGGGAGGAGCCAAGCCTTTCCTACCCAGATAAAAACTGAGATTTTGGACAGCAAGGTACCTTCTTTCCACTGGATTCCAGAGGAAAGCCAGACCTTTCCACATCATCCCTGGAGCTTCAGAGGAAAACTGCACCTTCTCCAGGAGCACTGCTCCAGCTGAACCACATCTGCCACTGCAGGAGGATGCAGCCACCATTGAATGGGACTGTGCCAACACCCTGACTGACTGACGGGTGTCAGCTTGGATTCTGACTCTGTCAGTGTTTTGGGTTTGTTCTTTGTAACACTGCATTTCTATTTTAATTTTTCATAGTAAAGAACTGTTATTCCTAATTCCCATATCTTTGCCTGAGAGCCCCTTAATTTCAAAATTATAATAATAATTTGGAGGGAGGGGGTTTACATTCTCCATTTCAAAGAGAAGCTTCTGCCTTTCTTGGCAGACACCTGTCCTTCAAACCAGGACAACGTGTCCAGAGGAATTAGAAGTATCCTGGGAGAAGGATTCTGCCACTTCAGGGTGGCTCAGGGCACTCAGAGCTGCTTTTCTCAGCTCTCCCATCAGTGTTGCTGAAGCCTCATCACAGCTCAGCTCAGTTTTAGCCATTAGTGAGTGGAGGCTTTTGCTTGGCTCTCAGGGGCCAGAAGGTTTCAGTGCTTAATTAATTTCTTCAAAGTGGAGGGTGTAATTAATGCCTGGGGTGTGCTTTGAGACCCTTGGGTCTCTTGGGCAGTGTGAATCTGGTTTGGTTTATGAAAATCATCACTGGCCAGTGCCACGTGCCAGGCATGGCCATCTCAGTGTGGCCACTCATCCTGTCACAGTGTTTGGGGGTCTTTTGGTCTCTGCTGGTGCTGTCTTGTGGATGGCCATGGGCAGATGTAGCCCAAAACATTTTGTTTCCCTTCCACACTGACAGTGCCCAGTTAGTGCAAATTGTCCTGGGGGCATGGAGCCAAATGGGAAAAAAAAAATCCCCTCACTCCTTAAAAAGGGGGCAGCTTTGTCTCCTTCCCTGCTATGCCCACACAGACTTTTGTGATTTGTTCCTGAATTCCCTTTGTTTTTCAGCAGTTTCTTCAAACAAAGAGGGGGAATTGTCTCTAGTTGCTTCGTGCTGGCTTTAGAGTAAATCATCTTTCAAAGTCTAGGCAAAATAGGTTAAAAATTGATATATTTTGGCAGCTTAGTAGAGCTAGGCAAATTTCCTGGTATCTATAAAGTTGTTTTGTTTTTTTTTTTACTGTCAGCATTGTTGTTTTGGGTGTTAAACATGAACATAAAGGAGAGTGCAACATATTGAATTTATGTCAAGTCTCTGCACAGTCAACTACCATTGCTTGAAGAAGATGCTTTTAACCAAGTCTTTAAAATTCCCTCCTCATTTATCAGTTTTTCAGGTGTATGACTGCACAGATTTGCTCCCTGTCCCACCCCCTCTGACACCATTGCTCACTGGGTGATCCACAGACATTTTACACCACCAAGCATTAACAGAAATAAATTAACACTTTAAAAGCATAAATGTTGTATTTCACAGGAGTCAGGCAGGATATTTGGAAGGGAAAGAAATGTAAATGGAACGAAATTCTTAAGCAAGATTATTGATATGACAGGACTAAAGAGCTTGGGATTCTGTGAAAAGTGCCTCTTTTCATCCCTCTAATAAGTCCATTACTTGCACTCGGGAATATTTTAAGGTCCTTTTCATGCTGACTCTGGAGTTGAGCATGCTTTGCATTTCAAGCTTTGTCTATGAATCGGTAGAAGCCAAAGTTATTTCTGCTTTAAAATAACAGGAGCAGGGAACAGCTAATCTCTTTTCATTCTGAGTCCTTACATTATTTTACTGGACAGAGTTTGTGTTGGCTACAAAACAGGGCATTCACAAAATCTATGAGAAGGAATTTAGTCTAAGAATGAAGCCTAGATTGCAGTATGCATAAAGACTCCTTTTCCTAAGGCCATTAAGAAATTCCAAATCTGAGCTATTTTGAACAGTGACATTAAATTAGCCTTGCTAATTCCAGTAATTCAAGCCAATAGCTGAGTTTACAAATCTACTAGATGAGGCCTTCCCATAATTACAATCTCAATGTGCTTTTCAGCTAAGGTGAGTTGGCACAAAAAAAAAAAAAAAAAAAAAAAAAGAAGATAGATAAATAAAAGGGGGGAAAATGCTCTTTCTGTTCTGGCTTTTGAGATGAATATCTCTAAAGAACAGTTAAGCAGCTGTATTGCACCAATAAGACATCCCCTGTC
This sequence comes from Oenanthe melanoleuca, assembly GCF_029582105.1. Lineage (NCBI taxonomy): Eukaryota > Metazoa > Chordata > Aves > Passeriformes > Muscicapidae > Oenanthe > Oenanthe melanoleuca. The sequence goes on along the minus strand of NC_079338.1, from coordinate 12,935,535 downwards.
CTGAACTGGTAAGTTCATTTTGCCTCTAATGTGCAAGTGAAATGCAGAAGAGAGACTGGATTTTTCCCTGCTTTGTTTTTACTGTTGTCTCTTTACAAAGGAGAATTCATGCTGCTGGTGCTTGTAGTTCAGTTTTTATTTGTTTATTTACAGGTGGTAATTCTTCCTGGGAAAAGAAAGAGTGTGACTGGTTACCCTCTTTTGTGGGCAGAAAAGAAAAACCTCAACCTTTGGTGGATAAATCCAGGTTAGAGCAGGTGGAACACTAATACAAAGGTGCAACCCTTATTATTCCTCTGTTCAAAGGTGTTGATTTGTAGATCCCAACACAGATAAACATTCCCAGTGTGATGGAAAGGTTTTGAGGATATATTTTCAAAGCCATAAGGCACAAAAACATGAAACAAATAAAACTGAGTGCATTATTTAAAAGAGTGTTAATTTTATTAGAACCAAGCTGAGGTAATATAAGGGCGAACCTAAGTATTCACATCAGCACTTAACTCAGGCTGCAATGTTCATAAAATGTCCTTTTGATCAAGCTGTGAGTGTTTTGATCCTTATTCTATGAGCATCATTCAAAGTGACCTAACTGTAGCTCCAAACAGGCATCTGCAGCTGCAGAAGTCCTTGAGCAATAACAGGTCAGGAACTTGAGTGTGTGCTCTGCTGGGAATGCTAATATTGCAATCCCTTTTTGTTGTTGTTGTTGTTCCAAATAAGAAGGAAGGGACAAAGACTCTCACGAAATAAAAATTCCCAGCAGAAAATTGTCCCACCACCATCGACTGTGGATACTTGAGTCAAAATATTAAACAAAATGATGATTTTAATCTATCTGAATAATAACAGAATGGCTGCTAAATAATTTTATATCATCTCCACATGGGTGTTTGACCTTTCTCTTCTTGGCAGCGTTGTCACCACTGGCACATTGGTGATTTTTAGAAGATCACTCTGATTTAAGGGGATCTTTTTCTGCTGGGCACCCCACAGGATTGAATGCAAGTCCTGCAGCTCACAAAACCCTGGCAGCACATGGCACAAGCACATGGAGCCTGTTTGGAGTAGGGATGGACTGGAACTCTTGCAGAAGCCTGGCAGAGGTCCCCTCCTCTCCCTGTTGCAGGCTCAGGTATATGCAGCAGATTGTGCCCCAAAATCCTGCTTATGGCAAAGTCAGGTAGAAACAGCTCTGCTGTTTTTAGGGGCTGGAGGGAGGTGCTTTTGCTCCCTAAGGCTGGGATGATGGCTGGGAAGGAGTGAGGTGAGGTGGGGGGCACAAGTAAGACTCTTATTCTGAGGCAGCGACGAGATAGGGGAGGCTGAAATGCAATTCTTTATTTCCAGGAAACTCTTATCTTTAATCTCTGTAATCCATTTAGAGAGGATTTTGTGATTTTGAAGGCATTTACAAACATTACATAGCCTTTTTATTTTGATTTTCCACTGTGATTGTGACATTCCTAAGAGAGTGCCATGATTGCTTCAGATAGGATGGAGAAGGAAGCATTTGTGGGCTTGGACCTTGGAGCCTCCTTGCTGTCACCTCCTTGTTTCACTGCTTGCTGGGTCAGTGGAGGTGTCCCCTGAACAATTGGGATTCTCCCACATGAACAGTTTGTCCTTGTCACCTTCCTGTGGCTGTACAAGCTGACCTGGGGAGATGCCAGGCAGAATCCCAGGGCTCATCTTCTCCATCCCTTGCTCCCTCCCTCTTTTTAGGAGCATCCTTGAGCTCCAGCTTGGTCCCAAGCATGACAGGGAGATCCCTGGAAAGTGTAAGTGATGGCAGAAGTCCAGCACAGCCCCAGCACTGCAGCCACAGTGCCCTGGTGCTCAGCAGGGATGGCACTGGGATTCCCATTGGAGCTGCCACCACCATTCAGATCCAGCTTTTAGCACCATCATTCCACTGGTGCTTTGGGGTCAGGGATTGCTCTTGGCCTGGGAGGGAGGCAGGGAGCAGGAATCAGGAATCAGCCAGGGTTTGAGTCAGATGTTACAGGCACTCAGTGAGCAGCTGGGCTTAATTTGGGTCTTTCTTCACAGCCATGCAGTGCAAAGCCAGGTCCTGGTTTCAGACTACAGAGGCTGTTCCTGGGGCTGCTTCCAGTGCAGGGAACATGTCCTGAAGCTGTTAAAACATTCCAGGCTATGAACCCAAACCTTCTTCTGTATAAAGTGGAAAAGTTGGGTATGATGATGTTTCCCAGGACCTTCTGCATTACCCCATTTTTATAGGCTGAAGTCACTTTAATGTTGTTTTAATGCAGGTCCAGGACTTTTTTTATTATTATTTGTTTATTTATGCAGGTTAATGCAATGAAAAAAGCCAGAAGATGCTGTTGCCACTTGGCTTCCTTCCCTTGGCAGCTGTCTCACCTCAGCTCCTGCTCTGCTCAAACATTCCCGTGTCAGGGACAGGGGGAGCTTGCTGTCCATCATGGTGGTGATCCTGGGCAGTGTGAGAGCACAAAACCTCAGGAAGTTTCTCCAGGAGCAGAGGCAGGCTCAGCAGAGGAGCCTGGGCACACCATCCCTGAGCCAAATTTTCTTGGGTTTTGACCTGAAATCTCACTCGAGATATTTCCCTTGGCATCATGAGCTGTAGCCTGGTGGATGTCCAGGGATTTTTCACTGGGTGTAGACATTGCACAAAGTCCTTGTTCTGATTGAAGAGGCACATTCTGTGTTGCCTGCTTGAAGCAGGAGTGGCACAAACCCCTGGTCTCTGTGGCCTGGGCACTTTCAGGTCTGGTTTCCATTCACAGTGAGTCACAAAGGAAGGTGTCAGATGTTCCTGGGTGCCACAACACCGCCATGAGCTTTCTAATCGAGCATTGAGAAATATCCTTCTGCTCTGTGGGCTGCTTTTAGTGGCTAACATCTGGAAGGAATGGCCACTGCATTTCCCTTAGGACTGAAATTGTCAGGCCCTGCTAATACCTGAATGTCACTGAATGTCTTGAGCTCAGAGAGTTGAAGGCCAGCATGTAGCAAGAAAGAGCTTAATCTCCTGGTCATATCCAAGAGCTTTTGGGGAAGAAAACATGAAGGAGAAAATTTCAGTTGGATGGGAGTATGTTGTTTTCAGTCATTAGAGGGAAAATGAAGCATTTACTTTTGTTCTGCTGTCATTGACAACCTTTCTTCCCAAAATCAAGACTGTACAGAGATGCCTCAGGTGGCAGCAGAGTGATCAGAAGGGATTAGATCTTGGAGGTCTCCAAGCAGGAAGAAGGTGCAGGATCTGCAGGACCATTGCTTGGCCCAGTCCTGTATTGCTGCCACTTAAATAATTTCATTTCTATTCATACTCTTCTGTTTCCAGCTATTTCTCTTTTTATTTCTTGGCTCTTGTCTTTGTGTTTGGCTGTGCATGTTCAGCTCCCTATTTTTCAGTGCTTTTTTTCTAAGCTCTTTAGGTAGCAGCTCTTCTTCTGGACTGTACATCTGGATATCAGACCAGGGTAATGCTGCTTCATCAGCAAAGTACAAGGACTCCAGCACTTCCAGTTAATGATGCTAATGAGATTTGTTAATTTTTAATAGATTACATGAGTGCATTTTGCTAAACACGTTTTTGTGGCTCCGCTCTGCGAGTGCAGTTCAGAAACTCTTTCACGCTCTGCCAAGGGGAAAATGAGGAATGCAATTGCAGATGCCAGATTCTCTTCAGGGTAGATCTAGAACAAACCAAGGAGCAAAGAAGGATGTAATGAGTACATTTTCAAACTAAACATAGGCCCAGGTCATAAATGATGGCCCTTCCTTGCCACCAGCCTCTGGCCATGGTAGGAGGAAGGAGCAATCGCTGGAATTGGGGTCATGGTGCAGCTCCTCTGCCTGTACACTGTGTTGAGTTTTTAGGGTGTTTTGTCCCTTCACCCCATCAAAAGCTTTTGGATGTGTGTGGAGAGACTTTTGTGGAGGTACTGGAGGTTGGGGAGCCAGGGTGTGCACACTGGCTGCCTTGCAGAGCTCATTGCCCTGTGTACTCTGAGCAGCACCTGGTGACAGGCATGGACTGAGATGGATCTTCCTCACATCTGGATCCCCCCAAATCCATTTCTTGCTGCCTTCCAGAGAGCATCAGTCCTAGGGGAGCTTCCTCCCCCATCAGTCCTGGGTTTGTGGTGGTCCCTGTGGTCTCTGGGTTGCTGGTGAACACGTGCTGCTGGCCACGGGCCATCACTGGCACACCAGCAGCCGAGAGGTGGCAAACGGGCAAGTGGGGGAAAAGTCTTGGTTTGCAAAGCAGCAATCCCAAATCTGATTCCTTTGGGTTTCTGCCCAGGAAGTTGGTTTTACCCCTTGCTGCTGAGCCATGCCAGGTTCTCTTAGCCATGTTGCCAACGGCAGCAGGGTGATGTCGAGCTGGATTTTTTCTTTTTTTTTTTTTTTTTGTTTTTCCAAATCCGTATTGCCAAGAGCCACACCTCCTAAATTGCTGTGGAGGAGGTGGAGAAGCAGAGGCACAAGACCATGCACATGCTGCACATCCATCTCAGTGATCTGTGCCAGCACAAGCACCACAGCCAGCCCTGGCTCAGAGCTTTAATTACACAGCGGCGCGGCCGCACCTACGGCTGGGCTGTTGCAGCTCGTTGTGCAAGAAGACAACTGGCAAACCTGTTGGTGCTCCAGGATTTTAATGGTAATAAGCCAGAGGGCAAAACCTCCCTGTTGAGATGAAACCATGCTTGGCTAGGTGTTTGGAAGGGTTTAGGGTGTTTTGGAGGAGCAGAATGTTGGGAGTCTTGGCTGCATCCGTGCAGTTGTGGCTGTTTGTGCCGTGTAACCCAGTGGATGGTGTTCCAGCAGGAAATGTTTGGGATGAAATTGGACTGTTCTTCTATATCTTCTATGTCTTCTACCTGTGAGAGTGAAATGGTTGGTACTGTAAAGAAGGAGAGATTTGGGAGCCAAGGTCAAGCAGACTGGTCTGTGGAATCACAGGCTCTTGTGCTTCACCTTGTAACAAGTCAACAGTTTGGGCTTGACTCAAACATCTCTCCCTTTAAGAAATCCTGTCCTGCTTTGGAGACAGCCAGTCTACTGCATCTATTGGCAACTTCTCCCCCACACCGGAGACAAAAAAATTAAACAAAGCAACACAGTCTGGAAATTGTCATTTTCAGTGGAAATGGTAGCATGTGCTTTCCTAGGAAAAAACAGTTCTGAAGGAGAGATGCTGGCAGAAGATGACAGATGCAGAACCTTGCCAAGCTGCCCTACCTGTCTGTGACATTTCTACTTGATGTGTTTTAAGCTCTCTGGAAACATGATCCATTCCCTTCATACCATGGTGTTTCCATCATCTGCAAACCAGGGCCATCACCACAGCAGCTCAGTTGAGCTCTGTTAGGCTGAATGGTTTCACCTGTGTTGGGATCCCCACACCCACTGCTGCACCAGGCACTGGCAGAGCTATCAGGTGACAGGGGAGGCAGTTTCCATGCCTGGCCATCCATTGTGGCTCTGTTACTATATTGGGTCCATGGCTGGGACCATCTGCTGGGGCAGGCTTGGCAGGCAGGCAGCCCAGATGCCTGGCTGGAGATGACATTCCCCGGCTCTGCGCTCTGAGCCAGCCTGCAGCTCAGGGCTCCTGGAGGTCACTTGCCAGACATTTGGTACAGCTCTTAGCTTAAGGCCATGATTCCTTATTGGGGTGAAAAGGGGTGTTTTGATGGATTTGGCAGAGCAAAGCCTATGTGCCTCTTCCTCCCGGCTCCTGCTGTGCCCGCTGGAGCGTTTATCCCAACTCAACATTTTATCCCAACTCAACCCACCTTTCTGTTCAGAAAACCCAGCCGTGTTTTACAGCTGTCTCCAAAGCTGGTGTGGTTCAGCAAGAAGAGCTTTCTAACGCTGTGCAGAGTCAGTGTGCCCGATCCCAGCCCTGACCCACGGGGAAACGCCGCCGCTCGATCCTGCGGGGCTGTGTCACCCACGCTGGCAGGCCAGTGAAGCTGCTGCTGGCCTGGGAGCACAGCACAGCACAGCAGCTTTGTGTGAGAGGGGCTTTGCTTACAAAAGGTGCTTCCGGAGGGACGGTGTGGCTGGAGAGCTTCCAGCAGCTGCGGAGGGTTCCGGGAAGCGGCGCAAGACGGGAGCAGCACGGCCAATGCTCGGCTCTTGTTTTAAAGGGATTATCTAACCTGCAGCCCTGCACAAGAGGGACCAAAATGAGTGAAGATTGAATTCGTAATTAGTGCAGATTGTTCGTAATACCCCCTGGACTCTGACTGATTATAAACAGAAACAGATTTTTCTGGTTTCCTGCCTTCCCCCTAAAGTCTTTGCAGGCCAAAGGGCACTTTGTACTGAGAAAGTGATGCTGGTGAATTGGGTGATCAGAGGTGGGGTGGTGGAGATGTTTAATGCAGAAGGGAGGCAGAGGAGCAGCTTCTCTCAGGTTATTTTGCAGCATAAAGGCAAAGTTTTGGGTGGCCAGAATGGAGTATTGGAAGGTCAGTTTCTGTCACCCCACCAGCCATCCTGCAGCCCCATCCCTGATGCCAAGGCTCTTTCACTCCTGGAGGCTGTGGGAGTGAAGGTGACCTTGTCTAACCAGGGATCCTAAGCTGGAAATTATAATGGAGCCATCTCAAGAACTACCTGGTTAGGATAATTTGCTAGTTTGGATTCCTGGATGTGAAATATGTTTATTATCAATAATATAAGTAGTAAGACCAGAGGCAGGGGCCTCAGAGAAACTGATGCACAGGAAGCTCCATCTGAATATGAGGAAGAAATTCTTTACTGTGCAGTGACTGAGCACTGGAGCAGGTTGCCCAGAAAGGGTGTGGAATCTCACTGGAGATATTCAAGAAGTGTCTGGACTCAATCCTGTGCCATGTGCAATGGGCTGACCCTGCTTGAGCAGGGAGTTTGGACCAGAAGACTCACTGTGATCCCTTCCAACCTTACCAGTTCTGTGATTCTGTGATTAATATTTTTAATGTTGTTATTGCCTGGATCATCTGACTGAGGTTTGTTAGAAGCTCATGCTTTTTATTTTCTTTTCCTCTGATGTAGCAAAGGTCATTAGAAGTTAAGTGAAAGGGTTACAGATCCATTATTAATACAAAATAAAAGATGTTTGGCTAAATCCATCACACCTAAAAATACAGTTGGGCACAGCTAAGGAGTAGGATACAATGGAAGGAACAGTGAAAACAAACGACACACCCAAGCATTAAACTTCTGAAGCAGTTAAACAAGGTGAGGAGAATAGCACTCTCATCTCTGATGACAAGAGGGTTTCTGTTCCCTTCTCTTTAATTTGGCCAGACGGGAATAGTGAGAGAATCACCATCCCCACTGGGGTGAAATTCCCTGATTTAAAAAATTACCCTTACTCAAGTTGAGGTGAAATCCCCGAATTTGAATATTTCCCACACAAAGAATATGTTTGGAACACTCATTTTGATACTGGCTGAACATTTCCAAGGGGTTCAGCTGTTGCATTGAGACCGTGCAGGAACTCGAATCCCATAAATTACATCCCAGAACAAGACTGTAAATGGGGCCTTCAAAACCCTTTGTGCTGTTAAGGACCTTGCTGAAACACTCTTTTGTTTCAAATTTCTTTTCTAAAGGGAAGGCAAGAGTAGTTACTCAGTTGCTGGGGATTTTTTTAGTTTTGCTAGGATGTCCAGTAAGGGAATATTCTGCATGATCACTGGTCTGGGAGGGTGTGGGGTGCCTGAAAGTACTGTGACCCCCATGGAGCATCTTTTAGGTTTCAGGAGCCTTTGTAATGTGTGGAAATACCTTCCAAAACACACTAGGGCAGGTTGTGATCTAGCATTGTGCCAGCAGAGGAGTCTTGTGTCAAACAACCAACTGTGAAATAATCTGCTGAGATTTTATTAACTCCAAATCCCTTCGCTTATTTTCCAGAAATGAGCTTGGGAAAATAAGGTGGTGCAGGCAGGCTGCTCCCAAACTGCCCTGAAGCCTGAGCATGCCTGCTGCCAGAGGGACTTGTTCTTTCTGTGCTTGGAAAGTCTCCCAGCACATCCCTTTCAAGGTGGCACCTTTCCCCCCTGCTCTTCCCGTGGGTGTGCAGTGCCAGGGGACAGCAGCCTATCTGTGCTAGTCAGAAAAAAGCAGGAAAGCTGTGGAGAAGAGGAATTTCAGTATTTGTGGGAATCTACTCAAGAATTCAGTTAACCAGGCGGGTTCTGCTTGCACCTGGCCCTCTGTGTATGGATATCTGCTCCCTTTGAGGCATTTCTGACCCCCTCTGATGGCCTGGGCTGACTCACTTGTCACGCTAACATCGTTCTGCTTTTGTTTTGCAATGTTTGGGTATTTTTTGATTAAGAAATACTGCCTGTTTGCCTTGGCAGTGGTGTTCATTGGATTGATGTGGCATTTTTTAGATAGAGTGTTTATTCAGTCTCTTGGATTCTTTCTCAGGGGTGGGGTGGGATGATCCAAACCTTTCCAACATGCTAGTGATCCAGGAGGCTTGTAAAAGGCTTGAGCCAGGTTCTCTTCTGATGGAAACCACCAGTTTCCTCCAGCTCCAAGGGCCAGGCTCTGAAGATAAGACAAACAGGCCTAACTGATTCCCATTTGGGTGAGAAACCTGGACCCCAGAAGGAGATGGCAGCAGCACAAGCAGGGGAACAAGGGCCCCACTGCACCCACTCAGTCCAGCTGATTCAAAGGTTCAAATGCCCCAGTAAAATCTGGCTAATGGCATCTTAATGCACCTTTTACTCTTTGTTCTTGGCCCTGAGATTTGCTGGTGTCTTGACTTTCCACATTGTTTATTTGGACTTCTTTATTCTTCCCTGACCCAGCAGGACAAGGGTGGCTCTAGTTACTGCTCAGCAGGTCCCTTGCAGCCAGGGATGGGTTGGTACAAGCTTTTCCCTCTGTTAATGCCATGCTCCCCTGCCAGGACTATCAAAACTGTTATACTGGATGTTTTCTTGGATTGAAATCCACATGTGCTTCATCTCAGTCTCCATGTTGCAACACCAGAGTGCATGATCCATTCACATTCCTTCCTTTGATGAGGTGGGCCAGGGATGGGATGTGTTCTCAGTGCTGTAAGGAGCATTTTTTGCACACTCTTACATAAGATTGCAGGAATGCAGACTTCCTCAGGTCCTACAGCCAGGAGGCTTTGGTGAGCAAGGCCTTCTGCTGACTCTGGGGTTGGGGAAGTGTTAGTGAGGATTTCCTCACTCCTGCACGAATCCTTGTTGTGCCCAGGGAGCAGACACAACTTGCATTGCTAAACACCCCCTCCAAATCTCAGCTGGTTTTCTTTGGAGTTGCTCTCCAGTAGGGCACATGCCTTATCTCTTTTGTTTTCCTACTGGAATACCTCCCAGTTGTGATTTTTTGGTCTCTCCAAGCATACGATTTGGTGTAGGGTACTGAGACTGGTGGGTGCAGGATGTTTGCTGAGCTCTTGTGGCCATCAAGCCCTATGGCTGCACCCAGATTCAGCTGTGCCCCCAGAACCCCAGTTTTTGGGGGGGGCTGGATGTGCTGGATGTGAGAATGTTGGCACACACCACTGTTACTGACACCTCTCTCCTTCTGCTTTCAGAGCTGGCCTATGACCTGGATATGGATGACATCTCTGCAAATAAGCAGCTTCTGAACCAGCAAAGCAAAGATGGTGCTGCAGTCCCCAGCAGCCACCCTGGGAGTGCAGCCACCCACCCCAGTCCTGCTGCTGGCATTGCCCTGGTCCTCCCTCTGCTGCTGGGCCACCAGCCATGAGCAGTTCTGGTGCCATCACTCTGTGTCTCTCCATGCCTTTTTTTAGTGAGGAAGATATTTGGAACCTCTTCTGAAATATATGCACATGTCCAAAAACAGGACAAATGACCTGAGTCAGTTTTTCAAGACTCTCCACAGAAAAAAAAAAGCCCAATCAAAAAAGTGTTGGTTCATGGCAACTAGTAAATATCTAACAGTGCTTTTTAAAGATAATCCTGTTTAATATAAGCAGGTTCATATTAAATTGTGTTCCTTGCAGTTTTTGAACACTGAGGTCTCCCTTGCTGTTAAGGTGAAGACCATATTTCATTTTGAGTTGTTCAAACATGCATGGGGTACAGAACAACTATGGTTTATGGAATACTCTCAGCAAATATCATACCCCTGGTCCTAGTTGACTTAATTCAGATTTTTTTCTGTAGTTCAAGCAGGTTTTGTACTTACTCCAAATTGAAGTGTCCCCCCTGGGAATCTGGTCAGGACATAACAGAGAGCATGTGAAGACAGGGGAGAGAGAAGATGAGACACGCAGCAGGAGGGAAGATGTTGTGGAAGAGAAGCTGTCATGCACTGGAATTGTGGAGATGTGCTCCCCTGGGCACAAAGCCCACCTGCATCATGGCAAGTTGCAGGTGATTTTGCTGCTCACCTCCCAGCCAGGTCCTGACAGGTGGCTGATCCCCACCAGCATCCTTGTGGCACATGCAACAACCTGGTTTCATTCTTCAGAAGTGAAGCACCTCCTTTCCCACGGGAAACCTGCAGACACAGCTCCAGCCAGAGGACAGACAGCAGGGATGTACACACTGTGCTTTGCAGGGTAACAATGACTGCCCAACGTGCTGTGCTATGAGAGGGGAAAAGAAGAGGATTTACAGCAGCCTGAGGCAGATGAGACTCTTACTCATGTGTTTCTTTGCATGTTCCTTTACGTAAGCTATCTCTAAAATAAAGATTGGTTGCTCTCTCAGTGCCCTGGAAGTAGCCTCCCATGTATTGTGCTGGAGTGGGCAGCCTGGGAGCACCAACTGTGCCCAGCTTGGGCACCAGGGAAAGACTTGGCTTGGTCTGATTAAATGGATGGGCTGGGTTTGGTTTGGTTTGGTTTGTGGCCAAGATGGTTGCATATTTCTGTTTAAGGTCTGCCTTTACTAGAGTGTTTATATATGCAGTGTCTTAAGCTGCAGCTTGTGCATGTGTATGTGCATACACCCCCTCACACACATGTGCATGCTTCAAATATTTGTGTGCATCAGGCCTCTTTTACAGCAGCTTTATGTTTAGGGGAAAGCAGATAATTCCAAACCATGCAGTCAGATGGTTTGGAGAGTGGAAACCTTGCCCAGTCTAAGTGGTGGGGCTGACCTGACTCTGTTTTGAAGCCTTGGAATTGTGTGAAGTGCTTTGGGTTTGTGGCAGAAGGAGAGATGATTGTTCCCCCACTCCTCTGCATGGAGGTGTTAACTCCAGTTCACCAGTCCTGATGGAAAGGAGCAGAGCTGGGCTAACCCATGGTTAATTGTTGCAGACCTGTCCTCTGTGTTTCAGAATCCTCATGTCCCATCCATACCAGGGTGAGTGCTGGGGGTGTTTGGGCAGTGCTGGTGACATTCCTGCAAGGGCTCATTTTCTGCATCCATGAGCTGTGGTTTTGTATTTTACATGTTTTTGTATTTCATATTTTACATGTTCACAAACCAAGCTGCAATCCTCTCTGTCTCTTGGGACTGTGCTTTGACCCCTGGGTCAGAGGGGTCCTGGTGCATGGGGCAGTGCAAGGGAGAGCCCTTGGTGGTGCTGGCTGAGGCATTTCTGCACCTCCCTCTGCTCAGCTCTTGTTCTGGCCCAGCTCTCTGTGCTGCAGCTGGCTGAGCCTGTGAGCCTCTGCTCCACCAAAGGGAATATTTTATTAGTGCCACTTGAATTTGAATCACTTCTTCCCTTCTGATCATTCTGCTTTCATCCCCTGGGAGCTCTGGGGGAGGACTGGGCTGCTGGGTTTGTTCAGAGATGATGTGCTGCCTCTGCCTCACCAGGTATCACTGGTACCACTGCAGGGACATCATCTCCTCTAATACTGTGTCAGAAATACTCTGTGTGCTGCTGCTTCCTTAGATAAGCAGCAGGATGGGAGGGTGGCAGCAGATTTTCAGTACAAGTCCAGTGTGTTTTTTCTCTGAGGAGCTGGCGTGGGCTGTGCCTTGCTGTGTCTCACAAAACCTGATGGATTCTCCCTTTTGCATCACCACAGCATGATGCTGATGTTCTCAGCAGAAGACCCCTCTGAGGAACACTGAGCCTGCTTTCCCTTTGCTGTTTAGCAAAGCTCTGCTTGCTGGAGACTCTGTTATGATCACAAAAAACAGCCTTTGAGCCCACTACCTGCCAAGTTTATAAAGTAACAGATTATAACCTGAAAAAGCAGCTGTTGAATTTTCCCCTGCCCTGGGTTTGTGCACGTTTTAATAGGGGATTTGCAAGGAATCCCCTGGCCACCAAGGTGGAATAGAGCTGATGTGCAGTTTTGGGCAGTGTTTCATTCCCATCATGAGAAATAAGGAAGAATTTTTCCCTGTTTCTGTGCACCACTTCTGTGTGCTGTGACCTGCCTTGGCATGGGGCCCCTCCATCAGGAGATGGGCACTGTCACCTCCACTCTGCATGTGTACCTGGAACTCCAAACCTTGTCCCAGGGCATGCAGGTTTAACTGCTAATACACAGTCAAGGTTATTTCAATTTTTATCATTATTGATATTATTATGTATCATTAGTGATTATACATATCATATATATGTTAATATGTTTATATGGGTCAAGGAGGAGGGGGGCTTGAGCTGCTGGCAGGGCTGCAGCTCAGCTGTGCACACAGCACCATGATAACAGTGATGTGACTTTGGCACCAGTGGTGGCCACTTCTGGCCAGCAAAGTGTGTCACCAGAGTAAACACCTGGGGTTTTAGCTGAATAGAGGAGTTTATGGCATGAAGGAGATTCTGGGGAAAAAAAGAAACAAACAATGGAAAAACTGCTTTTCAGATAATTTTTAGCTTTGTGATGAAACCCAGGGCCAGTCCTGAGCTGTGGCTGATTCCAATCCCCACATCTCCCCATGCACAGCTGTGAACTCCTTGGTGCAGCTGCCAGCACTGTGTCCCAAATGTGCTTCATGGGCTTGGGACCTTGTGCTGGCATCAGATGAAGGCCTGGGAGCCCTGGGAATGTTTCCTGTCTCAGGTGGTTGAGCCCTCACTCCTGCCATTAACCTGCAGATCCTTTAAGCTCCCCTGGCAGCAGGAGCCTGCTGGCCCCATGCACATCCATATGAGCAGCATCACCCCTTGTGTATTCTGCAAAATAAAAAACTGCATTAAAGGTGAAACTGCATTCCCTGGAGGGGTTTGCAAGCAGCCTTGAAAAGGTGAGGAAGCTGACACCTTTCCCTGTGTCTGAGGGTGGTGCTGAGATGCAAACATGTGCTTAGCATGTGTAATGTATTTCTGCACTAACCACGCATCAAATTATAATTTAAAACCAAAATATTTTTGTTGGATGGGAAGTTCCAGTTCATTAATCAATTGACTAATAGTTTAGTGCTGGAATGGTAAAATCTAACACACTGAACAGCTGCTAGAAACAGCTGGTGCTTACGGCTCATGCTGTTTGGGGAAGTGAAATCTAGAGTGTCTCAGTTTCGTTTTTCAGGGAGGTTTTCAGAATTCCTCATTCATCTCCATGAGCAAAGCCCTAAGCCCTCTGGAGCATGGGCCTAACAAGGATCCAGGGCTGGATTCACTGGGGCTTCCAGTTGAAACAAAATGCCCCTGGCATGGAGGCTGCAGAGAGCACCATCAGAGAAACCTGGCAGCTGGGCATGGCTCTGTTCCTGTGGCTCTGAGAAGGGGGACATGTGGAATCCTGTGCTGTCAGGTATCTTGAGTTGCTTTTCACTCCAGATTGGTGCATGCTGAGCTGTGGGCACAGCAAGGGAGATGCCACCAACCAGAAGGGCACTTTCCAGCCCTGGAGGGTGCCTGGTGCCTCCACAGCTCAGGGTCCTGGTGGGGTGGCACACTGGGAACTGCTGATGCTGTCTGCAGCCCCTGCTCTGCTTTGTTGGCAGCTGCTGGTCCATGGTGAGATGGGTGGGAGGCACTGGTGGTGGGCCAGAGGCACCAAAGGAGCAGGGAGACAGGCTGCAGCAGGGACCACACATGGGATGCTGCACCAGTCTCCAAAGTAAAATATATGAAACCAGACAAACACTCAAAATGCTCCAAACAGCCAGGTGTGCTGCTGAGATGCTTGCACACAGCCCAGTGGTGGCACTGGCCAAGCCCACCAGACCAGTCCTGCCCTGCAGGCTCCCCAGCTCACCTAGGCTAAAGCAGCCCAGAAATATCCTTTGGTTCCCAAACACTTGGGTGCCTTGGTGGGAATTTCCTTGACCTTTCCAGCAGCACTGCAGCTTAATGATTGACAAATGCTGCTAAAGCTTTACCAGATCACACACCACACCCCCTGGAAGCAGGTGTCCATTCCCAGAAACTCAGAGATTTTAAAATTTGAGCTCCACAGCTGGGGGTGACTCAGCTGGGCACCAGCAAAATCACAAATTCTCCCAGTATGTTGTTTGTTACTTTAGCAAGGAGTTAGGTATGGAGCTACTGGGGGAATGAAATCTGCAGCCAGAAGGGACTGGGGTGAAACTATGACATTGGAGGATGCTCACTGGTCCTTAGTGTGGGAATTTGGGTTTTCTCTTAGGGACATGGTGAAGGTCCCTATATAAAGAGAAAAGGTGGATTTTGTTCAGCTCCAGCCTGTGGCTTGCTCATGGGAGACCTCCCTAAGAAGCAAAAGTGGGGGGAAAAAAGCAACCCAAACCCACAAACAACCCCCTAAACAGGCTTGTCAAAATGTTACTAAGGGCATTCCCTGGAGATGAGGTAACTGAAATTTTGGCATAGGAAGATGAAGCACTGTGGCATGTTTATACAGTCAGCAAATTTACTGCCTTCAAAAAAAAAAAAAAAAAAAAATCAACAGAAAAGCAGTGGGTATTAATCAAATATCATTTATTTTGTCACACATTGTATCCTTCTGAAAATAAACATCTTGGTGTTGTTTTGCTGAGAGCGTGCTCGGATCTGAAGTGCAGGGCTGTGCCTTGGGGCTGCAAAGTGATGGATCCCACAGTCCTTCCTGACACATAGTGCCATTCCCTGCACAGCCCTCATGCCCAGCTCCTGGGGAGGCTCCCATGTGCCAGCACTGCAGCCCAGGGTTTTTTTTTGGAGAGGGAATAACCATCCTTGCTGGTGTGGGGTTTTTCTGCTGGGCTCTGGTACCTGAGAGCACTTTGTGGGGAAGGAAGGGCCCCATTAGAGATTATCCAGAATTATTTCACATGCTCCTTGGTGGCCACAGGGAGAAGGAAGTCTTCTCCCAAGTGATCCAGTGTTGAAAACCAGATTTTTCACAGCAGAAGTACAGATTTAGCCTCAACCTCCCGGTTTACTTGCTGTCTTCTCCCTTGTAGGAGCCCAGCAGAGACCTCAGCAACTTCTTGCAACAAGTCAACACATTTAGAGATCTCTGCCATTTGTTTTTGTTTGCTTTCACCATCTTCTCTCCTGTTATTATTTCAATGTGCAAAGATGCTGCACATCCAGAAAGGAAATCACTGCTGGATCCAAGCAGCACCACCACCCTTTGCTCCAGCTCTGCAGGCAAATCACTAGAGAGAAGTGGAAAGCCTGCCTGTAGCAGCCTGTATCCCTTCAGTGTCATATTATATTACCATCCACCATGTTAGCAAATGGGAAAATAAACATGGGCTGGATAGCAAAGCAAGAGGCTGTTTAATTACAGATGTGAAGAAGAATGACGTTTGTGTACATTCCTCCCAGAAGTGGATTAAAGTGGTGACCTTTCCTGTGGTGTGAAATGGGTTTGTTGAGGAGCACAGGCATCTCGTGTCACTTCAAGATCTGCCAGACATTTTGTTGCCCCTGTTGTTTATGGTTAATATTGGATGATGTCTCTTGAATCTGAATCTCAGCAGCTGACAGAGTTTTCTGAGAACTTGTCATCTGGACTCCATCTAGCAAAATTCCTGGTATTGGGTGTATTTGTTCCCATTTGATGGAAAAACAAAGTTTTATGGAAAAAAAAAAAAAAAAAAGTAAAGGGAGAATGGTGGCATTAGTGACTCATGATGTTGAGATGAAACTTGTGGAACAACCCAGGATTTGGCTCAGGGTGCCAGACCCATGGTGTAAGTTACTGCTGTTGCCTGTCCCTGTGGGTGGGATAAACATCTCCTGAATGTGGACACTGCCATGGCAGTGCCAGAGGTATCAGGGATGGCTCAGCCTCCTGTGAGTGTGTCAGAGCAGGGGAATGCTATTTCCAGCCCACCAAAGTACCAGTGTCTGGCATCCCTGAATCATTCTAGCAGGGCTCCAGATTCTGGACTGTTCTGACAAGGATGATGGAACAGGAGGGCAAGGGAAGGGGATTTTTTTCCCACTTGGTGCTGTGAAACCCCCTGCAAAGGATGTGCTCACCACCTTGCTGACTCAGGCTGGGCACTGGCCATGGGAGCCCTTGCAGAGCTCCCAGCAGATGCTGGGGCTCCAGGGGCCAGGCTGGGCAGGAGTAAAGCACTAATTGGCCTGATAATTGCACAGAGGGTCAGATCAGGCCTGTGGGGTGACACTGGTTTGTTTCTGAAGGACCAATGGCAGCAATGCTCTGTGCCTGTGACCAGCAGCTCTCCTTAATTGCTGCCTCTTCCCAGGGCACAGCTCTGAAAGGATCCAGGGCACAGCTGAGCTCACAGCCAGCCTGGCTGGGTCTGGGCAGCCAGGGGCTGTTCTGCTCTCAGCTGGATGCATTCCAGTGCTGCTTCCCCATGGCACTGGGGCAGGGCAACAGCAGCTTGTGGGCTCAGGTTCTTGCTCTGTCACTGCCTTGAGGTGCTGCCACACAGAGCCCTGGGCTAGGAAATGCTGACCCACTTCTCAAGCCATTTTTGAGAGTCACAATGGATGGGAAATCCATGGCACCAGGCTCTGCACTGGCATAGGAGGATGGTGCTGGGGGTTTGAGCAGTCCAGAGGGCCACAACACAAAGCTGCTTTGGGAGGGAGAAATTTCATTAACAGAACAGGGATTGCCTTAAAGCTGGAGGTGATCCAGCAGAAAGAGTGAACAGGGAAATGAGCCTGGCTGCTTGGGGGGTGTCACACAGCTTGGAGACAAATGTTCAGCAGCAGCAGCATATCTGCTGGTGAAAGAATAACTAGAGACATGGGTCTTGCACCTTTTAAACACTCCAAGTCTGCAAATGTGGAGATGGGATTTGCATGCTGCTTTATTTAGCATTGTAAAAGCTGTGCCACGTTTATGGAAACCACCCTGCAGACACCAAATGTGTGACTGCAACAAAAATGTTTCTAAAAAATGTAAAAAAGAGCAGAAAATTGGAGAATAACTCTGATGAGCAGAGCCCCAGCTCCAGCTCTGTGGAAGCTATTGCTCCTCCTCACACTGCTGCTGAAGGGTTTCACCACTAACAATTTATGACTTTTCCAGGCACTGAAGTTGGGGAATAACTTATCCCTCTGTGGGGCCACTGCTTTGGGGGTGCAGGTGACAGGCACAGAGGGGAGATGGCAGCTGTAGGTGGCATGAGCCAAAGTCCCCAGTTTTGGGGGCCAAGCAAGGGGTGAGGGAGAGGAGGGGACCCCCAACTGCTCTGTGTGTGGCTGTTGGACACTCTTGTTGTCACCTCCCTCTGCAGAGACCTCCACAACAGTCACTCACTCCTAGAGGGGCAAAGAGCCCTTGTGAGGGCATGATAATTATAACAATAATAATAATAATAATAATAATAATAATAATAATAATAATAATAATAATAATAATAATAACAATAACCACAACCACTTCTCTGTAGCTCATCCTGCATGCTCACTCAAACCTCTGTGTATTTTCCATGCTTCTTGCCTGAAATTTGTTTTTACAGCCTTTGAAAAGTGATTATTTTAAGCATGATATAGACAGATCATTTAATTATTTTTAAGGAGACTGATCCCACTGCCTGATGGGCTGCCAGACTCCATCTCTGGTGACTGTCTGGCAGAAGCTCCTGGTCATTGTGGTCTTGAGCTGCTAATCCAATCTCTAAAGGAGGAACTCAAGGTCCTGATGTTCCTGTCTGCTGACTGTGGGATAAGTGGATTCCACTTTTACCACCTCTTTTACTCAGCCTCACATGGCATTCCTGCTCTTGATCTTGTTCCTGACAGCGTGGGATGGTTTGCAGGGCTGTCAGGGCTGCCTGGATGGGCTCTGGGCTGCTGCAGAGGGACTTGCAGAGTTGTTCTGTTATCAGTGTGAAACCCAAGGGAAGAGCTGGCTGCAGGGGCAGCTGTGGCTCAGGCAATGAAATCACTGCTGCCAGAGGTGCACAGCAAGGGCAGAGCAAGCCATGGCCAGAGTGCTTTTCAGAGGTGTCTGGAGCCTGCAGGAGGGACAAGGGAATGAATGCTCATTGTCATCCAGCCAAACCTGCTCTGCCTCTTCTCAGGGGTCTCCACCAATGCTGCCTGTCCCTGGGCAGTGTTTGGCCAAGGGATTTGTGCAGTTTGTGGTGCTCCATCCCAAAATACTCATGGTTGGACAAAGTGTTAAAACATAACTTGCTCAGTGTTCTGGGTGTGATGAGTCTGAGGTGCTCACAAAGTGGGAAGGTGCTGATGCTTCACCTCCTCTCATGTTCCCTTGCTCTTTTCCCCTCAGCCTCTTCTCTTCCATGGGCAGGTACAAACCAATGGTGATGTCCAGGTTAATCAACCCTTTGTTTTTATATTTTTTCCATTTGAAAGTGTCCCTCTGAGAGAGGCCAGATGCTCCAGCTTTTGAAGCAGACTCCTTCTGGGGGCTGAGAACACCCCCTACCCCAGCCCTGCTATCACAGGGGCACAACCCACCTCTGGCAAGACACAGACTGAGGCTGCACCATGTCCCAGCAAAGGAGGAGCCCATTCTGCACCAGGTCCTGCAGCTGAGATGTGGCTTAGGTGATGTAGGAGCACATCTGTGTCTCTGGGACATGTGTGCCAGCCAACAGGCTCTGGGAAAAAAACACCCATAGGAGCTGGTGCCATTGTAAATGTCACACTATTGTTATCCCAGCAGTGTCAGAGCTGGTGAATGAGCCAGGCCTGCCTTAGAAACCAAATTAAATTTTAAAGAATTTTAAAATTAAGAAATAATTAATTTGGATTTCCATTCCTGCCATCTGTTTTTTTGCATGATTGGGGTGTGAGTTTTCAGTTTTCCCACTGCAGCCGTGGGACTTGGGAAAAAAAACTTTTTTAAAGAGCTGAGACAACAACTTCAAGTGCCGGGCACTTACATTAAGTATTGTGAAATCTAAATTGCAGGATCTCAGCATTGCTTATGGTTACTTCCAGGCAGAAAGACCCATGTCACAGGAGAAGAGCAAGCACACAGCTACCTGATGCTTTGCTTTCTCAACCAACCAGAGATGTGAGTCACAAGGAAATTTTCCACAGGGAACATTTTTTTTTTCCCCATTAATAGCAAAAACTGCTGAGTGTTTTTTCCCCTCTTGTACAGGAATCTATGGTGAGCATCTGCACCACGGGATCCATGAGAGCTGGTTGTTTTGGAGGGGTTGTGGGGAGGGTGCTGCAAGGAGGAGAGATGGTGATTTTGCACAGAGGCAGTTTTGGAAGCGAGGTCTGAGCATGGCACAGAGGGGACACCCCTGGAGCTGCTCTTTGAGCCTGAGATGGAGCCAAGAGAGTGCAAATTGTGGACATAACAACCAGTGGGATGCCAGCTCCAAGACACCTTCTCCCCCAAGACACCTTTTTCCAGAAGAGGATGTGGGGCTGTGCCCAGCCCTGCCCTGGCCATCCTGGAGGTTCCCACCCTGTGCACGTGGGGATGCTGAGCACTGCTCCCACATAGACTGTGGGAATAAGGTATCAAGAAAAGTCCTTATGTTTTATTTCTGTGCTATATCCCTCTCAGTTCTTCCCCCAGCCTGCCCTGGATGTGTCTGGAGGCCATGGGTGCTCCCAGGCTGCCTGCTGGGTTTCCAGGCACACACCAGGGTCAGTGATGCTCCCGCTGTCCCTGCGGGTCCCCTGGGGACCACCCACACCGCCCACATCAATCAGCCCTGCCTCAGCCCCGCCACTGGCCACCTCCCTGACCCCATATCTCCCTCCTGCTCCCCTGGGATTCAAGTGCAAATGCCCTGGGCTGTAGAGCCCCTAGCTGGGGGGCTGATGTGGGATCTCCCTCCAGCTGTGAGACCACCGTGTCCTGGCTGATTTACAGCAGGAAACGTCGACCTGCAGGGTAACCAATGGCTAGGTTAGGGTTTTTTTTTTTTTTTTTTTTTCTTTCTTCTCTCCTGATCAGCTGTTGAAATAAAATTACTTTCATTTTTTTCCCTCCTCTTTCTCCCCAGTCTATGCCCAAACCGCAATATCGGTTAAAAATATCATCTGTGAGAGGAAAAGGCAAATAAATGAGTACATCAAAGCCAGCAGCCTGGGGCCTTTGGGTTGGGAGAAGAAATAGGGCTAGGCCTTGGGCCCATTATCTTGCTGATATCTAATGCCACCACTTCAGAGTGTGAGAATGGAGCCTTTTTTTCCCCCAGCTGAGCGTGCTGGCCCTGCTGGTGTTTGGGAGCACAAAGGCCGCCATCCACCCCAGCTCCCAAGACAGACCATTGACATGTTGCTCTCAGATTTCACTCCTGAAAATCTGGAACTGTATGCTGAACAAATAACATGATCTTTTTCCTTCATCTGGAAAGGATAAAAACAATTGCTGGCACTCTGAGCCGATCACTCTTTCTTTTCCTCCCTCCTCCCTCCCTCTTTCCTTGCAAGCCCCGACTCATTACCCACAAGTCACAACTTGCATATTTTCATTTGAAAACTTTAAACCATGGGGGGTGAGGGGCAAGAATGGAAGGGAGTGAAAAAAGAAGATTAAAAAGAAAAGGATTTCAAGCAGCAATGATATAACCATGAATGTCCAGCAGCCAGTGTGCTGCCCCAGCCCTGCTGGACAAGGAGGATGGAGCCAAAGGCAAGGGATGCACATCCCTGCTGGTATGGATGGTGCTTAATCCATTTAGGGGCTGGGGTGGTGAGGAGGGTTGCACCCTCTGGCACACACATTATACCCTCTGATGGATATTGAACCAGGGAGGGGGACAGGAGCTGTGACCACTTTGGTCCAAGGCAAAGTCCTCTCAAGCAGCAGGACTTGAGCCAACACTCATCCTGATCCCATTCTCCTGTTGCTCCTTCATGGGTTTTGCTTCCAGCACTGCACTGTTGGGAAGAGGAGCCACATCAGCCTGTCCAGCCAGGTGATCCAGAGGGTGAGCAGTGTGTGCTGCCAGTACCTTCTGCCTGCAGCACTGGGTGTTTTAAGCAGGTTTTGTTTACTTCCACCTGTCTAGCACACACATTTTCCACTCTGTGTTTACAAATTCTTTTGAAATAGCCTATAAACAGAATTAAAAGAGTGCCTGAGGGTAAAAAAAAAGTTTCATCATTGTTTTTTTAATACATCATTATTTTATTGATACTGAAGCCTGGGACAGAACAGGACTGGGTCATGTCCTGCTCAGAGCTGGTGCTCCCTCTGCTCTCCTTTGACCTGTTTTACCTTCTGCATCCCAGGTGATATTAAAGGGCTTGGCCACTTCTCTCTGCTAACAAAACCCTCAAAGGCAGTGACGTGCATCCCTGCTGGAACGAGGCAGATGTCTACAAACCAAAGGCTTGCTGGACTGGTGCCCAGGTGGAAGTGCTTTCAGGAGAATGAGAGGCCCCAGATGAAGTGCTGGTTGCAGTAATTAAGACCTCTGGAGCTCCCCCTGGTAAGCTCACACTGATTTTCCCAAGTTCTCAAAAACCAGCTGTGACCTCTCTGCTGACCATCAGAGTGCAGCTCCATCCCTGGACAAGCACAGCATGGCCTGGAGCAGGGAAACCAGCCCTGCTGGAACCAGCTGCCCACAGGTAGCACTGCCAGCAGTGTGATGCCCAGCCTCAGAGGGGACTGGGACAGCCTTGCTGACAACTGTGGGGCAACAAGCTCCCTCTTGTCTGGCTCTGCTCCACAGTGTTTTAGCTGGCATCAGGCAGCTCAGGTGATATGTAGCTATTACTCATTTTTAAGTAGTGCCAGCTGGCTGGGTTATCTGCTGCTCTGAACATGCCTCTCCCTCTCTCTCTCCTTTCCACGTTGGAGAATATTTCCTGCTGCTCCAAATAAGGCTTGGGGTGGTTCCCTGTGCCCCAGGTCTGCAGGGGCTGAGGCTCAGAGTTGGTGGGGCCACCAAAGCACCAGGGGCCATCTCCAGCCATGCTGTGCTGTGGCAGCCACATGTGCCAAGAGCTTTGGGCTCTGCTGATGGCAGGGAATGCTTTCTTCATGTGCAGGAGATAGGAGGAACAAGATAGCCAGCTTGAATTGTGGCCAGGGAGGTTTAGGTTAGCCATGAAGAAATGCTTTTGTGCAGTGAAATACTGAGTCAGTAGCTGGGACAGACTGCACAGTCCTGATTGAGGAGGGATTTTGAGAAGAGACAGGGAGAGGACAGCTTGAGGTTGGTTTTTCTGGGCCAGGGAGGAAGGCATCAGGTGTCTGATGCTTTTTACAGTCCAAATAGCTGCAGCTCCAGAGTTTGGTGACCCCTCCAGGTGGGTGAGCTTATCTGTGGCCCAGGAGGCTGCACATTCTGGAGTGTGTGGGCTGGCTGTGCCACTGCTCACAGCACCCACAAACCTCACTCTGCCCCTGCCCTGCCAGTGCCCACCTGTCCCAGGCTGGCACCAGCATTGAACCAACTCTTAGGAGTGGAATAAAAGCAAAGTAAATCAGCCCAGGCAGTGATACATATATTTACTGCTGTAAAGAAAGCTCAGAATGTCTGAGGGAGGGCTGAGCAGGGGATTGCTGCTGGGAAGGGATGAAAATGCAAGAATGAGTTGGGGGCTTGTTTTCTCTGCCATCCTTGAATTGTGCTGCCCATCTTCTTCTCTGCCCTGCAACCACTGGTCCCTCTCAATCTCCCTGCCTCAAACAGTCCCCATTCCAGCCCCACTTCATGGCCATAGGAAGATTATGTGAGCGAGGATGGAGAATTGAACTGTCATCATACTGAGAAAGGCCTGGGTGAGGCACCTCTCACCCCTCCTCAGTGGCAGCCAGATGTAAGGGGCAGGGAGGATGGGGACATGTCCCCAGGAATGCTGTGCTGTGGAAGATGTGCAGGCGAGTCAGCACGGACCTGGGATGTCAGCCCAGCTGCCAGCACCAATCTGTGTGATGCCACTGGGGAGATGCAGCCTGGGGACCCTCAGATGGGGGACTGAGGAGGAGAGGAAGCCATGGCCAGCTCTGGAGCAATGGTGACTGACATTCACTTGCCAGGAATCTGTTGGGGAATATTTTTATCCTCTGGGTGTGAGTGTGCTACACATCAGAGCCATCTGCCACACAGTCACTTTTGGGAGAGCTAGGAAGTGCAGGCAGGAAAATCTGTGAAAGTGAGTGCATTCCTGTGCCCTTCAAAGCTGTGTGTCCCCAGGTCTCCCTGTGTGCCTGGGGACAGGGCTGGGATGACTTCTTGTCCTTCTGGGGAAAGAGACAAACTCTTGCATTCCCTAAAATGGAGATGGTCTTGAGGTCTGCAGAGCAAGCCCAGTACACTGCAAACTCTTTCAGCCATGGGAAGCTGAGTGACACTGGCAGCAGCCTCACTGCACAGCCAGCCTGACCCCCCTGTCCTTTCAGCATCTCCCCATCTTTCTTCAGTGTGCACAGCCCCTCACACCCAGCTGGCACCAGCCCATTTACAGAAGGCAACAAGAAGCCAACCCACCCTTTCCCCCAGAGTGGAGCAGTTACTGCAGGAGATTTCTGTTCTTCTGTATGGGGTGAAGTAGCCCTTGGATAAAAATAAGTGATAAAAATAAATAGAGACATCATCCCATGCCAAAACACTGGATCTGCTCACCCTAAAATATCAGGCTGTTGACATCCAGAAACCAGATTCAGACCATCATTTTGCAACTAGCAGGATCCCCCATCCTCATGACAGATGCCCTGGATTAAACACCCCTGAATTTGTGGTATCTGGGGTTTTATCAAAGGAGACTGTTTTCACTTGAGCATCCCTCGTTCCAGCCTGGCTGCTCTGCCACAGGAACTCGCCTGGTTTGGGTTTACAATGAGCCATCTCCTGCTGCTGAGCTGGAGCTGGGAAGACATGTTTGTCCAGTTCCCTTTCAACACTTTCTGACCTCCCTGTGGCCCAGACTTTCCTATCAGAGTGTAGGATTTAATCATCCCTAATGACAGCCAGGCCAAGGACAGCGTGCAGCCAGGTTTTCCTAAACAGCTACATCTGAAATCCTTATCCAAGTACAACCCCCCAGTAAACTCCCTGACAAATGACTGGAAACACTGCAGGGTTGTGGCAGACCTATGGCCATGACCAGAATTAAATCAGACCAAAAGCTTAAGCCCTAGTAAAACTCCAGAGGGATTTTTGGATGTAACTGTTGCTGCAGTTTGGCTTGGTGCTCCTCTCTGCTGCCAAGATTTGCCAGTGCTAGAGAACTGCTCCACTCCTGCCAACCTGAAGTTACAACTGATCCTGGGAATCCTGTGCAATTACTGGTATCAGTTTTTAGTGTAAGTCAGTACATTGCTGATGTGGACTCAGTTGATACCAATAAGATTTATTGTGATTTAACCACCATAAGGTTTGTGCTGATTCCTTTAGAGTGGATTCAAAGTGGTTTTAATTCAACCAACATAACTTTGCTAGGGCAGGAGCAGTGTGGCTGGAGGTCTGAGCTGGGCAGGAGAGGCAGCACATGGGAGGAAGGTGAAAAGAAACTGTGGAGAAACATCCTCTCTGGTTTCTCCTTCCCTGCCCTTCCTTCTCTCTGAAAAACCAGCAGGGCTGCAACTTTTTGACTGAATGAGATGATGGAAATTTGAAAAGCCAAGAGGTGCAAGGTCCATGGCATACACTGGAAGAGGCTCTGTGCAGACACAGTGTGGGTAATGTCACCTTGTCACCGTGTCCTGCACCATGGCTGTGCCAGCAGCTGCCTCTGCTCAGCCCAGGGCACCCACACTGGTGACAGGGACAACTTGGGATGCCCCCAAAAAAGAGAGGAGACTCACAGCTGAGTGTGAGCAGGTAGAGATGAAACAGCTTTGAAAGATGGGGACATGAGCCCCAGGATCAAGGCGTATCCTGTGTCACCACAGCAAGCCTTGAGACAGGGCTGGAAAGAAACACAGTCTGGGGACAGAAATACAAATGGAGAGAAAAGAGTTTTGGGAGCATGTGAAGTCACAAGTTTTCAGTCTTTTTAAAACTAAGCCATGAGTTTTTTCCTCTGCTTTTCTCCATCCTTCTCTCCTGGGAAAGGGAAATTGCTCGAGCAGTTTGGGGTGAGGGGGCTGGGGAGGGTCTGCCAGATGTGCAAAAATGCTGGAGAAAGCGAAAAACTCAGAGAAAAAATTCTCTTTTGAGAGGGGCTACTTTTCCATTCCTTAAAAAAGAAAAAAAAAAAAAAAAGAAAAAGAGTTTTTCATGAAAATTTTCAGGCAGTTCCATTGTTTGCTTCAGCCTTTGATTTAACTACTTGAGCAAGTATTTGACAAAACCCTCCGTGTTTTTCAGGAGGTTTCTTAAATCCCACCGAGGTATGGGATTATGAGAAACAACAAATGGCAAGCTGTCTCTAACCCCACAGACTTTCTCACTCTCGTTTTCTCTCTCACTTTGGAATAAAAAATGCAGTGCTCCCTGCTGAGTTCTCTTTAAAATTCACATTGTCTCTTCAAATAAAGGCTGGAGGGTGAGGTAGTGCTTTGAAAACCAGAACTCAGTCATACATTGCAGGGCCAGATCCTAGAGGATTATTCTCTCTCAGGACACTTTATAACTTCATGAGAACTTCTGGCCTGGCTTGTCTCACCAGCTTAGCATGAATGGCCCCAGTGGATGGCAGGATGACTGAGGTCCCTACACCCCTTTCCATCAGGATGGCTGATGGAGATTTTTTTAAACCATGATAAAGCAAATTCCTTTTTTTTTTTTTTTTCCTGCCCTGGGGATGGTGGGGCCCATTTTCTGTGCAGCCAGGGGATGCTGTCTGCATCCAGGCAGAGGGAAGCCCTGCTGCAGCACGAGCCTCTCCATTGCTGTGGTAATGTGGTTTTCCCCTGGTTTTGGTGTGACTGCAGCAGCCTGTGCTGCCCCAAGGCTGTGGTGAGCTGCCAGCATCACCGCTGGGGAGTCAGAGCTGGATGAACATCTTGCTCCTAGGAGAAGTGCCTGGCAGGACAGCATGGCTGTGCTTTGCTCTCACAGGGGAAATAAAAAAAGGAGCTTTTCCTCCTGACCCACCTGGACTTTTGTTAGCAAAAGCTTGGGAGCAAAGGGGTGAAGCTGGCAACATCCTTTGCTGTTGTTTCAGCCTTTTCTTCCCCGTTGTGGCAATGAGAGAAAAGAAGCTCATGGAGGAGCACTGTATTGTAAACCCCTCCACATTTATTTTTCATCAATGGTGCTATCACCAGGCCATTACACTGTCCTGGGACAAATGGATCTGTGCTGAGACACAGCACTGAGCACAGACACATGGACACTGCAGCAGGACAGAGCTCCCCAGGCAGCACCTGCAGCCAGGGGACAAGGACACGGAGACCTCACCATGCCAGGACAGGGAGCAAAGCAAAGCAGACCCTTCAAGTGACATTGCAGCCTCCTGAAATTATGATGGAAATTATCATTCTTGCAATACTATGTCTGTGATTTTTCAGTAAACAGAAGTAAGGAGGAACTGTTGAATTCTGGTCCAAGGACTCAAGAGGGCTGGTTTAGATCTGTGTATGTGTCTGTGTGCTGGGCTGGGGTGTGAAGGAGAGTGACTGGAGCACCTTGATGTCTGTGTTTCTGAGGCCTTTGCCCTACTAAACTCTTGGAAACAGAAGATTGGTGGAAAAATGTCGGTTTTGACAAGCCTTTCATGCACATAGTTCAGACCTGTCACAGCGATGTCAAAATTCATCAGCGTGGTGAACCTATTGAACCTGGGGCACAGCTGAAGCATCTACAGCTCCAGTTGAGGAGGCACAGCAAAGGCAGCAGCTCCAGCCCTTCCGGGGAATCTCCCTTTCCTCGGGGGGCACTTCGGAGCTGGCGGGGGTGGGAGCCTGGGTGGGAGGTGGGGGCTCCCGAGCCGGCTCCGGGCTGGGGTGCCGGGAGTGCCGGGGCAGAGTGGGGAGTGCGGGGCAGAGCCAGGGCAGAGCCAGGGTATAGTGGGGAGTGCCGGGGGTGTCAGGGCAGAGCCGGGGCAGAGCCGGGGTACCGGGGCAGAGCCGGGACAGATCCGAGGTACCGGGGCAGAGCCGGGGCTCTCCGCGGGAGGGAGCGCCCGTGCGGGCCGGCCGGGCGGGCAGCCCCGGGCTCCGCTCCGCCTCGCTGGGCGGGCGGATCCCAGCTCCTGATTTTCCCGGGGGCTGCAGAGGCTTGTCCCGGCCCTGCGCGATCCTGCTTGGCTGCCGCCCTCCCCGCCTCCCTCCACCTCCTCCTCCTCCTCCTCCACCACCACCCCATGTGCTTCCTGCCGGGCCAAGTTCGCGGAGCGCCGCCGCACGCCGGGCCAGCGGAGCGGAGCCGCAGCGGAGCGGGGCGCAGGGCAGCGGGCGCGGCTGCAGCGGGGCGCGGCGGGGCAGGCTCGGCGGAGCGCCGGCTGCAGCCTCGGGGCGCGCTCGCCCGGCCGCGGCAGCCCCTGCCCGCCCGCACCATGCCGCGGCGGCGCGGCTGCCTGCCGCCGCTGCTGTGCGCGCTGGCCGCCCTCAGCCTGCCGCTGCTGCTGGCCGCCGAGCCCCGCGCCAAAAGTTGCTCCGAAGTGCGGAGGCTCTACGCCGCCAAGGGCTTCAGCCAGAGCGAGGCGCCCAGCCACGAGATCAGCGGTGAGTCGCGATCGTCGCTGCCGCCTTTGTGCGCGCTCGGCCCGGCCCCGCGGAGCGCGGGGTGCGCGCCCGGCTCCCCCCGGCCCGGCTGCCCCCGGCCCGGGCCCGGAGCTCGGCTCGGCTCGGCTCGGGGCGCGCTGCCCGCCTCGGCGCGGTTCGGTCCGGCTCCCGGAGCTCGGGGGTCCCGCGCGGAGGGTCCCGGCTCGGCTGCCCGCCCCCCGTGCGGTGCCGTACCGGGCCGTGCGGTGCCGGGCCGGGCCGCGCCTGTTGCCGCCCCGCTCCCGGCTCGGCGCTGGCGGGGCGGGCGCTCCTGCCCTTGGGCCGCCGCTCGCCCCGGCGGGGAGCGGGCTGCCCGTCCCGCCCCGGTGCCCGGCGGCTGCTGGCGGAGGGACTGAGACATGGCTCTTTGTTTTTTTTTTTTTTTCTTTCGTTTGTTTTTTTTTTTTTTTTTTTTTTTTTTTTTCCCCTTCCTTTTTCTTTCTTTCTTTCTTCCCTGCACCTTCGTCCCGAGGTACTTGCGCATCCCGGGGACAGGAACGCTCGCAGCCGGCAGCAGTAGGAAATGGTAGCTAATGTGCTCACACCCAAAACATTTTATTCTTTTTGTTTCATCCTTCATCTCCCTCCCAGGGCCGCTGCTTTTATTTCCCCTTCTGAATGACCTACTGGACCGCATTCTCCGCGGAACAAAGGAAGTGCCTTTTTAGCTGGAATCCTCGGAGACCACCAAGGACTCCAGCTCATGCACTGCAATTTCGCACTACTTTCAACAATAACAAAAATGCATGACTGAATGGCTCAAAAATGTGGAGTGTTGGAGGCATTCATTTCGGTCTGGGACACTGTCACAACACAGACAGACCCCAAGTAAATACCTTTAGACGGCTCAGATAGAAGCTGGGGGTAATCTTTACCATTGGTGTGCCCTCCAGATATGCATACATTATCCTTTTCACTGACAAAATTAAAATCATTTCAGTCGCTTGTGCTTTTGTATTGTCAGACTAATGATATGCATTTAGCCTACATCTGTTTGAATAAAATTGCAGGCCCGTTTACTCTCCAAGAAATATTTTAATGAGAAACGTCTGACTCGTTGCAGTTAAAATACTCACTCCCCTTCACTCTGCCTGCTTTGTAAAATGGTCTCTAATAAATAGTCTTGCATTTGAGTCCAGCCCTCATCAGTGTAGGATCAGAACGTGAGCAGACTTCCTCTTAAGTCCAGTATTGGGGAGGTTTGACCTAGTCCTTGTTTTATATATTGTTTAAGTTGACTTGGTGAGCTTTGGAGAATGTCAGGAGTAGATCATGCTGATAGGTCTTCCATTTGAAGCTCTAAAGCTGTTGTCTGTTTGAGAAAAGTGATGAGCAAGGTAAGATTATTTGACAAAAGAAGGGCTTTCTGCAGTGACATGTTGAAAATACTGGCTGGGTTATGTTGCTTTTCCAGGGGCACAGGGAGTCTGTGTCTGGCCTTGCTTGGAAAGCAACAGGTCTGGAAAAGTTGTGTTTTAAATGTAGTCCTGCCATGCAGGGTATTTCAGAGAGGGTGGTGGAAGTCTTTAAAGGAGGCGTGCTGTGTACAGCTTTAAAGTGTGGTGTACCTCAAGTGCGACTGCATTTAAAATTAAACCTGCAGTGGGGCACTACACCTGCTGCAGTTTCACCTTCCCCCTGTGAATTCATGTGGTTTTGGCCTGGGTTGTGTTTAGAGGCTCTGGATCTCCCTTCTTGCTGCTTAGCTGGTGTATGCAGATGTGACCACCAGTCCCACTGCTGGTGTTGAGCTTTCTCAGAATGGAGAACTTCAGCTGCCATTGCCCCTGTGGGATCAGCACAGAGCACTGGGGTCCCATGGGCTGGGTGATAATGCTGGAGGCTGAGGTCTGGCACCAGGGTAAGAGGTCTGTGGTGTGTATTGTCTCCAGAAAAGAGTCCCTTGCCAAAGCTTTGATTTCAGTTGGCGTTTCAGGTGATAAGTGGCATGTTTTCCATCAGGAGAGCAAGTGGTTTGGAAAGACCTTTACATTACCTGGGCGCCTGGTGATCGTGGGAACGAGATAAATGGGTGTGAGGGAATGAGCCATGTGCTTGGACAAAGTACTCCACTGGGCTGATGGTGGAAACTGGTGATTTCTGCTTGCTGGCACCTCTCTGCTCCCTAAACTGGTGGAGGACAGGCTGGGGAGGCTTCAGTGGGTGAATGGAGTCATGTGTGGACACGAATGCTGATGGAATGATGTGTGGACACATGGTTGTTCATGTCTCAAGTGCATCAACTTAGTTAGATTTTTGTACTGATTTACTGATGGATTGTGCTTTATTCTCACATTCTCTTAGCAAGTTGCTTTAGATCACAGTGGAGACAGAAACTTCCTAGCACCTTTGTGAAAAGGTGTCCTAAAAGCTGTGGCAAATTTGTTTCTGTAAGTGTAGTGATTTCTTTGCTGTCAGGGATTACTGATCCCACAAAATGTTGGCCTTGAATTGTCAAAGTGAAGCAGCTGTGGTGGCAGGCAGTGTGTCCCTGCACTGGGTTATGTGACAGCACGTGAAACTCATCCTCACTGGAAGGGCATGGGAGTCATTTGGGGCTTTATAGCATCTCACGTGGATTTTTTGGCCACATTTATTTTCTTCTGAAGCAGTAGATATGCAAACCTTTGTCTTTCAAGGCAATGCCCATTCCAGCAGACATTTTATCTGTATCATTGCTATTTCAGTGACATTCAAAGGCTGCTCCTTCACCATAATTACCCAGGAATTCACTTTAATATTTATTTAGACCAGGTTTAGGACCTAATTAGAGTATGCATAAATAGCAGGTTATATCTTGCTGAAGTGCTTAGGCATTTCTGAAAGAAGTGCACAGCTGGTCAACTCACTGCCTGCTTGATAAGAGGCGCAAAATGGGTTATTTGTGGTGTGGGACATAGAGAACTTGTTCCCTTTTATGTAGCTTTGGTGTTAGAGGTATAAACACACTACTGCTATAAATCTGTGTGGAAGCTTTTCATAATCTGTGGCCCTTTGGTGCTGCTTTGTACCCGAGTGTTCTTCAGTGGCTGCCCCTGCAGCCCTGTGATTGTGTGTGGCACAGCTCCTGGCAGTGCTGAGATGCAATCTTGCTGTTGTTGGAGAGGTCAGTGCTTTCATAGACCTGATGTCTACAGAGCTGGTTTGTGAAACCTGACTCTTGGTAGCATGTAGATTTGTGGTGTGGGCAGAGCACCAGCTTCTAACTGCTTTTAAGATGACTTTGACAGTTTCCCGAGGACATGTCACATCTTGGGAAGTTCTGGGTCCTGGAGCCACTTACTTTGTTCCAACTCTACCCAGAATGTCTTGTTCCTTACAGATTCCATGTGTCTCTGAGCTGTCATGGTGATGGGGCAAAACTCCCCAGAGTGACCATCTGAAGGGGCTGCTTATCCTGGTTGGTCTGGTGGGGCTGCAGAATGAAATGCAAAGTGGGCTGGTGGCATCTGGAGACCCACAGTAGGTGGCAGTGATTTAAAAAACAAAAAACCTCCACCCAACCTTTCTTTCAAAAGGCTGCTTCTTGCCCTCAGGTGTTAAACAGACGGAAATTCCTTCCCTTTTCCTGCTAATTGGAAAAACTAGATGTTTCTTTTCCTGGATTGAAAAGGGAAAAAAAATCTTGCCTGTTAACAGGCAAAGTTCCTGCAGCAGTGTCATCCCTGCTCTTGCTGGCACTGCTCTCCTGGCAGTGGTGGGGAGCACAGAGCAAACCTGCAGCCTGCCTTTGCAGGGAGCACTCTTTTCAGTCTTAGTGAACTGTTCAGGGTAATTAATCTCTGTTTAAACCAAATTAATTGAATAGCTGCATTTATTTGTGAGAGCAGTTCTTTCCCCATGGCAGAGGAAATTGGTTGACCCTTGATTTTTGGACTTCTGGGACCTTGCCTAAAGTAACTGTGGGCAGGTGTGCTCTGATGTCCCCAGTGTACTTACTGATGGCTGTCAGTAGGTGCCTCGGTGTGCTGCCCTTGGTCAGTCAGGAAAGCTGCTCTGTTTGCATTGCTGCTTGTTGGGGTTATACCCCAGCCAGCAACCAAGCCTCACACAGTCACTTGTTTCCTTCCCTACCACAAGGATTAGGGAGAGGACCAAAGGGTGAAAGGTAGCAAACTTGTGGGTTGAGAAAAAGACAGTTCAACAGGGAAAGCAAAAGCTGAGCATCCCATCAAAGCAAGGAATTTGCTGTTCCTTGGGCAGGCAGCTGTTCAGCCACTGCCAGGAGAGCAGGGCCCCATCACACATAGCAGTGACTTGGGAAGACAAACACCATGACTCCAAATGTCCTCCCCTTCTCCTCCTGCCCCCACTTCATACTGACCATGATGTCATCTGGTCTGGAATCTCTCTGGTCACTTGGGGTCACCTGTCCCAGCTGTGTCTCTTCCCAATCTCCTGTGCACCTCCAGTCTCCTCACCAGTCCAAGAAGCAGAAAAGACTTTGGCTGTGTGTAAGCCTTGCTCAGGAATAACAAAAGCTTTTCTGTATATCAACCCTATGCTCAGCACAAATCCAGAACTTAGTTCCATACTAACCACTGTGAAGAAAATTAACTTACTCCAGCCAAAACCAGCCCATTGTTTTACATGTCAAGTTCAGCAAATGCTTCTTTAGTTTCTCACATGCTTCCCTTCCAACTGAGGAAGGGTTTCTGGATCCCCTCCAGGCCGGCGTTGCTCTGCTGTCTGGCACTGCGAGCCTGCTGCAGTCGGTCTGCACGGGCAGCTCCGGACTTGCTGTGTTATGAGAAGTACCAGATAACACCTGGTCATCCCTGAGGTCTGTTTGAAGGTGTGGAGTGACCTGGCCACCAGCTGTAGCTGTTGCCCTGATTCCTGCCCGATGAAGGTGCTTGGCGGGCAGGGCATTCTCCTGCCCGGCAGCAGCGATTGCCTGGCCACCCATGGCAGGCGAAGTGATCGCTGGAGAACATCCGCGACAAACACAAGCGCTGGCACGGAAAACTAAATGAGAGAATCGCTTGGAGTATTTTTAGCTGCTTCTAATGTCATTTAGCAACTGGAAACAGCGGGAGAAGCGGGGGGAGAGCTGGCAGCGTGCGAGTTGCCCGCAGGCCACCGAGGAGCGCGCTGGCGGCCGAGGGCTCGGGGAACACTGGCGGCCATGGGCCCGGGGAGCGCCGGCACTGTGATAAACGAGGCACGGCCCGTGGGCTCGGGGAGCGCCGGCACTGTGATAAATGAGGCACGGCCCGTGGGCTCGGGGGACGCCGGCACTGTTATAAACGAGGCACGGCCCGTGGGCTCTCGGGGAGCGCCGACACTGTTATAAACGAGGCACGGCCCGTGGGCTCTCGGGGAGCGCTGGCTCGGCCCGTGGGCTCTCGGCCCGTGGGCTCTCGGGGAGCGCCGGCACTGTTATAAATGAGGCACGGCCCGTGGGCTCTCGGGGAGCGCTGGCTCGGCCCGTGGGCTCTCGGGGAGCGCTGGCTCGGCCCGTGGGCTCTCGTCCCGTGGGCTCCGGGAGGGCTCGCTCGGGCTGGCGGCGGCTCCCGGCTGAGTCAGGCTCCTGCAGCTCGCCCGGGACGCCGCTTTCTCTCCTTACAGCGAGTGTGCAGCGCGGGGTTTTTGTTCGGCTGCAGCGGCGCTCCGTGTCCTAGCAGCCGGCAGCGTGAAGCATGTGGTTAGCAGCAACTGCTTGCAGTGGTCCGGGCTGAGTGGGAGTATCGTTTTCCTTGGCAGACACTTCATAGAAAGTTCTGTTTTTTCTGCCAGAATAAGCAGTCATTACATTCCATACAATTCATAGTCAAATTATTATCTATTGTTAAAATTGCCTTAATTATCAGATGTTTCCTTAGACATGTAGCTGTTTTTTAAGAGGCTGAATAGGCGTGTGTACATTGTGCAGAAGGCCTGAGCTGCACAATGTTTTCAGTACTGTTTTGTAGTTTCAGAGAGATTTTCTGTGGCTTTCGTATGTCAACAGGCTTTTTATTCATACTGGAACAGCAGCAGAGCGAGGCCAGCAGGACAGCGAGGCGCTGTTTTGGGTCTCTGCATCTCCCCTCTGCCATGCTGTTTCCTTGGTACCTGTGGATCCAAGGAGGTTCAGGATGAAGCATCTCTGTTTGAGATGGTTCTGATGGGACGAGGTTCCAGATGAGCATTTTCTGTCTTGGAGGTAGCATCTGCCCAGTAAGGCCAGGACCTCTGTCAGGAGGCTGGGAAGGTCCCAGCTCCTTGAGGTGGTGATGTGTGAGGTCTTAGCCTGGTCTTGGTGTTGGATGGTGGCTTGTGCAGACCCTGCTGTCCTGGATCTGTGCAATGAGTTGCCAGCCCTGGAACCTGCATGGATGGGGAAGGACTACCAGTGCTTCTCAAGAGTGTCAGAGAGTGGTTCTCATCTGCTGTCCCCTTGACACACAGCCATTCCCATGGTCTCACCATGGCCTCTGCGTGCTCAGTCCTTGACATCTCCTACAGATGTGGGCAGCACCAGGATGGAGCATCAGGATTATTCAGTCCACTGCAAAATTCTTTGCCTCCTTCCAGAAGAGGAGCAATCCTCAGGGACCTGATTACTTGCTTTTGTTCCTTTTTTTTTTTTTTTTTTTTTTTTTTTTTTTTTTTTTTTTTTTGTGGGGGAGGGGGAAGGAAATTCTTGTTAGCCAGAGAGGTCAGGATATGTCTCCTCGCCGGCGGCCAGGCTGAGAGTGAGCTGCCAGTCCTGGTCTCCCGGGCAATAACCTCCTTGCATTCCTCACATTCCTCCTGCTTTCTCTTTCTTTTGAGATTATGAAGATAACTTCCTTCTCCCATTGCTAAGCAATGAGAGGACCCAGTAAGTTTCCCTCTTGTTCCTAAATTGCCTTGTGTGCTCCAAGATGCCCCATGGCAAACTCCTCTGGTGCCCTGAAAGGTGCAGTTCCTGCTCATCACTGGGGTTTGTGTATCTCAGGAAGAAAGCTGCTGTGTGTATTCTTTTTTTTTAATTGCCAAGTGTTTTAATTAAAAGACTTTGTTGTAGCCAGTCTTATCTGCTTCCTGGTTTGTTAAAGTAGTGTTTCATGAAACTGCTTTGCTTTTCTAGGAGAGATTTCTGTGTTTTTCTTTGCTGTGCAGAATACGTGCAGCCTGCAGAGGCTGTGGCTGAAGCACCATGTTTGTGCCAGAGAATTTTCTTCTTGTTTACATCTTTCTGGTCCAGGAAAGGTGCCCAGATAAAAATAGCATGTTGGGAAGAGGGGACCTGGTGAGAAAGTGTTGGAGGCTTTTTGTGTGCAGAGCTGGTGGCAGCCATGTGGGTTGTTGGCAAGCTTTGCCCCATGAGGATGTGCTTGTAGTAAGTTGTCTTAGGATGGTGTTTTCTGTTAGAAAATGGCTGTGGTTGGCACAATCATCTTCCCTGCTAGTTCATGCCTTGCAGTCTGTCACCTCTGATGTCTCTGTGGGTCCTGGGAGAGGAGGGAGGTGGGCTGGGGTGATGTTCCCTAAGGGCAGTACTGCATCACCTCACTGGCAAAGTGCTTGAAAGGATGGAGGTAGTGCTTAAAAAGTGTGTGTGGAGATGCCAGCTGATGGGATCAATCTTCATTTAGGCCACTCAGTGTTGATTTTAATGTGAAGTGGAACTATAGTACCTCTTTCCCAATGTAAAGCATTATCAGATTCCCCACCTCCCCAAAAACACTCTTAAAAACACTTTTTTTGTTGTCCGTCTTCTAAGCAGAGAAATCGGTTAGTTAGTTTCCTGTCTTTGCACTCGTATTTTCTATGGCTTACACAACCAGTGTAAGTGGGAGTTCCCTGTCAGGGACTTCTCTCTCCACAGGCTTTGGTGTTGGAAAGGGACGTGGATGGTGGAGAGGAGCTACCCTGAGCAAAGGATTTTGCAGGAGTATTTCTCTTAATGTTTCCAATTTAGAAGCTGAGAATTGTCTGGATTTTAAGCAAATTCAGATGGGAGTGAGCAATGATGAAATGTTTAAAATATGTTTGAACATTTTTGTGGGAATAGGAGCAGTTCTTACACAGGCGAGGCTGCAGCTTTCAGGAGGTGAAAATATGTGGCCCTTACACATTGTCAGCATTGTTGCTGTCTTTATTTTTTTTTTTCCTTCTTTTTCCTTTTTTAAAAATGCTCATAGGAAATTGGCTTTGGTAATTGAGTTTCTACAGAACCACAACATCCAATAGCTGTTCCTTTCCAGGGGTCACCCTTAGGTTAGTTTAAGTAATGTGCAGTCAGTTTAACCTCTTGTGGTTTGTAGTGCTATTCTAGAAATTACTGGTGATTTGGGGTGTGTTAGAGTAACAACTTCACAGGAAAACCCCAAATGTCAGGGTGTCTGGTTTTCAGAGAGCTCTGACCGCTTGCCTTGTGAAAACCAGGCACCTCGAGGTTCGTCCCTTCTTGCATCGGAAAATGCAGTTAAAGCCTTTATGGCCCGTTGACTTTCCTTTTGAAAGAAGCTGAAACAGCCCTGTGTGATTTGTTTGCCTACACTGAACTATAACACCCTCCTTGGAAGCACCGTGCAGAACCTGTGCTGGATGCTCTGTGTTGGGTCACATCGCCCTGCGTGGCATGATGGAGGAGCAGCACTGCTCTGGACCCCCAGATCCCGGGGTTTAGGGGATTTGCTGGCAGCAGAGGGCCAGCTTTAAGAAATTATGAGCTGGGGCTTTAGCTTTGTAGCATTGACAGTTTGGTATAAAAAGCTCTGTGTTGCAGGCTGTGATGACAGGGGGTGATAAATCACTCTTGGCTGGTACTACAGGTTCTAATAATGGTGTTTTAAAAAGATTACATGGGTTTTAATACAAACTTTTTGCTTCTTTGTACTCTCTTCTTTTTAAAGAGTTGAGCCTGTTTTGATTCAGCATTCTTGGAACATAAAGACAGAGCCAGGATTTTTACTGGGCTGAAATGCAGTTTTTTGCTTCTCCTACAAACATGAGGATCTTGTTTGAGTATCTTTATAGCCAACAGGCTGGCAGTGTCCTCTTTGCAAGGGAGCTGGCTTGTTTGTTTGTTTTAAAGGTAACTTTGCCCCGTGGAAGATTAAAGAGCAAGCAGCTTCACCCAGTAGTGGTGAGTGCTGCTATTGGAAGGAAATTAGTGATAAGGAGAGCCATGCAATAAGAGGGATAAATAACCTTCTGCACCTTCCTTGACTTTCCTTGGCCCATTCCCATGGGAGGGAGAGGGCATTTGTGTGATCAAAGAAATGGGTGCAATTACAAGCCTGATGGAAAATCAATCCATTGCCAGCTACGTATGGGCACCCAGGCGGGCTTTGCCTTTGCTCTGAATAGTGTGGCCTGGATTTTTTTTTGTGTACCTGCCAACCTTAGGGTTTCTGAAGTCCAGCAGTCCTGGGGGAGCACAGGGTGCCTGGTGAGCCAAGGCAGTGAGGCAGCAGTGCCCATGTCCCTTTGCCTGGGCAGAGGCACTGGGAGCAGCTGGCACGCACCCGGCGTGCAGATCAGGGGTCAGAGTGGTGCTGCTGGTTTCGTTTGGACTGGAGGAAAACAAACAGGCTTCCTCCTGAGTTTTGGCTCTGTTTAGAGACAGAGCTGAGGGTGCCATAGGGCCATACGCTTTTCTTCTCGGTGGGGGGAAAAATGGCTTTAATAGCGTCTGCTAATGATTCAGCGCTGTTTACATAATAATTGTGGTTCGCTTTCATTAGCTCTCATAATGAGATTGCTTTCTTCCAGTACAATCACTTGCTGGTTTGGTTTTACATGCTCCTGCCTCCCTGCTCCCTGAGCATGGCAGTGGGATGAGGAGGGAGTGCAAGGGCTCTGTGCCTGGCTTGGCCTCCCTTCCCTGGCTCCGGGCATGGAGGAAAGCTCACAACGGCTCGCTGGAAAGGAGAGAATGTGAAGGGGTTTTGTGCTGCTGGGACCCAGGTGGTGGTTTGAAGCATCATCACTGTGGTTTGGAGCATCATGGCATCTTAGCAGACTTGGGTTTAAATCCATTTTGCATGAGGTTCTCTCATCTTTGTTCTGAAAAATCTTGGGCTTACCTGTGAGGGAGGGAATACAGTGACCTGCTCCCACCCAGAGGAAGAAGCCAGGTCCTTTCATCTCCTAGTCCCACCATATCAGAAGCACTGATCTGTGTCAGTGGATGTGCATCGTGTGGATATTGCTTGTAGCTGCTGCAGCCTAACCTTGATGTCGTTTGCATTCCACGTGTGAGGAACTGTGAGTGGTGGTGATGCTCCCCAGGCTGCAGGAGCTGCCTCCTGCAGCACCCAGCTGCTGTGCCAGGAGCTGCCTGAGTGCCCAGGATGGCACCCACTGCTGAGCTCCTAAATTAATAATGTCACTCGGAGGAAAACACAATAGCCTGAGTGCTACCTTTTGAAAAGGTAAGGCTGGCTGTTGTTGGTTGGGTGTTTTTTATCTTTGTAGTGTAGTAGTGGGTGTGTGGGGGTGTCTCGGAGCAGCCGAGTGCCAGCAGGCAGGATGTGGCTGACCCTGGGCTGGAGCAGAATGGGTCCCCATGCAGCAGTGGGTGCTCACCCAGGGGTGCCATGGGGAGCGTG
This sequence comes from Oenanthe melanoleuca, assembly GCF_029582105.1. Taxonomy (NCBI): domain Eukaryota; kingdom Metazoa; phylum Chordata; class Aves; order Passeriformes; family Muscicapidae; genus Oenanthe; species Oenanthe melanoleuca. Next base: position 12,897,123 of record NC_079338.1, on the reverse strand, counting down.
GGGATCTGTGGCTTTGCAGATGTCCTGGGGAATGCATGCCCTGTCCCCTTTGGCTGAAGTGACTGTCTCTTCAGAAATCTGTCTCAATTTGTTGCCACTGGAAGATTAAGGTCTCCACTGCTGGAGGGTCCTGAGCAGAGGATGAGTTGGCTTTGCAGAACAAAACATTTTTATGGGGAGGTTGGGAAAGGTATGACTGCTTTTGGCCATGTGGCTTCTTCTAATTAACATGAGTTAATTGGGCTGGTTGAAGAGCTGTGGCTTGGTGGGTAGAGGAGGCTGGAAGAGACCGGGCTCAGGGCTGCTCAGCCTGTTGAATCCAGCCCACCAAGGGGATCCTGGTGCAGGCGCCTCGCTAGTGAGAACTCCACATAACTCAGCCTCTGCATTATTAAAGGCTCCTTTATACCTCTTCTTGCTGTAACTCCTGTGAGAACAGCCAGTCTTTTCAGCAGCCTTCCTTATGGGGAAAGTTGAGGGGAGCAGCCTGGCTGGCACGGTGCTGGTCCAACCAGCCCTGGAGCTGCTGTTGAAGCAGTCTGGGAGCAGGCAGAGGTGCCAGGTGAGCCTGGTGCTCCTGTCCAGCCTTGCCAAAACAAGGGGTCTGCGTCCACTTGCTGCCCAGCTGGCTCACTGGGATCCTGAAAAATAGTTGTGGAAAGTAAGGGTTAATTTCTAGGTATCAAAATATGCACAAAAGGTTAAATGAGACTTCCTCCTTGTCAATGAATTACGGCTTGAAAATATTTGCATTCTTTCCTGAAAGATTTAGGAATAATTATACAGCACTCAGGGGCAAGGCATTCCCAGATAAACTTAACAACTCTATAATTTGTACTCGAGGCAGGGTTTCCTGTAAATGATAGCTTTGTTTAATTTTACAATACCTTCCAAATGTTTGCTGACTATGAATTGCCAGCTACACTGGACTTGTGAATCTGGAAGAGTATTTATTTGTTTGTTATTGCAGACAGTAAGAGCTGCTGTGTTAGGCTAAAACTTGGCATTTCCTTTACAAGCTGTAGGCATCTCTCTCCAGGCGGGTTTGGTGCAGTGGGCAGCTGATGTAGGGTGTGAACAGCTTTCCAACTTCTCTGTACAAAATTCCTGAGCTTCTCTAGCATCTCCTCCTGCTCTGCCTTTCTTTTTCTGGGGTTGGGAAAGGAACACTGCAGTTGCAGTGCACATACTTTATTTCCATTACTCAAAGCTGGAGTCATGCTTAGTTACAGCCAAAGACACTTCAGCAGCTCTGGGGATAACAAGATAGCTGACAGACTGGAATGCGGATTTATCAGGGGTAAAAACTGGCAAAATTCCTTATTTCTGGTTCTTCTTTTTAAATAGGCCCTTCATGCTCCTGCTGCAAGAGCCCAGTGCGTGTTTAACCCCTTGTGTTCTCCTAGCTGGATCCAGGGATGAGCACTGGCACTTGCCCATGTTTCTTTTGGGATGAAATTTCTCAGTCCCAGATAGTTCCTAGGTGTTGTTTTTAAACTGCAAAGCTCTTTAAGAAGTGCTTTCAATGGGTTTTTATTTTAAAGTGCAAGCCTTTGCACCAGATGTCTGTCTGAGTGACCACAGAATGTAAATTTTACTGTGTGTTGCCTTTGGACTGGCAGTTTGGGAGACTACTGGGCAGTTAACATAGACAGACTGTGCCATGAAATCTGCTTCCTTGGATTCGATTCATATTAATTTATTTCAAAGCAAATCTCTTTATTGGCTTCAGTTTCATTTTGCTGTAGAGCTACTTTTACTGTGCCTTAGCTAGGACTTTGCTAGGACCTGGAAATACTTACATTGCTATGAGAAATAGGTCATATTCAGCTCCATGGATTTTCAGTTATATATATATTAATATTGCAAGACATTAAGCAATTTCTTTTTGGGGAAACAAGTTATGGCAGAAGGAGCACACTTGGAAGTTAAACAGATTAAGTGAAATCCCTTAGTTACAGGAGGGAGGTTCAGAAGACAAGTCAGGCAGTTTAGGGAAGGAGTTTCAAGTTAAATTTTAACTTTTCCCAGTCTTCCATGAGCAGTGGTGCAGCAAGACCTGCCTGCAGCCAGCCCAGTGCACGAGCCTGGGCTGAGACTCTGACGTGGCTTCTGCAGGGAGGATGGATTTAGAGCTGGTGGTTGTGCCTGTGGTTGGGAGTCTTGACTGGCTGAGAATGAAGAGAATTTCACTTTTTATTGGAAAAGGAAAGAATTGCTCAAGGATTGCAAAACACTTTGTTTTGGAAAAAATGTCATTGTTTTAAAATAGCACATAAGCAGGAGGGGAGCTGTCCCTAAGCCTGTGGCAGTCTTGGAAATCTTCTCCTTACCTGGGGGCTCAAGTGAAGCTTCAAGGCTTAAGTGTTAGCTTGGACTTTTGTCTGAGGGTGGCCAGGCTGGAGGGCTACACTTCTTCCATTCCTGCCTCTTCCTTTGATGGGGATGGGGAATGTTATTTTTCTATTTTAAGCAGTAGGGATAGAGTTTAGAAAGGAAAGTAAGTCTTGGCTTTTGGACAGAATCACTGATGGGGTGGTGGCCAGCACTTGGTGTCTCATGGGATGGTTGCTGGCTCCTGGTTTTCTGCCCTGTGTGACCTTTCTGCTCCCTGCATTTATCTCCTTGGCTGAGCCCCAGGCACATGGATTTGAACCAGCAGGGCCAGCAGTGCTTTGCTGCAGGCCCTTGTTGGGGTGCATCCCCAGGACAGGTCCATCCCCAAAACAGGAACCTGCTCTGGTCACAGCACAGTCGTCCACTGGAGACACCCAGCCCATGTGGATTTGCCACAGAGGGCAAATCTTTGGCAAACCTCATACCAGAGTCTTGTCTCAGCCCTGCCAGGATCTCCCCACAGAGCTGGCAGGTGCTTGGTGCCTCCCCATTGCAGGGGCTGCCCATCACTCCCCCAGGCTTTCTGTAGCTGCAAGCTTTATTTCATAGAGTATTTTTGCTGATGGAGGTGCCAGGACATAACAATGGCTGTGGGGACAGAGGAGCTCCTCTTCCTGCTTCAGAAAGACCAACACAACTGGTAAATCCATCCCATCCCATCCCCTCCCTGGGGCTCACAGTGCTGTTTACCCTCCAGCTGGTGGGTGTTGATGGTGCTGCCTGGGAGGTGGATGGCAAAGCTCCTGTTTGCACTCCCTACTCCCCCCAGGTTGCTCAAGGCTGTGCTTAAGAAGACAAAGTAAACCCCTTCAATGCCTGCCAGCAAAACCTCAGTGCAATTGTCCCCTGGTGCAGTTGGGTGCTGTCACCCAATGTGTTTTCCCATCCCACCAAAGCTGTTTGCACAAGCCTAGCTGCTGTTCAGGACAGGGGATCAACGTTGGGGTCTGCAGGTGACAGGGACACCAGGGCTGAGGTGTCTCCCAAACTTGCTTTTTCCAAAATACCTAAGAAAATGTGATGCTGTGCTGTGTTCCCATGTGGAGCAGCAATGAGAAGGCACATGCTTACACTGTGAAAAGTGTTTGGGAGGAGGGTAGGGAACTCAAAAAGCTTTAATTTTCAAAGGTTGACGTGGCTTCCTGCACTCTCCTGTTGTCATCTGGGATGCTGCTGTCCCTCCTGGGAGGGATTTGATTTGCTCAAACAAAGGTGGCAGCACAGAAATAGGCTTGGGAATTGTTGCAGGGATGTTGGGATTTATCTGTGCTGTGGTGAGGAGGAGGAGTGCCTGTGTGAAGCTGGCTGCAGATAAGGCTGGTGTTCACAGCTGTGCCAAGGAGAGCGGGAAAGATAGGGCATTCTGGAGAGGGGGAGAAGGAGGAATTGTTAATTTTGTGATATCCTTATCTTAATCCTTTCTCCCCTCTCTTCCAGCCTCCTTGCCTTGTCCAGGGTAGGTTAAACTAAACTACTCAGCCTCGCCTTTTCCACAAACACTGGCAGGCTGGTGGTTCCAGACCTGGGAATACATTGGGAGTCTGTTTCAGCAGCGGGATGGGTTTTTGGACGTAGGTCGTGTTGTGCTAGCAGAGCACAGTGCAGTGCTTGTGTGAGCTGGGTGGCTTCTGCAACGGATACCTGGCTCTTGGAAAAGTAACACTTGGTGGGAGTAGCAGGCAAGGGCTTAAAAGCACGTTTTTCAGGTCAAAAAAATCTTACTTACAAACTCAGCTGTGGTCTTAGCTCTGAGGTGTTTTGTCCAAGGGGTGATAAAGCAGGGAGGTGGGAGATGTAGGGGATGGTTCTGAATGTCACCAGAGCACAGGCTGTGCTCCTGTCCCAGTGCTGCTGCTCCCTGGGTGAGGAGGCAGTGACCCCACTATTGGCATCTCTGGGCAAATGTCCTTGGGGTTGGTGTCTCTTGCCTCTCCAGGCACTGTCGTTTTTGGTTTTTTTTTCAGGGTGATTGAACCTGGAGCTGTGCCTCTAGCTGGAGGGAGGATTTCTGCTGACATCCTCCCTCTGTATGGTGGCCCAGTTTCAGGGAGTTTCAAAGGTCCTGGGCAAGTTGCACCTTGGGTTTTGGCACTGAACATCCCCTACCTCCTGTTGTGCTGCTTATTTGCCTTTCTCCATGTGTTGCTTCAGCCTGGGCCATGTGCGTTTCTGGAGGTTTGTCTTATTTACATGAACAGTTCTCGGAAAGTTCAGCTGAAAAGCAGCTTTTTTTTTTTTTTTTTTTTTTTTTTTTTTCCTGGGAACAGCCAGGAACCACTAGTGTGTGATCTTTGTGTATAAAGTTGCCTTTCTCTGATTATAAACAGTGGCCCTAGGATGGATGTGTGGTGGACCTGTTTAGATTTAAACCTGACCCACCTCCTCATTTTCAGTGCTGGCATCCTCTTTGAGCAACGTGTTCTTTCCTCCCTTTTTGCAGTAACACGTGATGTGAATTTTTTAACCTTTAAATTGGAAAGTCCTATCAAATTGTGGAGTCCTGCTCTAGGCAGAAGTGTATGATTTTTTAAATTTTTTTTTTTTTTTTGCCGATGCAATATCAGATACACAAATTGTTCATTAATTTCCCATGTACCTTTCTTCTGATGGTCTGGCAAGCCAAGATAGCCTGATAGCCACAGAGAGACTATTGCATGTCTCAGTTAGCCTCTGGCAGCTCTGAGGGAGGAGATGAGCTGGGAAGCACAGATCTGTGTCTTGGTCCTGCATCTGCAGTGGGAGAGCTGCTGCAAGATCAGGCTGTGCTGGCTCTCCCAGAACCCTCCATCTGGGCTTGTTTCCCCAATCCTGCTTTGCATCAGATTGATGTGAGCTAATTATTTCTGAAATCCCTTTAATTGGTGGCTCTTTCTGGTCCAGCTGTTTGTACAGTCATGAGCAGAATGAAGACCTGGGGCAGAGCAGCATCACCTTTCTTCCCAGGAAGGCAGGCTGGATCAAGGGGCTGGCAGCATCCCTGGGGTCATTGATGAAGCAAGAAAGGCCTTTGTGTGGCTTTGTGGGCAAGGCTGGAAAATGCAGCATTCCAGAAGCTTGCTGCTTTACTGGGTGTTCATAGTGTGCAGCTGTGTACTGAGATGGGTTCCTCAAAATTGAGCTGTGGCTGTGATGCTGTGGAGAAGCATTTCTGGGGTGATGGCAATGGTTCTTCCAGACTCTGGAAAGCTGCTCTGCAGTGGAGCTGCTCAGCTGAAATATCTGGCCCCAAACAGGCTCATTGTGGAAGAGGCATTGCCTGTGTCTGGGCTGAGAATGTCATCCTGTGCTGAGCTAAACTGGGGGGACAACCAGGGAGCTGGAATTGTGGAGCAGCAAAGTGCTCTGCCTTCCCTCTGGTGCCAAAACAGTCTCCGTGTTGCTATGAAAATGTCTTGTGGAAAAATTTCCACTTAGAACTGAAGTCTCATTTATGTCTGCCCAGGACCTGTTCTTGGACTGAATTTTATTTTCTAAGCAAATGAGACTTTCTGGTCCTTGAGGCGGTGGAAATAACTGCTCCACCAACGTGCAGCCCACCCGCCCTCGGGGGCCCGGGAGCCAGTGAGTTTTGGCAGAGGAGCTGGTTTGTTCAGCAGGAGCAGTGCAGGGCTTGAGTGGGGCAGTGGCAGCACAGCTCTCTCAAATTTAGTTTGTGAGCCCTCTAAAAACTTGGTTTTCAGGGGACCCCAGCTCCCCATATTGCAAGCTTCAGACTATTGCTGTGCTCACAGACGCCTCCAGTCACCCCCCCAGACTGCAGACTACAAACTGAGTATGAAATGCTTAATAGGAGCCAAACTGCCTTGAAAAATGTGTGGATGCACAATTAATTAAAAAAATCTGGCCTTTTGTGTATTTTCTTTCTGGAGTCTCTTAACCTGCACTAAGTTCTTACGTTATCTGCACTGTTGCTCTGCTTGGCATGCTCTGCAGGCAGGGCTTACATGTGGGTTTTTACATAGATAAATGTGGTTGTGAAGTACTATTGACACATGGAAACGTTGGTGGATGCTTAGAGAAGGATCAGCTGCTTTGTGATAGCTCTGTGCCAGTTCCCTCGTTCGAATATAGTTATGAAACCCAGTTGTAGCAAAGCATGTTGTAAAAAAAAAAAAAAAAAAAAAAACAACATATTTCTGTGGCTTAAAAAGAAGAAAAATCAAACCCAAAACCGCACACACCCCTCCTTAGTAAAAGTTTTGCGCACATAGGAAACAAAGGCATCAGCATTTGCTTGTCAGGGCTAATAAAGTTTGCTTGGATCTTAATTTTTCTGCTTGATTTCACAAAGTAATTGAAACTTCCTTTTTGCTGCAAGCCCTTTTCCCCCCCTTCTTTTCCCTCTTTTTAAAAAATATTCTTAAAAGAACGTATTTTGGTCAGTGAGTTGATGGAATTTTGCTCAGGAGGCAGACGCAGTTTGAGTGTGCTTTGCAACTGGTCAGTCAAAGCTTATAGGACAAATTACTTGTGTCTGCAAGTCATTCCTCCAAGTTGAAAACCACCTAGACCAAATAAACCTTGAACTACAGGTTTTATGGGAGCTTTTTGAGCATGTAAGTGAGGCTTTTGTAATCGCAGTGATCTGATAAAACCTTAAAAACCAGGGTTCCCATAAAGAAAATAGTTCCACTTGAGGTGATAAAAGCCACATCTGGTAAGCTTTGCTTGCTACCTCCTGATGACCTGTGAAACAGCAAATAGTCCCCACTCCAGAGGAAGGGATGCCAAACTACTGGGGCCATACCCTTGTCCAAAAAAAAGTTGATTAGAGAGCAAAACCAACAACCTTTGAAGAAGGAGCCTCTTCTGGCTGATCCTCTAGCCCACATTTGATATTCCACGACTCCGGTGTCTTGCTGCTTGCCTCCCGGCTGGCACGGCACAGGGAGATTCAGGGGTTAGGATAAGGAGGGGCCTGTGTAATTGAAAGCAAACAAACAGCTAAGACAAAGAAAGAAACATAAAACAGCAAACCCAAAGCCACAAATAGAAAACAGACTTTCCAAATTGATTAGTTCAAATTTGTTTATTTGAAGTCCCAAAAGTTCGAGTTGTCACTCTTTTGAGGTGTCTCTCCAATTTGGCAATATGTTGACCATGTGTTTGCAGACCAGATTTTCACAAGAAAGACCCTGGTTTTTGGTGTGTTGTTGTTGCCTTAAACTTTGAATTGGAAGGAGGGTTGCAAGCTCCAAAGGCTGATTTCTAATTGTGACATTCACGTGCTGCTTTTGAGGTAATTACATTCTGTTAAACTTTGGTTAAGTGGAGAATATTCCCTTGGACACATACTTAGTGCTAAGATGTGCTGCTGATTTACCAGGTTTTTTTTCCCCAGATTTAGGAAACTTTTTTCTCAGGTTTAGGAAGACTGATGCACTTACTGGCTTTGGAAATAAGTGGAGACCTAAAAAAGTCTGGGTTTACTTTTGATTTTCAGAGTGTTTTGGACGGAGAGGTGCTTCCTATCTTCAGTAACAGATCAACAGTGCAGCTGTAATATATATATATAAAAATTTTTTTTTAATGGATTTGGCTTAAACACCCTCAAGTCCCCAGACAGAGGAATTACAGCTCCAGCCTATTAACTGTTGGCCATTAATGAGTCAGGTCTAAATGCCTTGATTGTGCCTGAGATTTCTAAGCTGAATCTTTGCATAACATTAGCATGGCAGGAATGCCTTCCAGGGACAAACAAGCACTCCCCATGCCTCTCCAGGAAGGAATAAGTACATTTTGGGTTGCACTGATACCATCTCGTGCCTTGGTGCTATCAAAGCCGGTGGAAGCTCCCCGCTGCTCTGGTAGCCTGGCTCTGATGTTCTTTCACATCCAGGCACATTGTTTATCTTTAACCAAGGCTTGGATAAACTTCCAAAATAAATGACTGTAGTAGTCCAACTCAGTCTGCCTTGGCGTAGGTTTACTGGAGTGACTCAAACGTTATAAATATGAAAGTAGCGAGACTTCAAACGCTGCTTTTGGACCGGAGTTGCCTCCTAAAGCAGCAAAGGGGGAACCTTTCCTTGAAGAAAACCCTTGGTTTTTCCTCCTGTTTAAACCCCAGCCCTCCCCGTTTCTCTTTTCATCCGCACCCTTTGTTCACGTCTGCCTTCCTGATTAAGAACTAATCAGTGAAGATAGATTAGTGCGGGAGCGCTGCGGCCCTTGGGAGCCGCGGCTCGGCGGGTCAGGAGCCGGGAGGCACCGCGGGGTCAGCGGCACCGCCGGCCGGGGAGGCCGCGCTCCAGTGACCGGAGGAATGCAGTAACAGGATTTAAAGGAAACGTACAGAACTAACGAGGATTAAGGCTAATTGTCCTGCGAGGGGCGGCAGGATGTGGCCGTGCGGGGAGCGGCTCTGTTCTGGGCCAGGGGAAGGCCTGGTGCTTGTTGGTGCAGGGCACAGGTAGGTTGTGGTTGGTTTAGTTGCTGCGTGGAGAAATGGAAAATAGCGGATTGGAAACAAAAATAAAGAAGTTGAGTTCTCCCTTAAAGACTTCAAGGCTGTTGGAGCAAATACTTCTGCAGTTGGTGGGAAGCATCCTCCAAGTGTCTGGTTCTGTTTTTGTGCAGGGAGCTGATGTCCCCTGACTGCTCGTCCTGGGGCTGGCAGGAGGCTCCTGCTGAAGCACTTTCTGTGCCAGTGAGTTTGTTTTGAGCAATGGCTGAGTGCTGTTGGAGGTGCTTACAGGACCCTGCCTCCCCTCCTAGGTCATGCTGGTTATCAGGTCTTGCAGAAAGGCCACGGGTGTCTCTGAGCTTGAATAAGGGGGGGATTTAAGAAGCAAAGCCCTCAGGCTTGATCCTCAGCAAACCAGAGTGTGTGAAATGCTGTCTGGAGCCAACCATCCATCATCAAGTGGTACTAGAGGGCAGCCAGACCAAAAAGAGTTATTCACATTGTATTTCTGTGCTTTGGGGAAGATCTGTCCCTGCCTGGAAGAAAGTGAGGTTTGCATGTGTCCCAGCCAGAGGATGGAGAGAAGATGCTCTTCGAGGCTGTGGGACCCTCCAGGAAAACCTCTGTTTATTTGCCTTGTGTCAAGGGAGGGGATCAGAGTGGGTCTGGGGGCACCAGGGGCCTGTGATTCTCTGCAGGATGGACAAGCTGCCCAGGTGAACTCCTTCTGCCTTGGTTTGAGCTGTTCCTGATAGCAGCAGTCCAAAGCTCAGTTTTCTGTGCTGTACAGAGGTGCCTTGGCTGGCAGTGGGGGTATGCAGAGACAGGGAGGTGCCTGGTTTCCCAACTGTTAGATTACAGCTGGACTTTGCTACACCTGAACCCTTTTTTTATTTATACTTCCAGTTACCACAAGTCCTGACCCCAAAAACCCCAAGCAAGCAATACTCTTGCAGAGGATAGGGTGTTTCTCCTTGGTACAGATCTTGGGCTCACTTTTGCTCCCTCCCTGGGTGGGATTCCTGGGCTCAGTGGGGGTGGCTGGGGGCATGCAGGGCACCAGGAGGAAGGAGATAAGGACTTGGTGCTCTGGTCCCAAGTCCAGGCTGCCTGTGCTGTTGGGAAGAGAGCCCTGCCATTGGCAGCTGTGTGGGACAAGGAACTCACATGCCTTTTGCCATCAAGGCAAGGGCAGTAGAAGCTGTTTTCCTCTCCATGTCACTTAAGACTTTTGGGTGGTCCTGGCTCTTTGCTGAGCCCCTGCCTCCAGCTTTTCTCCCTGCCCAAAACTACCCAAGGCAGGATAAAGGAGCATGTCCATAGAGTGGAAAACATTGCCCTGCTACTTCCCAGATATTTGTGTATTTATTCATACACTGCCCTTTAATATAGTTGTTTGCAGTTGGTCTTGTGTTTTTGTTTGGGTTTGTTTTTTTCTTGTTTATTTTTTTTTCCCCTTATCTTCTGTATAAAGTTGGTCTCAGAATTGCACAGGTTCCACAGTGCCTATTTTGGATCCCGCAATAGGGAATTAATCTCTCTGGAAGTTAATTAACATCTCTCTTGTGTTCCAATTTATAGATTAGATTATTGTTTGTATAAAGCCTGGGATATTTTTTTAATTTTATTTTAAGTCGAAAACAGGAAATTGTGGCTAAATTCCACGAGCTTTGTTTCTTATTTGAGGAATTAAAAACATCTTTAGGTTTTGGGGTTTTTTAAAAAATTTTTGCTTGGGTCACAGCTGCCAGTTTGCATGCCTTTAGTGCTCTTACTGCTGTGGGACTCATGGAAATGGTGTAGCTCTGCTTTGTGTCGTGGTGCATGTGTGGTTTTGCTTGTGCAAGTAGGAAAGCTTCACTTCTGTTGAGCCCCTGCATAGCTGATAACTATGAAGTGGGGGATGTTCAGGGGGTTTGGCCACCCAGCCACAATGCCAGTGCCTTGGGACAGTGGTGTTTGTTCTGAAATGTGCCAGTGCCACCAGTTGGGACAACAGTGGCTTCTCATGGTAGTGCAGCTCTCAGCTGACATCTGTCTTACTGAGTGCCTCCACAAAACCATGAATGTCTTACATCCTTTTTAGTTCCTTTTGTGATTTTTGGGAGTATTTTTCCACATAAAGCATGACCCTCAGAATCACAAGGGTCATCTACTGCCAGATCTGGGACTTGCCAGTGGATGACCAGTCTGCTGGCACAAATAGGTAAGCCTGGGTGCATCTCAACAAGAACCTACTGTGTGGCTCTGAAATGAGTTTTTGTGCACTGACACTGGAATCAGCTGTGTTTGAAAAGGAAAAAATTACTGGAAAAGTGGTTGCCAGTGGCATATTCCTGCTTTTTCCTGCCTGCCCACGTGTGGTGCCACCCAGCTCTGGTGTCAGCATCCCTGGAGGTGCTTGATGGAGGGTCTGGGGCATGCAGAGGGAAGGGGGCCAAAAGTGGAGGGAGAAAATGTTAAGAAGGAAAAATATTCCAATTTAAGTGACATTTGTTGTGATGGAATCAGTTTTGGTCAGAGGCTGCTTTTTTTTGGCAAATAGCCGAAAGCTTTAGGGGGAAAAAAATAAAAACAGGCAACTTTTTTGGCTTTGTTTTCCCTTCTTAATGGGGAATTTGAGGGGGGGGGGAAGAGAAGTTTCACAACAAAAGTAACTGTCTCTCAGCCAGATCTCTTCTATTTGCTGTTCCTTGTGCCTGAGGCTTCAGTTATTCTGTGTATTTGCTGTTCCAAATGGATTCTCTTCCCTGCCACCCCTTTTGCCCCCTTTAATTGCATGAAATCAGACTTGGTGAGGTTTTTTGGATTACCCTGGTAAAATCTGCTGGCCAATCTCTGTTGAATTTTGAAGTCTGATTGCTGGCTGTGTGCAACTTCTTTTACCCTTAGGTAAAGGTAAGATTACTGACTGTAGGAATTGGGCTTTTTACATGTTCTTTAGTAGGTGATGGAGGGGCTCAGATATCCTGGAGGTGCGTTGGTCTAGTATCTCTATCCAACCTCTCCACCAGAGAAGTGAGAGAAAAACCACAATCATTTTCAGCATACCTTGTCCCTTGTATAAAACCACTCACTTAGTACATGTAGGCAGAGACATGTTATGAAAACTATTTCATGACTAAAGAATTTAGTGATAATAAAGAGAATTTGCATTTCCTAAGTTCTCACTCAGAGCTACCTGAGTAAAACCAGGAGGGTTTTTTGGTTTTGTTTTTTTTTAATTAAGAAACAACTCTTGGTTTTCATTGAAGGTTTCTGTCTTAGCTAGAGCCAGGGAGAATCCTCTAGTTAGCCAGAGTTATTTCCTTTTCAGATTTGCTTAAATAATAAGTTTAATTATGTAATATTTTAATATTCTTTTTTTTCCCCTTGCCTTATTTGTATATTCAGGTCTTTGTGTGGTTTCTCTCTCTTTTGATGTTTGCAGAAATGTATTATCTTCATCTGTCTGGTTTGTGTTTGGTGTGCCACTAATTGACTCAATATCCTGTTTGTTGGAATGAAAGCAGGCTCTATCATGGCATATTTTTCCAGGGTGTAAAACCTTGCAGTATTTGGGCCACCCTGTCGGGTAGGAAATTGTTGGCTGTGCTTTGGAAACGAAGCAGTGATGGTATTTTTCCTCAGGTGAGCTGGATTTTGGCTTTTAATGAACTCTTTAAACCTCACTGAAGGCAAGATCCTGCATCCCCCTTGCTTAGCCATCACCTGCAAAGGGCAGAGTCCCCAGCCCAGATGTGCTGTAGAGAGCTTTTGGGTTTGGTCCTTGGGGTCTTCCACCTGAACCTCTCCATTATCCCAATTTGAGAGCTGGGCAGGAGGATCTCAGTTGACCAGAGATGCTTCTCTGGGCTGCTGTGTAGAGCAGAAACAGATCTTTATCTTTTGTTTGGGGCTGAAAAGCTGGTTAGGAGTGTGGGAAGGGCTTTCCTGGTGTATCCCTGCCCAGGAGGGATGTCCCAAATTCACTCTGGTTGACCTCAGCAGACAGCATTTACCCAGACTTGGTCCTTCAGGGACTGGCTCTGTCATCAGGTCCAGGATGAGCTTTGCAGTGGTTATTTGGACCTGGGTGGGTGGATGCAAGAGCCCTCTTTGTGTCCTAAGTTGCTCTTTCCAGTAGAAAATTAAGTTTCTTAATGTGCATTTGGCTTAATGTGCACACATGAATATAAATCTTTCTTGTTCTCTGCACTCCCTGACCCTCTTGGCAGTAAATTTGGGAACCCAAAGCTGTCAACAAAGCAAAATGGAAAAATAGAAGCCAGACAGACCTTGGTTGTATACGATATTTTAAGTAACTGTAGGTACGCGCTATGGAAATAATTAGGATTATTTGTTGTGTTGAAGGGAGGTATGTCACTGAGGTATTGTGTGCACTGCCATTCCTGTGCCTGCAAGATGGATTAGCAGCTGAGTTAACAGATGCAGTAAAGCTCAGCTGAAAATAGTTCACTGTTGTTAAGCGTAGGTGAAAGGGCTTTGGTTTGGGTATCAAAGAGTGTATTTTGACTGCTTGACAAGTTTTCAAAAAAAAAAAAAAAATCATTTCACTATTATAAGCTTTCTCTGTGAGTCTGGGGAATTTTTTTTGTGCCATTAGAGTAATCAGCAAAAAACTGAAATGCACATTGATTAATAACCTAAGTGGAAGTGCGGGGAAACAAGTGGCTTTAATATTAATAAGGCAAATAAACTATGTATATAAAACAGTTGCTAATTGGGTGGGATGTTAAATATGCTGCATGCTGCTGGCTCATGGTGCCAAAATGTGGTACTTCCACTAGTCAGCTTCGGGAGCTGACTACATAGTGAAGATGTCTCCTGGCTTAAAAAATCTTGGGTGGTTGGAAAAAAAAAAAAAAGGGTTCAGGTGGGGATGAGAATCCATGATGGTTGAATCCAGGAGCAAGATGATCTGTGACTGTGAAAGGGCTGGAGCCCCATGCCTGGATGGAGAGAGGTGCTGGCTGCTGACCTTCATGGTGGGGACCTGAGTTAGGGAACATGGGGTGTGCTCTCTCTTTTGGTGATTTTTAGGTCTGAGATCCCAACAGAAAATACTGATGTTTTGAGGAGGGAAGAAAGAAAAGCTGACTCTGGTTGCATGAGCCTTTAGAATGGGAATGGGAAAGGGAAATGATTCACATTGGAAAATTGGGCTAACATTTACATTGGAAACATTGGGGTATGTTATTCTGTGTCTGGTGATAGATGTAGGGAGGCTGCTGCACAAAGTGCTTCTCCTGGAAGTGTGTAATGGAAGTAAAGGTTTGGGATGGTTGTAACACTATGCACTCAGGAGCATCGGGGGAAGTACAGCCCCAGATGTGCCAGCCTGGTTTGCCCTGCTCTGGTCAGAGGGTGCCACAGCAGCTCTGCATCATTTGCAGGATGTGAGCTTAGGATTCTGACTCTGCTGCCCTTGGTGGATGTGTCACCACTGTTAGCAGGACTTCAGTGCTGTTCCACATTTCACATCCCTTCCTTCCTGGCACGCGACCATCTCCACAGGAGTATTCGCCCCAGTAAAATAAACACAAGGCCAGCAGCAGCACAGATTTAAAGCAAGTGGAGAACACTGACCACCCAGTGAAAAAGGAGAGCTCTGATAAGAGGCATCAACTAAAAATTCAAGTTTGCTTTTTCTGCCAGGAAGAAAGTGTATCTCGAAGCAGTGTGTGTCTGTGACAGCCAGGGAGGAGGTGGCAGGGCTGCTTTGGGGCAGCATACCCCAGAGACAGATATTTTTTCCTCCCTTTGGTGTTCACAGCTTAGTGCAATTTCACCTGGAAGTAGCTGAATGCCAAGACTCCCTGCATTTTGCTCGTGCTCTTTGTTAGCAGGTATCTAACAAGTGTAAGCAGTGATTGTGCTGTGGCTGTGCCAACATCCTGCAGCGCCTCGAAGATGGACAAGAGCTCAGGTCCATTCCCAGAGGTGCTGAGCATCCCCAGATCATTTTGTAGCCAGGAAAAGGGGGCATTTTTGGTATTTTGGGTAAATCAAAGGTGACTGGATTGAGTGGACAGTTCAGTAGCTGTGTCTGTCTCAATGACTCCACCAGAGTCAATCACAAGCTCATGCTTTTCTTTCTTCTTCTTGCCCTTTGCTAATGCGGGGCCGGAGCAGTGGAGCTGTGCTCAGGGGTGATGCTAGTGTTTCTTGTCATCTTTGTTGGGGGTTTTGTAAAGCCTCAGTAGCATGTCAATTATATATGATGGGTGGAAGCCTAATATTCTGTGATAATTAGAAGGCAAGTCTAGTGTGAAATTGGATTAGGGTCCGGCATTACAGTCTGGGATTCCTTTGGTAGTTGGTTCAGAGGAAGTCATAAAACTCCTTTAAAGATGACACAGGCCCATGTGTGCTAGAGGGGAGAGGCAGAGCACAAGGCTGAAGTGCTGGCCCCACTTTCAGGTCCCCAGCAGTGTTTGCCTCATGCTCTTCTACCGCCCAACCTTAACCCAGCCTGACTTCTCACATGGGAGCAAAGTCCAGCAATAACGTCTCAGACCATAAACCACTTCTGGCTTGTTTACTGAGCTCCAGTGAAGGGCTGGGCTGTGTGGGGAGCCTTTTAATGAAATACCCCCTCCCCACCTCCCAGTAAACCACTCCTGAAACTTCAGCTAGTTTTGCAGTTATCTGTCCTTAAAGTATGAGCTTGGTTAAGGCAAGGAGAAGCAGGCTGGGAAGGCATGCTAGACATCCAGAAACAGAATTTTGAAAAGGTCTTGGAAAATTGTGTGGTAAAGAAGTGCTTTTCAGTATCATGTAATCCCTGAATTTGCACTGCTCACTTACTCATTTGATGAAAACTTGTTTTTCAACACATTGCGAAGTAGTTACTTGATTTGGAAGAAACTCTGTGTGCCTGGAGTCTGCTAATATGGTGTTTCTGTAATGGTTTAAATCATACATTTGCAATATTACCTTTCTGAGCACATTTGCTTGGATGTACAGATGGTAACGTCATGTACCGTCACATTTCTGTCTTTAAACAACCACCTCCATATCCCAGAGGTGTGCTGTTAACCAGCCAAGGAGCAGATATCTTCCATAATTTTTGGTCCCTCATTTCTCTCTCTGTACTTATATATATCATAAAATAAGGCAAAGCCTTGTTGCAACAGGCCATGAGAAAGATCTGCCACAAATCCACGTCAAGCTGTGGTGATGGTGTGCATATGTAGTAGGTATTTGGAGTCAATCTCTGCTACTTGAGCTCTTTTTGCCATGCAGCCCCCTATGTGATGATTGCACACCCTGCCAAACAATTCAATAAAAAAACCTAACTTGAAAGGAGGCTGTGGCAGAGTTATATTTTTGCTCTGCTCACATGGTGATAAATTACAAAAGCTGCCGAGGTTTTCACGCTCAACAGTAGATGAAGAGCTGCCTTGTATGGGCATTGTTTGATGAGTTTTAACTTGGGAAATAATTATTGCTGATTGTGTCCTTGACAGTGAGCACACACCATGAGTGTTCTCTACATAACATACATAAACATCAGATCTCTGCTAAGTGTGCCTAAATACAGAAATTTTTCACTCATTTTCCTTGGAGGAGTTCACTGCCAGCTTGACAAAGAGCATTGATCTTGGCTCCAGGTTGGTGTTTGTGTGTGCAGAACTGCTCCATGCTCAGGTGGAGCTCTCCAGCCTTCATCCCTCCCATTGCCCTGGTGGTAGCACCATGGTGTTTGAAAGCTGTTTGATGATGTCTTGCATCAGGGTCTGTCTGCATGGGATGAGTCCCATGGATGGATCCTGCATGGATCAGCTCAGCTAGCAGATTTAAAAGGCCAGATATGGGATTTCTCACACACTGTGCCAATGTTGGTTGGCTGTGTTGTTAGGGCTGTGGATGTGCTAAGGACAAACCTCTGTGTGGGAAAACTGAGGCCCCCAGTGACTTTCCAGTGGCATCTCCCACTGTGGAATAAGAAAACTGCAAGAAAAGCAGCCCACAGACCTAAACTTTATGTTTTTTAAATGCTGGGTAGCAGAGTGCATCCTCCTATGATTAGCACTGAGTAGCCAGAGCTCTTCAGCTCCAGACAGAGCTAATTCTTGATCATGAGCCAAGACCACATAGTGCTGACATGACTGAGAAATATCTTCCATAATTAGATTGCTAGGTCATTCATTTTTGAGTGTCTGAGTTACATTTTGGAGCATTATTTCTTAATGATCAACCAAATGGGATCTGTGCAAGCTTGATTTACTGTCAGTAGTGCTCTTGCTTGGCTTTGCACGTGTGTCCTGGGGAGACACTGTCAAATCTGGGACAAAGGGGATTAGAGGAAATTATTTTGCTTTGTAACATTAGGTAGGATGGTAACTGTGGTTTAATAATGTAAAATAGATGTGAAACTGATACCTATATTTGTGAAATACCTCTGGGCTTTTTTTAAAATAATAAATAACTTGGAGAAGTTGTTAAAACCACTGTATTACAGCTTGTAGGGCATTTATGGACAAATTCAGAAGTATCTGTGAAGTGTAACTAGGAAAAGAAATCCTGCTATCAGTAGGTCTGAATTTGCTTTGCTGCTGTTCATGGTTAATGTTCTGTCAGAGTCCTTAGTCCTGTATTGGAATTGGAGCAGAGATTCAAGCAGAAATGCTTAGGCACTTTCTTATTTTGATGGTTGCTAGTAAGGTGGGCTCAGAGAGGGGTGCCCAGCCATGCTCCAGGATGAATTTAGTGGGCAGGATCTGAAAATCTGGGTGCACCCCTTCCTCTTTTTTAAATAAATTACAAAGCCACCTGGAACTGCCTCCCTTGGAGCTGTGTATTTGCTGCTAGAGATGCTCCTCTGAGACAGAAAGAAGTAGTCAGTGGAAAAAAAGCTGTATCTGTAAGGAGTCAGTGAGATTTTTGTGTTTTCCGTAAAGCTGTGCTTAAGCAGTGCTGCTTCCCGTAGCAGACTTTGAACTTTCTGTAATTGAAGAGCAGTGGATGGTCTTGTGCAATAAATTAGCTGTGTCAGAATTATCTGCTGGTCAAGGTCTCTCTGTAATGCCACAGAAAACAAACAAACCCTGTAGCATAACAGGGAAATAGGTTTTAGGAGGAGAGGTTCTTAGGAACTATGTGTATATATATAGAGAGAGAGAGAGAAAAAAAAATATTTGTGTTGTTTTTTTAAGATGGCCCTGAAATGTCTGTAAGGTGAGACACTAACTTTCTGGGCTAGAAAGTCATGCAAAGTGATACAAGGGTTCACTACCTGGGCAAAAGACATTGCTGAGAAATCTTGCACAAGGCAGGCAGAGCATCAGCTTGTTCTGTTAACCATGGGCATGCTTTGAACTGCCCAAAACCTGTCTTTGTTTCTCTAAACCCAGTTTTGATGCTCTAGCAGGTAGCATGGATGGCTCTTCCTTAAATGTGTGGTGCACTGCCTGTCAGGAAGATGTTATTTTCTGCTTGGGGGCTGACAGGTCCCTTGCAGCTCTGACAGTGAATCTCTGAACCTCCACGGTGCTTGGAGGTCCTTGTGACTTCCAGGGTGGGGGCAGGCAGGGAAGAGCTTTCCCTTCTCCATCTGTTTCCCCAGAATTAAGGATAAGGTCTGGCAGCAGGGTGTGAAATGGGAAAGAAGGCAGCAGCTTACATGTTGGCTGTGTCTTTTAAAATACCATCTGACTTGGAAACATGAATTTCTCATCCTGACTGCTTGTTTTGATGGGATCTTCTGTGTTGACAAAGATTTGCAAAATTTGCCCAAATTTGAACCACTTTGGCATCAGCCTGCCTGCTTGGTGTTGGTGCTGGATTGTGGAGCCTGTCAGAGAGCTGGAGCTGAGGGCTGCTGTGCCAGGGGTTTGTCTTGGCCCAAAACTTGACAGTGGTGTTTTACAGGTGGTGCTGGAAGGGGACACCTTCATCCCACACTGCTGCAAGGCACCTAAAAGCAAATTATATGGGTCCAGATCCTATGTCCTGGTTGTCTGAGGGATTTTTAAATGGAGCTGTTGCAGATACTGAAACACTTGCTTATCCCTCTGACCAAGCCAACTTGAGCCAGATGACTCTTATGAAAGAATTATCTTAAGGGAAAAAAATCTGTTTGAAGTCTTCAAAAACAAACCCCCCTGTTTCCTCCAGGATGATGACAGAAAACTGCAAAATTAGGAGCTGGGAAATATGAAGCATTTTCATGAGCCATTGCATAAAGCAAGTATGATTTAGTGTCAGTGACAACTGTGCTTCTAAGAGAGACTCCTTCTCCTCTGATATTTGGTCTGGGGAGGGGTGAAGAAGAAAGCACTTATCTGGACAAAAAGGGCCATTGCCACTGATGTTGTGTATTAACTGAATGAACTGGAAGTATTTAAAATACTCAGCAAAAACTTCATGCAAGTTACCATATACAATATATCTATATACAGGTCAATTTTCTGGTTCTTCAAATTATATTGTACAGGATGAGTATCTGTTTATTCTATTTATTAACTGAGTAAGTAAGAAATCACTTTTTAATATTCTCTCAGAAAGACAAAGTTTTTACATGTGTTGCTATAAAGTTTATCTAAGGAATCAGGTTTTGATGTGCTCGGTCCAGCACTCACAGTTGGGAGGATCTCCTTTAAAAAAAATGGTGCTGCAAATCTTCACCCACCCTGCCTCATGAGACCCTTTTTCTCTGGCATAGAGTGTCCTTTTAACTTGGGATATCTTTTTCTCTGCTTTTCAGGTGACCACTTGAAAGTCTGCTCACAAGGCTACACATGCTGCTCTCAAGAAATGGAGGAGAAGTACAGTCAGCAGAGTAAACACGACTTCAGAAACGCTGTCGTAGAGCTTAGCAATCACCTACAAAACATGTTTAGTTCTCGATACAAGAAGTTTGATGGTAAGTGCAGAGACCTTGAACTTGCCCTCCTTGGGATAAAAATGTGAAAAATCCCCATTCTGTTCTTTTCTATGCAGTTTTTCTGCTCTGTCTCCCCCTTTGCTGGGAAAGTTCATGACTCGGCTCAGAGGGCAGAGCATGCCTTGTTTTGCAATCCTGTGAGAGAGAAGTATTTGCTGATTATGGCTGCTTGTTTCCCAAAGAGAGAGATCTTTCTTTCTGATTAACCTTTTGAAAAGCCATTCTGCTCTAATGTAAGATTGCAGTGGGTTTTGCTGGTCCGTCCCTGCAGCGCATGTAATTGTAACGTGCACATCTTGCAGCCTGGATCCACAACAATGCTGATCTTTCCCAGTAAGTTGGGAACCCACAGGATTTGTATCCATCTCACTTTTAGCCTTTGGGGCTAAGCAGAGCAGCAGATAAACACAGAGTGGTTTTGTTTAGGGGCCGAGGGTTCAAGTGTGATGCAGGGTCAGAACCATAATGAACAAGTCTCGGCTGAGTTCCCATCGCTGGAGTGATGCTAACTGCTGACAGATAAGCAAATGACTGGTCTGGGTATTGCCCTTGGGTCCACGGTGTGTCCTGTCAGACTGGCTCTCCATAGGGCATGCCTGGCTCATGGGAGCTGCAAGAAGAAGCTCCTTTTGGAGATAGCTGGCACACAGCCAGCCCTGCCCACCTTGCAGCCCGGTGCTTTTCCTTTGAGGGCTCTTCTGCAAACAGTTGAAGTCGATGCCTAGACACTGGGCACAGCACCTGGCTGAGGTCCTAGGGCATTTCTTGGTTTGCTTCTGAGCTGTTGGTTGGTTCCTGTGGGGCTTTGTAGGTGCCTCAGTGCTCCCACACACTGTAGCCCCTGTTGCCTTGGGCAGCTTGGGGGGAAGAGCAGGATGTTAGGCTGCTGCTTGGGTTGTCCTTCTAGGCTGGGGCAGTGAGGTGACAGCCACTGCATATGGAAGTATCTGATAGCTCAAGTGGAGTGGGTTGCTCACACAGTTCTGCATGTACATCACCATCACACTTTGTGGTAAAGGACAGTTCCCCCATGCAGCTTCTCTGGATGTTTGTTCCCTTGTTTGGTCCTTGGTTCAATGTGAGTTTTGTATGAATATCCCAAAGTGTGTGCTTTGAACCTTCCAGCAACCTCCTCTGCACTACTACAGCGGGTAGCAGCCTCTTGCTTTCAAAAGGGATTGGCACTTGGGTGAGAGAAAAAAAATCCCT
The DNA here is from genome assembly GCF_029582105.1 of Oenanthe melanoleuca. Lineage (NCBI taxonomy): Eukaryota > Metazoa > Chordata > Aves > Passeriformes > Muscicapidae > Oenanthe > Oenanthe melanoleuca. Next base: position 12,876,220 of record NC_079338.1, on the reverse strand, counting down.
GGGTATGAAATTGCAGTGAGTCAAAGCAGAATTATGCAATCGTCTTGATAGCATCTAAATCTGCTGGCTAAATATTTCCCTCTTAACCTCTGTTGTCTCTACCTGCTGGTACACCAAAGGGGTGATAGAGGGAGAACCAAAGTGTCTAGACTTGCAAGCTTATTAAATGCAGAACAAGACACTTAATGAAATCCAGCCCATAGATAAGCCTGTTCAAAGAGACCAGAGGAGCAGCATCTGCTTCACCTTAAATGAACGACGAGGCTTTTTGAAATGCTGTATTGAAAACAAAGAGCATGCACGGGTTGCTGCATTAGCATCCCTGACATGGAGCAGACATCCTGTGAGGTGCATCTGTCCCTTTTTTGGGGGAGGGATGGTTGCAGGGCTGTGTGAGGGCAGGGAGACATTAAGCCAAGCTGAGATGGTTGCCTGTCAAAGCACAAGGCTGCAAAATAGGTGAGCTTTGGAAGGGAGCCTGCACAAACTGTTCTGTCTGTGCTGTGTGGCTCTCCTGTCAGCCCCTTAGAGCATCCTCTGTGCTGGTCTTACTCTCACTTTAGCCTGAGAGTTCCTTGACTGGCAAGTCTGAAAGGGGATGGTGTTGTTCAGCTGTTCCTGAAAGCTGGATTTACTGTGCCCAGCCTGTCCCTCAAGGGTGTGTCTCTGCCCCATGTGAAACTAATGAAGGAGAACTGGCAACCTCCTCAGCCTGTCCCAGAGCCTAATGACTCTGTCTTTGAGTGCTAATATCAGAACTAAATCTTCATTTGCTGCAGACAAAGCTGATTTGGGATTTTTTTAATCTTACCTGGAGTGGAAGTAGAGATGAACTGATAACCACCCTCTCTCATTTACCTCTTGGGAGGCTTTTAATCATGACTGCCTGTCTCCCTCCAGCCCAGTCACCTGGAGGCTGAAGGCACACCTTCCTGCTGGTTGCTGGGGCAGGTTGATGAGTCTCCTTGCTTAGGTCCTCAGACTCTTCTGCAAAAACGTTGGAGTTCCATGTCCTAGCTGCTGTGTTCTGTTTAAGAGCCTGCTGTTGAATGTTTGGCTGCTTGTGAGATGGCGTTTTCTTCCTTTGGTCTTGGTGCTTGGTCTTCAGATCAGCTGTGGTCAGTTGTGTCTTGCACGTTTTAAGTTATTCTTACCCAGCATAATTCATCCCACCCTTTTTGATCTAATGTACCCAAACTGCAGGAAGGAGAGGCAATCAAGCTCTGTATATTTGATCTTTAGGGATGAGACTGGAAAAGGACACAATCCCTTCCAGAGCTGCTCTTCTGCATGGACCCAAGCTCTGATTTTACTATTTGCAGCTTTTCAGGGCTTCCTTATCACTTGTAGCTAAATCCATTCAAATGCAAATAAAACTGGTAAAAATGAGCTGTACACCTTCCTTAGTTTAACACGAAATCCTCTGTGCTACAGCTGTGCAGAGTGACTGAGTAAGCAGGATGAATTATTACAGAGACCAAATCCACTTCAAGTGGAGTGGACACTTCTCTTGCAGGGTGACACATCCCCAGGCTGCAATCAGCCGCTCCAGGATGCAGCCCAAACAGCAAACCCTGTCCTCCAGCCCTTTGGAAATCTTTGTTGTGGGCTCTCTGGCTGCTAATTTCCCAGCCTTGACATTCAGGTCTGGGAGGAGAGGCAAACCTGTGCTGCCTCCGTTATGTGCTTGACCTTTGCAGCAGTTGCTGCTGCAGAAGGACAGTCCAAGTGGCGGCGTGTCCTTTGCATGGAGGCTGGGATGCCCTGTGGCTTCTGAAGTGTTTGCATCAGCTGTTGCTGGAGCGCTGTGTGCTGTTGGAACTGTTGCCAGAATTGCTCTGATCTGACACCAAAGCCGTACAGAAATGGATTATCTCCCCTTTAATCAGGAGCATGGAACAATCTGCTGATTATCCATCCCCAAAGGGCTGAGCAGGAGTCATTTTGGCTCCCAGTGCATGATGTGACAGCATCAGATCCTCCTGTGTGTATTTGGTTTGCTGGCACTGGGAGGACTTGTGAACTCAGGAGTCCCATATCTTACATATCCTGTCTAAATATTTGCTTACAGTACAGGTATGTATGCTCCTGGAGGTCTCCCCTGTTGTAATTTAAACCACTAGCCTGATGCCAGTGTACCAGTAAAGAGATGTATTTTCAGCAGCAAGAGAAATGCTTTTTTTTTGTTAAAATAAAAAATGATTTGTGAATTGTTGGATTCACCGTTACTAAATTATTTTAGAGGTGAAGATTTGCTTATTAATCTCAGATGTGTTTATGGGCTTCTTTGAGAAATTAGTGGGTAAAATTTTCTGGCCATGTAAGTGTCTCACTCTTTGACAATGACATTCATGGGAAAGCTGTAACTGACTGAGGTGACGTGCTACGGAAGCAGCTATAGCAGTCAGGGATTTAAACACCCCCTCCCTTTTTAAATAAAATCTCTTGTGCCTTATCTTCACAACTCAGTGCCCTCCCCTTCACTCTCTCAGGGATTAATAACATTAATAGAATTAATGGTGACATTAAGACTGCATAAATACTCAGTTCCATGTATTAAATTCGAACTTTCACCTCTTTTGCCCTTTGAGGCTGAAGTTTTCCACGCCAGGCTCTGTGCTAGCCAACAGTGCTTTGGGGAAACTGCTCAGCTGTTTTGAGGAATTGGAGCCAGGACAGGACATAGCCCATAACTCTTCTGCAGCGTTTCCGCTGTTCTGTTGCTTCCTAGATAAGATGTTCTTACTTTTTAAAGACTCATCCTGAATCTCTTGGAAGACGTAACCGTTGTGCCAAGCCCTTTTCTGGGGGGAGAAATAGAGGGGCTGCTGAGTCCCACAAGCTCCTTGTTTCTCTTGCCCCTGTATTTCACAAGCACTTTTGCTGTTGCACTTGAACCAAGTTGTGTCCTTTTTTTTTTTTTTTTTTTTTGTGCACTCCAGACTTAGGCAAGGCAGCAAACTTCTACAACCCCCATTGTACAGGAGGGAAGTGTACAAGCTGATCTGTCTCTGGGCTGGGTTTGGTGTTCTCAAAGCCCAGAAGACAGAAGGATTTGTATCAAATGGAACAACCCGAGCCAGCATCTGGGAAGTGATTAAATACTGAGAGTTCCATTTCTGATCCAGTCTCCCTGAATTTTCCATTAGCATTTAAGGTAAAACAAATACAGAAGTGTAAAAGGAAGCCCTTTGGGGATAGTAAGTGGAAAGAAACCAAATCCAAGAAGAAAGAGCTGGCCAGGGGTCCCCAGGTCCGTGGTGCACACAACCACTCTGCTGTACAGGGATTGGGCAGAGGGGCTGGAGAGGGATTCCTGTTCCTGGGCTCCATGTCTGTATTGGGCAGGGTAGCTACAGGTAAAAAGTGTGATGATGATGAGCATCATTGAAGTATCCCAGGGTACCTTTGACCTTCTAGTGTGAGCCCTGTGTTAGTCCTGGGTGCATGAATTTCTTCCAATAACTGGTATGTGGCTCAATCTGAGAGACTGGTCAGGAAAACATTGGCCAAATAGCTTCCAAGCTCTGCTGAAACTGGAGGAAAAATCCTGGAATTCATTTCTGAATTGAGTTTTTGTTGTTCAGATAACCCTTTGCTTCCAGCTGCTGTCTCCAGGTACAAGTTATGGGGGAGGTGTGCTGGTGCAGAGGGACACATAGCTGGGATGTATTAGTAACTGGGAAGGACACAGAAGGGACAAGGGAAAGCTTTTGGTGGTCTCCTTTCTGCTGCTTCAGGCAATGTGGAAACAGTGAAAGATGAGCCCCACAGGTGCCCAGCCTGCTGCTCCTATAGTTAGAATTTGGCAGCCCATTGGGGTGCTCTGCCTTACCAAAATAACTGCCCTTTGGGGACCTTCATCTCACATTAACTCTTTTACTGGGAGCTGCCTGTGAGAGCAGAGACCTGGGCCCTTGTCCTGCTCCTTTGGCAGGGTCCCCCCATGTCTGTGGCACCCAGGACCATGGGGTCAGTGCTGCTGCCAGCACGTTCATATCTGCAGGGGGCAGCTCCAGGTGTGCTGGCACAGCTGGAGCACTGAGAAGAGACCTGGTGGACCTCTGCTGTGCCAGAGTTGCATGGAGTTTGAGCTTCTGAATAAATTTGTGGTGGGAAGAGCTCTCCCCTTGCCACCCACCTTCAGGCAAGTGCACTGATGACCATGGCATGGTTAAGGTACAAATAATAGGGTGCTCTGGTCTATGCTGCCACTCCTGTTGAGGTGAAGGCACAGCTTTGTTCTGCCCTCTCTAGAAGTGGATGGCACCAAACCTCTTACCAACGAGGGCAGGAAGTGTTGGGAAGATATACCTCAAGGAAACTGTTGTGGAGAGGCAATCCTTTGGACTTGGTTTGGGATTGGTCCTCACTGAGGATAGGGAGTGACTGAGGAGAAGCTGGAGGGAGCAACCACCAACACGCTTCCTTTAGAAAATCCCACTTGTGGGCTTTTGTTTGTGCTTTCCCACTCAATGCAACAGCAATGAAACAAATTGTCTGCTGTCTGTGCCTTGGAAGTTTGGTTATTCTTTGTTTTTATTCAACTGGCTCCTCTCCATCTGGAGGTTTTTAAAGAGGTACATGATTTTTAGTGTTATTCATTGAGAAGGGTGATGCTTGTCTGATAAGTGGTGAAACCAGGCCTCTCTTTTACGAGGCTTGGAAAGATCCTAAGGTCAAGTCCAAGTTACCACAGAAGTAGGAAATCTCATGGGGTGAGGTGAAGGGGGTTCCTGCCCTGTTGGTTAGGAGAGGGGAAAAAAAGAAGTTACTAGTTCTTGTAACTTATCAAAGACTTCAGCAAGGGGCAAAAGCAGTTTGTGTATGGGCTTGAGAGGATCAAACACTCTCTTATATGATCTCAGGTCAAAGCAGTTCTGCTCTAAAGGTCACAGGTAAAATGCTCATATCCTTTTGGCTTTTTTTCCCCAAAAGCAAAGATGTGGGCAACATGCTTTGTACTTGGCTACAGGAAACGTGCCTGGTGCTCTCTGGTTACTAATTGCTGTCAACCAGTCAATGAGCTATTGTTTGTCTGTTTAAAATTAACTCTCTCTTCCTCCTTCCTGCACAAAGGAGCCACCAAGCCTCTGTGCATAGTCCTGGTATCTGCTGCCCTGGATGCCCATTTTGGTGCTGGTGGTTTGGATTGGGGGTGTGATAACCCACTGGTGCAGAGTTGGAGCTGTTCTATTAGTGTTTAATGTACTGTAATGTCTTGGTGTCCAGCCACTCACGTGCTGGCTGAACAAATAAGAGGCAGCCCCAGCTGGAAGAGCTCTCCCTGCAAGTGTAATGAGATGAGGGTAACTGAGGTAATGGAAACAAGAAAGACATCCCCACTGTTCAGTAGTGCAGGCCCTCCTCACACTCTGACAGCAGTGGGAAGGGAGGCTTGGGAAAACATGTACCTGTGAAATACCTTACTTAGTGTCCCAGAAGGTTCCTTTGAGCTAGGAGCATGTGGGAGGCAGCCTGAAGGAGCTCACTTCCAGGTGAAGTTTGGGCTGGGAACTTGGGGTATTGGTACCAAATGGGTGTGGGGCAAAGGCTGAAGCACTGAGACATCACAGGTGAGTCTGAAGAGATCAAGGAATGGGTGCAGTGAAAATTAGACATGGGGGGAGTAGAGGGAAGAGCAAACAATGGAGGAAGAAGAAACAGCTGCAGAGAGGAGCATTGAGGAAGAGGTGTTGCAAGGAGGGTGATGGAAGTGCTGGGAATGATTGGCCTGCTGCTTGGGGAGGAGGCAACATGGAAGCAGTGAAAGAAGATTCAGTATAGCTGTCCAAAAATGGGATATGTGAGCAGTGACAGTCCCTGAAAGCAGGGATGAGGGGGCTATGCAATCTGGGCTTATCCTGCTGCATGGGATGTGCAGGGCAGGATGGACTGGGAGGGGAAGGGACCAAGAGCATTTCTCACTGTTTTCCTGATGTATGGGATGACTGGTACATAGAGCAGGATGCAATGTGCTGCTGTTTGTTTCTTGAATCACAGACAGCAATCTCCATGTTGCCCTCCTCCATTGCTCCTTACTCTCTAACAAGCTCGGTCTCAGTGTGGTGGTGCTACTCAGTGCTGTGTGTTATCTTCTGCCCTGGACTTCTGGACTCCTACTAGCCCCACAGTGCTCCAGAAACCAGAACTTCTAGAAATCTTGCTTTTTGATGGTTTTGTTTTTGTTTTTTTAACCTATAAGCCCAGTTGTTTTTGTTGTCTTGACTTTCACTAATCAAGCAAAGTTTATGGAGATGTTGTTCCTCCCAGCTCTGCAGCGTTCACATATTGGGACTGTTGCTGTGACACTGGCAAGATGTAAGCCTGTACTTCTTCAAGGCCTGTGAAAAGAGTTCTTCCCATGTCAATAAGTGCTAACACATGTTTGAAAACAGGACAGATAAACAGCTTGTGGATCTGCCCTGCCCTTCTGAGTTCATATTCAATAAATGTGTTAACACTATGTGTTCATGGGTTTCTCAACACTTCCGGAAAAAGGTTGTTAAGCTGGGATTTGTTTTTCCCTGGTGGAAATTACAAATGCTGTATATGCAATAAAGGAAGTGAAGGCATATTAAAAATAATGAAGGACATTCAGAAAAAAATAATTGCTTTCCTCTCTTTGGTTTAGGTGGCATGGCTGTGGATGGCTTCAGCCTCTAGGTGAAGAGAGCTTTGAAACATTTGTCTCTTTTCTCCCAAATTCCATTTATCTGTCTGGATTGAATTTTGCTTCACACAGTAGGAGCAGCTGCAGGGTGGAGTTTGGATGTGCAGATGCACCTCTGGAAAAGGCAGGGACGGAGCCGGCGCCGGCCCTTCCCCGGCACAGCCTGCGGGGCCGTGGCTTGGGCAGGAGCATTTCTCTGGGAATCCATCTTGCTGATGTGGGCATTTTATGAGTAAACCTTTTAAGGAGAAAATATAATTAATCTCTTTGTGGCAGTGTTCTCCTGTACACACTAGTAAGCATAATTGTCCATACAGACAAGCAAATTAAAGGTTTTGGTAAGACAGACGGTCCTTAATTAATCATAATCTGGACAATATATTAAGAGTATGCTCAAAAAGCTGGGTGGCAAATTATCTGAAACTAATTAATTGTGCCTATAAAAATTCAGCATGTTCCATATGCGTGTTTGAACCTGGTTTTATTTGTTTTTTGAGGTGGTTGAGTAATTGCACGTCTACCTGGGATCTGTGTGTGTAGTTAATTTGCAAACCTCAAACAGAGTAAGGCCAGCTGAAAACTCAGCTCTTAACTAAGGAAACCTGGTGTGTGGGAAATTCAGCATGTCTGGTGGCTTCTGGGAGCAGAAAGGTGTGTGGCAGCCCTGGTGTCCTTTTGGAAGAGCAGCAGCACACCTGAACACAGCCAACAGATGGGTCTCTGTAGCAAGCACACTGGCTCTACAGCCTTGCTGAACTCTTGGATAAGACTAGGCTTTTTTTTCCACTGCAGTTCAGGTTTCCTTTGTTCTCTAAAACGTGGGGGTTTTAGGTGCTGAGCCCTGGGTCACTGATGATTTGACTCTTTGCAGTGCCTACAAGAAGAGTAAGCAGGGTGCTGTGGAGCACTGTGCCTCTCTGTGTGAAAGTATTCCCTGAAATAAATGAGTTTTGCTCCTGAAGGAAGGTAAAGAAACTGAGAGCACAGCTTTGCACTCCTGCAGTGGTCAGCTCTGGATTCACCCCTGGGGAAGGGCTGGGGAGGCTGAGGACACCAGTGCTTGGGTCCTGACACAGGGCAGGTGGTGGCAGGAGAGAGCTCAGACCAGGCACTTCTTGCTGTCTTTTCCTTTGTTGACAATGCATGTACAGAAATGCCAAACCTGTCTGTGGGAGAAAGGGAACATGCCCCTTTGATGTGTTCATCTCATTTCCAGGAGCTGCCTTTGATTTTGGTAGGACTGTGCCCTACAACACTGAGGTCTTCTCAGGAAAATCCCTCTTGTATGAAAATCCCACTCTTGAAATATCTGAAAATGTTAGCACAAGGAATAGGAAAATGCTGCATCCCTTCTTACTTAAAAAAAAAAAAAGAAAATAAATGAGAATATTTTCAGGTGACACCTATGAATCCAAGATCAAAAATATATTGGGTCTGAAAGTCAGAAGTAGAAGTGTTGTCTGGAGGTGGGATTTACTCTGTCTCGCAGTGGGTGGAGTGACTGTGTTTCTTCAATTAGCTCATGTATCTGTTATTTGGAAGAAAGATTGTTTTGAGTTATTCTGGCAGTGGAATCTGATGTCATGTGGAAGCACCTTGGGGAGATGCTGTGCTCTCCTGCACTGGGTTACTGGCAGGGCTGGTCTGCCCTCAAGCTGCAAAGAGGTAATATATCTTATTACCTGAAAAAAAGGAAATTGCTAAGTAACTATGGTTATGTTTCTCAGTGTGCTCTTTTAAAGAATGGTTTGTTCAAAAGCAGAGATGTTTTTCCCCAAGATTTTTATTGAAGACATGGCACATATGTCACATCCTGTCTTTCTTACCATTTCATGACATCTCTAGACTTTCACCAAGTGGTGGGCATTGAAATTCTACCCTGAAATTCAAAAATGTTAAAAGAATAAACAGCCTGGAGCTGTAGATTGCCCTGACTGCAGATTACTGCCTTTTCTGCCTCTTAAAGTTAATTGCTTTGGAAATGTCATCTTCCTTTGAGCATCAAAGCCTGTAGAATGCACAGGATTTATTTTGCAATACAGACAAATTTTAAAATTGTTTCTTGCCTTAAGAAAGGCTTTGTGGCTCTGGTCCCACCAGTGCTGGTTCCCTCAGCCTGGAGCTCATCCTCCTGAGCATCACCTTGAGTGGGAAGGTGACTTTGCATCAGCAGGACTTTGGCTGAGGTGTGCTGAAGCAGTACAGCATGGCCTTGCCCTGGGTCAGGTTGAACCAGAGCTGGCTGTGCTGTGTTATCCCAAGCCTTGCCTGTGGTTCATCCTCTCTGTGTAACCCAGCCCTCTCTGCAGGCTCTGCTCTTAGTCAGGAGAGCCAGGGGACCTTGGAGCTGCTCTCGCAGGTCAGTTGGTGAAGCCCTTCCCAGCCCTGTGTGTGCCTGTTTGTCGACAAGAGGGGCCAGCCCTTGTCCAGGGAGTTTAAACAAGATAACTGGAGGGGGGAGAGAGCCTGCCATCCCTCCAGATAGCAGTGTCTGAGAGAGCACCGGCAAAGTATGATTTGTCGTCTGTGAAGAATGTTTGCCTTTGACAGCTTTTCACAGGAAGCCTGTCAGAGTGATAATTTAATGAGTACAGATTGCTTGCAACACAGCTGTAAAACGTGCTTTTACAGTGCTGTAAAATAAGCAACTGGGGCCTTTGTGTGTTTGCTTTGTTTGAGAACAAGTCAACTTCTAATACAAATGAAAGGTGGTCATTTATTTTACCCAGCAAACAGTCAAGACGTGAGAGAGGAACCTGCCATTTTTCTTCTTGTGGTGGCAAGGTTAATGCTGGGTTATGTTGGTGTTTGCTAATCAGCTCATTTCTGTGAAGGAGAGAATTAGTATATAATTAGATATAGGGAGTTCCTAGTCAGATTAGCATTTAACTCATAAAAAGGACTTTCAGGCTTTTTTCTTTTCCTTGCAGACATCTATCTCATAGTTTGCTCAGAGAAAAGATTAATGTTCCTTCTGGCGCCCTAGCTGGTGTCTCAGTGTGGAGGAGAAACTGAGGATTCAGACTTACACTGTGCCTATAGCTACATTAAAATGCATCTGTATATATTATTTAATTGCTGCTGCTGACCAGGTTAAGAGTGCTGTGTGTTGCTTGGAGGAGGATGCCATGCTGGCTGCATCCCTGCTTGCTGATGTTGAGTGCCCTTCATTCCCAGTGTTTGGCATCACCCCTTCCCACCATCCAACCTCACCTCCCCCCCAGGAGCCTCGAGGAGCCAGCAGTGGCACCCAGTGGCCAAACCACAGGTGCTGGTCACCAGGGCATTCTGTCTGGCATGTTCAGGGATACAAGTCTGGCAGGGGTGGATGCTGACTCCAGGCTGCAGACAAAACCTCCTCTGCCCCCTTTCTTTGAGAACAAGAGTTTTCTGTCCATGAAAATCATGGCTGAAGCTTGAGCCAGAGACAGCAGGGCTGTGCATGCATGCTGCCTCCTTCAGCAGTGCTGTGTTGGGCTTTTGGAAGTGCCTGCTTTTGGTAGGAAGCTTTCATTTCCTTTACTTACCTTCCTTTCAGGCAAGGAAAAGCTGCTGGCTGGAAGGCTGCAGGTGTGCAGATATTTGCTGCTAATTAGATTGCAGTGGTTTTTTTTTTTTTTTTTTGGTGATAATTAATGAACATACCTGGTTCTAGCCCACATGAAAAATTACTAAGAAATTAAGAGCTCGAAAGCCTGGATACAGTTTATTCAACTTCCACTTTGGAGTGTAACTGATAAAATTAGTTTGGGCAGGAGAATAAATTGGTTATGGTAATACAGATGTATTACTTAAGATAACTTTCTTGGCTTAAAACATTGCTTTGGGTTGTTTAGGCTGATGATTGGAGCTATCTGATAGATTTGCCATCAATATAATTTCAAAAATCTAACTCTTTTTGAATAGTTTGCTGATGTATCTAACAGGTTTTGTGCCTGGTACAGAAGTATTTAAATAAACAACTTATTTGGTGATACTAGAAGGTCTGAGCAAAGGAAGGAAGTGAGCCTTCAAAATGATTAAGTGAATTAGAAATTAATATACACCAAGCTAATCTCTATAGTATAAACTCAACAGAAAAAAATCTTCCTGGAGAGGAAATGCCAGTCATGGGAACGAAAGTGGAGGTTCCTGCTGATATTGGACAGAGGACGTGTTGGGTGTTTGAAATCAATCTCCTCTTCCCTGGATCATTTCTCTTGTGCTCCTAAGAGGCTGCATTATATACAGCCATGTCAGGCACTGAACCCCATGACTTTGTTCATCAGGAACTCATGGAATGTTTCAGTTTTTCCAGAAAATGTTTTCTGTGTTAGGCTTTGTTTGTACTGGAGCACTTTGAAGACGAAAATCTGAACTTCAGCATACTTTTAATGTCTTTTAACAAGGTTTAAATTCACACTGGGCCAAAATATTTCCCCCCACACTTATAACAACTTCTAGCTCTAAGCATTGCTCCTTTGAGGATTTAGAAAACCACAGAGGCATGTTTTATTAAAAAATATTTATTGAATATGAGTCACAGAAAAGCAGAGGTCAGAATCCTCAATTGCTGGTGGCATGCATAAAATAATCTGTTTCCTCACCCGGCTGCACCCACTCCCTGGGGTGCTGATGCTCCCTGAGGGGCTGGAGCAAACAGGCATGGGAGGCTTAGTCCCAGTGGCACCTTCCTTGCTCTCCTTAGCTGCCCCCAAGGCCATAGAGCTGGGAGCTTTTTTCCCAAAATGGGCCAAATGCTTTTAGACCCCTCCCCTATCTTTTATTTTATTTTATCTCGTCTGTGCCTAATCTCCAAGGCAAAGGCTTTGTGGCAGGGTAGTTTGTGCTTAGACCCACTTGTCAAAGTTGTGGTGATGTGTTCTTGGAGGATGTGTTCTTTGAACTGCTTCTGCAGTGGCATCATCATTAGGTCAGCTTGTTATGAGTGTTGGAGACACTGCCAGGATATGGCAGCAGCCACTCTCTGGGCTGTCCAGCACTCCCAGAGAGTGAACCAAAGTGGAGATTTGCTCTTACAAAGTGATAAAAATCACAAACCCTATCTGTCCTTCGTCATTTGAAAAATACCTTGTCATTGTGCCAAGTGTTTAGCCCTTAGATTTTAAGCAAATTCTGGTATAATTATGGGGATTTTTGCACTGCCACAAGCATCTGAAGCCCTTTCTGCAGTTGGGACCAATTGGGTAAGTGGTCAGGCCTTGCCCTGAGAGATGACGAACATGCAGGATGGGAGAAAGAGCCTGCAGCTAGATTTGTAAATTTTTTAAAGAATATATTAAAATTTGTTCATTTTTGAGGCTGATTTATGATAATCTTGGAAAGTCAATTGTCAAGAACTGAAAAGAAGGACTCATTTGTGCAAAACATCTGTTTAACAAAACCACCTTTTTTCTTTCCAAGATGTTGCTCTTTGGAATGATATCTTTTCAGATGCCTACATGGCAACATCAGAAGCTTTTGGGCTTTTTTTGTCTTTTTGCTGACATATCATAATATTCAATCATAATATTCATATTTGTGTCAGGAAAGATTTGGCTCATACAAGTCTTCCAGTCTATAGAGATTTGACTCATACAAGTCTTCCAATCTATAGAGAGTTTTGGAGATTGGTTTATGAAGATTAATCAAAAATTTTGAGATCTAGAGATTGTTTGAAAATTTCTGGGGGAGTCCCTTAATTTCCCGTTTCAGTTTGATGATGGTCTCGTGCTAATTCCCCAGTCAAGCAGCAGTTGTAGGAGTGTGTGAACACACAACCCCTGTTTACTACATCTTCTCTCCCTCTTGCCTAGAGTTCTTCAAAGAGCTGCTGGAGAACGCCGAGAAGTCTCTGAACGACATGTTTGTGCGGACGTACGGCCGGCTGTACATGCAGAACTCGGAGCTGTTCAAGGACCTCTTCGTGGAGCTGAAGCGCTACTACGTGGGCGGCAACGTCAACCTGGAGGAGATGCTGAACGAGTTCTGGGCGCGCCTGCTGGAGCGCATGTTCCGGCTGGTGAACCCGCAGTACCACTTCACGGACGAGTACCTGGAGTGCGTCAGCAAGTACACGGAGCAGCTGAAGCCCTTCGGGGACGTGCCGCGCAAGCTCAAGCTGCAGGTGACGCGCGCCTTCGTGGCCGCCCGCACCTTCGCGCAGGGCCTGGCCGTCGCCAGGGACGTCATCAGCAAAGTGTCTGCGGTGAGCTCTGCCCCTGGGTGTCCCTTGGAGCTGTGCTGGCAGCAGCGTCTCCCTGCTGTCCTGGCCCTGAAGGTGGTGATCTGTGCTCTGTCTGTGTAGGCTGTGCTGTTGTGCGGTAGAGTCACGTTCTGAGGACATCACTGCCCAGTTCCACAGGTGGATGCTTTCCTCCTGTCTGGGGAACAGCAACAGCCGGAAATTAAATGCCTTCTGCAGTGGAAATAACCATGTTTGCTTGTGTAATATCTTCTTCTTAATATTGCCTTTAAATTACAGTGAGTCAGGGATGCTACAGGCATCTATTAGGAGCAGCTGATGATTTGCTCCTCGCTCCAGGGCATGGGGAGAGGCAGTTCGCATGAGCAAACAGCACTTCTGTGATAACAGTAAGCTAGAGCCATCTGCACAGGGCAGAAGCCCCTTGTGCTTGGTGCCACACATGCAGCACAAGTTAGACCTCAGACTTTTATAGCAGAGTCACTTTTTGGGGGGATAAAACAGCTGTGATGTGTTGGTCTCCCTCTTCATATAAATCTCTTTGGAGTTGTTTAAGTGGGGTGACTGCTTTTTTGACATAAGATTTGTCTTTAATTTTAGTCTGAATTGTATGGTATAGGGAACAGTCAATAATCCCCTTGAAGTGATTACGTAAGATAACAAATATTAGTGGCTTCCTTTTAACAAACTCAGCTCATTTCCTGTGGGCTGTGGAAGATTTATTGGAATCATTTAATTGGGCAGAGAGACTTTTACTTTCCTCTACCTGGTTATGGAGTAATAAAACATGAGGCTGAAAGAGCAGGCAGGAGTTTGCATCACCCCAAGTGCCAGGGAAGAAAAAAACAAAGAATGCAGTTCTGTAGGCAGCACAAAGAGCATCCTTAAATGAGATAATCATTCAAATTTCTTTGACTTATGGGGATAATATTAAAATACTGTCTTTGAGAACAGGGGAAAAAATAAGTCTGCTTCCATGTTGATTTTTCTTGAAGAGAAATGAGGCAAGCAGCTGGCAATAGGCCAGAACATGTATGGAAGGGCAAAGAATATTAGCAAGGAAGGAGTTGCTTAACTAGAATACTCAGACTCCAGGAGTGGGTTGTAAGTTAGCAGTGACAAGTTTAGGTCCTTGGACACCTTGGCTCCCCACCTAATAGAGATGACTCTCAGGTCAGATTGCTGTACTGCTGATTGAGGATGTGTGTGTGACATGGGGTCACTCTTGGGAGATCACAAAACCTTTCAGCCTCAGGGATGCTGTCCTGGTGGGAGGGGTGGTGGCAGATGAAGCGTGTTGTCTCTGTGCCAGGCCACTGGCCAAGCCTGCTGACTCTTGTTTGGGGTTTCAGGTTTTGTGGCCCTTGTTTTGTGGCTGTGTGGCATCTCTTGTGGTCAGGGGATGGGGTTTTCACTGCTGTAGAGTGTGGATGAAATAATGGGTGGGAGGTCTGCCCATTAAGCCCCTGTACAGTGCAATTACTTGATAGGCAGTAAACGTGCATGGGTGAGGGATTGTGTTTATGCTCCATCTGCTCAGAATTCATCAAAACGTCTCCAGAGCTGACACGGAACCACAAGGGCTGCAGTCCCTGCATCTGTTACAAATCAGTCGTGAACCCGAGGTGGCGTCGTGATTTCTCTTTCCCTTTTGAAGATCCTTGAGTGTAGAGTTGCCTTCAACCCTAGAATTAATTGCTGGAGTGTGGAAAGCTACCCAGAGTCCCATGCAGCTGCAAAAATAGCTCACGTGCTGTGGACAATCACAGTTGCTCTACTTTCCACTTCAGTTTCACAAGTTGCACTGGAATTTCTACAATGGATTGACTTTTCCAAGCAGTAAGAAAAGTCCCTGCTGTTGAATACCTAAGCTTTAGTTGCAGCAGTAGAAGGAATAATAATATTTTCTGTAGTGTTTTAATCTCATTCAGTGGGAATCTAGCATCATGTTTCTGCAAGACACAATGGGAAATCCTAGATGTGAGTTTAAAAGCTGATGTTTTTATGCCTGCTGCTCTGTGGTTGTGTTTTGGGGCTTCCCACATTACATATAGATTAGCCTGGCTTTGCTGAGCTCTATGTAATGACTCCATTGACTTTTCTTCCTTATTATTTTTACTCAGGAGTTGTAGTGGAATGACTGCTTATACCAGGGATTAACTTGGGGGATAAATCTTCATTCTTCTTTATGAAAAAAATGTCCAAAGCAATGCAAATTAGTTTTAATGTGCTTTGTGGCAGTAAGTTAAAAATGTTTAATTGAAAATCTTCAGGAGGAGAAGTACAAACTACTGCAAGGCCCAGCTGTGTACTTTCCTGGGATACTATCAGGAGAGCAAAGAGCACTCTACAGTGCAACAGCCTTGATGGCTTTTTAATGATCCTAGGTGTTTTTACATCTTCACTAGGGAGTTGCATTTAGAAGGATATTGTTCTTGTGCGAGTTTGGGAATAAAGGGGTAAAAGAAGAGAGAATACTGAAAAGCTGCAAGTACACTTGATTTCTGAGCCAGAGTGCTAGAAAATAACTATAAATTCAGCCTTGAATGGATCAAAAGCTCTACCACTGTGCTGAAATATGCAACAGAGAGAAAGCTGTATGGTTTTGAGAGAAAGCACAGACGTTTTTCAAACTGTCTAAACCTCACAATTTCAATGCTTAAGTCTTCATCCCTCAAATGCCCTTCTTTGGACCCAAAAAGTACAATATTTTCTAGATGTGTTCTGAACAGCAGATGTGTGCAGGATGCTATTCTTGTCTGTTAGAGATGTGCCCTGCCTCTGAGGCTGGCTGCAAGGGGCTGGGGGCCTCCAGTGCTTCTCTCTGTCCTGTGCTGGTGCTGGGTGCTTTCTCCCTGACCTTCCTGCCCCTGCCTTCAGGAGATGCAGATCTGCCTGTCTCCTAATCACTCTGCTGCTACTAAGCCCTGGACAAGCCCTGAAGTCAGCCGGGATAAATTGCTGCCAGCAGTCACATTTCCTGCCCTGGAAAAAAGGACTGGAAAAGGGCTGGAAAAGTTGTGGAAAAAAGGAGCAGATACAAGCCAGAGCCATGAGTGACTGAAGAAGATGAGAATCTGCAGCTGGGCAGTTGTCAGGCTGCTGAGATGTTCCCACAATTTGAGTGTCATTAAACCCACAGCCTGGTTGAGGGTTATGGCACCTTTGAGGGCAAAGTGCACTGGGGCTTGTAGGGTGCAGGTCAGCTACAGGTATGGGGGGTAAGAAGTGAAATCAAGGTCTAGGCTCCCTGGCAGCCTTTTGTAGGTCAGGAGGAGCTGGGAGGGGATGTCTGGCTGGAGGTGAGCAGCAGAGGCACATGAAGGCTGAAGCATGTAGCATTGAATCCTTGTGTCTGTGTCACCATCTCTCTGCAGACCAGGATGTGTGAGAGTGACCTCCTGCACTTGGCAGTGGTGGTGAGAGGAAATATGTACTGAAGAACTGTGTTGTTTTGGGGTTTTTTTACCACTTTTCCTTCTTGCCCTTGTGTCCTATAATTTGAGGCAGAACTTCTGGGAGATCAGGAAGCTCTCAAATCACCTCCTCAACATGCATTCATGTGCAGAAAGCCACATGAGATGTAACTGCCACCAAAGCATCTGGGCTGCTGGAAAGGATCTTCCAGCCTATCAGTGGGTACCCTGAGAAAGGCAGCAGTTTGAAAGATGCATGCAAGAAATGGTGTTTAGTTTAGAAGCACAGTTCTGAGCTGTATGAAATAATGTGGTTTCACATGAGGATTATACCTACTTCCTCATCTACTGTCCTCTGGTGACATCAGCAACCAAGAGGAGGCTGCTGGAGATGTTCCCAGTGGGTGGAGGAGGTTTCTTTGTATTGGTATTTCTGCCCTTATGAAGTCTAATCGTAGCAGCCAAGAGGGACTTTCTTCAAACTATTTATGAAGAGAATTGCAGAAGGGGACAGGTGATTGCCTTCCCACAGGTGCTCAAAGCTGGAGTGGGAGCCCAGTGGCTTTTTACCCCTTTTGCTTTGAGCTGTCTCATCTTGAATGAGGCACCTGTGGAGCACAGCTTGAGCTGTTGGTTAACCTGCTGGTCTGCATGAGCAGCCTGAACCTGTGGCTTGTGTCATTTCTGGCATGGGTGCTGAATGTGGAACAGCCATTGGCTTAGGAGAAGCAGTGATGAAAATAATAAAACAATGAATGAATAAGAATTAAGGCTTGTGTCATCACAGATAGTAGGGCACCAAGATCTGGTTTTGGTAAAAGTTGTGCCCCTTGTAATTACCATTTGAAGATCTAAAAGTTTAGTCACAGATCTGACTTCCCTCTGTGCAGTTTTTGCCCTTGGTTTGACTTATGGGGAATGTGCTTGTAATCCTCTTTCAGAAAGAATTTCATGTTCCTACATCTAAAGGCTGCAATATCTTGCTCGGGCAAGAGCCAGCCTTGCCAGGGAAGTGACAGAAATGGAATATGTTGCTTGCATGCATTGGGAAGGGACAGGGGGGCAGCACTTCTGCTATGTGGGTTACTAAGAAACAGCCAGAGGAGCTAAGGAGCCCTTTGAGAGTGAAGCAGAGGGACCTCCAAAGGGGCTGTGCTGTCCAGCCAGCAGGTTCCAAGCCACGAGGCCAGACCAAGGGGCTGCCCTGCACAAGGACATTTCCTTCCACATACCAGGGGCAAACATCAATGCAGAAAACAATACCAAGCACTTCTCCACATCAAAGATGACCCTGAGAAGACCTGCCAAGAATGTGGCTGCATCTGCCTCAGTTGCAGCCATCTGAGGGCCTGTG
The DNA here is from genome assembly GCF_029582105.1 of Oenanthe melanoleuca. Lineage (NCBI taxonomy): Eukaryota > Metazoa > Chordata > Aves > Passeriformes > Muscicapidae > Oenanthe > Oenanthe melanoleuca. The sequence continues at coordinate 12,858,593 of NC_079338.1, read as the reverse complement.
CTAGGCCCTCAAAGCACGCTGGAGCTGCAGTCAGCTCACATTTAGGGCTGGGAGCCATGGATAGGACTGTGGATTTGGAGCCAATGGTGTCATGCAGGAGTACTTGAGTCCACTGGCATGGATTTAGCTTTTTCTTTCTCTGCCCTGCACTGTGATTTGGCTGCTAATTTTGAAAACAATGTGAGGGATAATTTAGGATGGTTTTGGTTGTAGATGCCCAGATAAATGTCCCTGCTGCTTTGCTCATTAAATCAAACAGAACTCTCCTCATGACCCTTGGTGTCTGAAGCAGGGAGAGGTTTGTTCCTACAGAAAACAAGCTTGGTGTGAAAGGCCCTTTGGTCCCCAGGGCACCATGGGCAGGAATGCTGAGCCTGGCACCACTGTGTGAGTGTTCAGAGGGAGAAGCATCCCCCTGGCTGGCACCTGAGCTCCCCCATGCCCTTTGTGGCCTGGGGCTGCTGTTGGGGAAGACAAGCATGGGAATTTTAAGACTGAGCAGCTCCAGTGCCTGGGGTGTGATTCTCAGGAGCTCTGCTTTTCCTCTCAGCACTGTCACCTCTGGAGTGGGGGGAGCACACTGTAAGTAGGGAATTGAGCATAAATATCCTCTTGAACTTTTCCTTGCACGAGATAACGCTGCAGCAGACACGCCGTGGGTAGCAAGTGTTGAGACACAGTCATGCAGTTCCCAAAATCACTCCTAAATGTGTTCCCTTATGCAAGACCTCAGAGGCCCAAATCTGTGGTTGAACCAGATGCTGTCTAAATTATTAATGTTCTAGCACCAGGCCAGCAAAATTGCTTAAATACGTAATTAATTCCAAAACACTTTCTTTGGAATATTTGGGGTGGGGAAGCAAACCAGGAGCCTCCCAAGTGATGTTCTGCCTCACATGAGCTGAACGTCAGGACCAGCATGTGCCAAGATGATGGTCTTGCACAACACCAGGAGAAGGAAAAAATGATGCAAGTAGGGTTGTGTTGGTCCCAAAAATCAATGATAACTCACTTGTCTAAGATGACTGCTCACCTAGAGCATCTCACAGGCAGCTACAGAGTGTTTTTGAAATTATCTTTCAAGTTACTCCTTCAGTTTTTTAGCCAGTACTGTCATCATTCTTTTTTCTTTTTCTTTGCAAAGAAAACAGTATGAAACAAAAGTAATTTCACTACATTTGTTTTCAAATTGTTGAATTTTTATGTTTTCTGGCAGCTGTGCTGCTGGCATGACAACGCTGTTGTTGTGCAAGCATGGAAAATAAGAAAGCCTGAGTTATCAGTGTTATTATAAATAGTTATTAAAGCTGACAGGATTTTAAATGTTATTATTAACATTCTTAATGTTAACTTGAGGGTAGAATGAGAGAATGTAATGTTGCTTTGGCTGTCTGACAGCTGGTGAGAGCTCCCTATACAGGACTGTCCATGGTTGGAGCTCTATTCCTTGCCTTGAGAAGGAGATGAAAAAGAATCTGGTTGCTTCTCTGAACTTTATCTGCCTGCACAGATCAGTTTATCTTGAGTTTTGGTGGTTTTGTGGTAGCCTGGGAATAAGGCATTTGACTTCATAGGTGTGTGCTTTAGTGGTGATGTTTCTACCAGAGGAATGCATCCAGCTGAAATTGCCAGCAAGTTGGAAAAGGCTGGGGGTGTAACAGTTTCTCTCATGTGAAACTCTGAAATGGGATAGGTATGACAAGGTACCAAGAAAAACCAGATTTTATTATGCCAAGAGGATGTCATTTTTACAGGAACGTGATTTTACCTGCACCAGTCAATAAAAGTTGGGACATTACCCCAACAAATGTCATAGGAAATGTTTGCATTAAGCCCTGAGTTGTTTGCTTTTCACTTAATTTTTGTGAATTGTGTGCAAATCTGTATTTTTAAGGAGCAAGTTCGATATGAAGATTGGTGCCAAAACACATCTGTTAGCAGCTTTTAATCTTCACGTTTGACAAAGCGTATAGATATGGACAAATGGTAATTTACATGATGAAACCACAGGGTGATGGATTGCTGCAGTGGCGTGGAACACCATGGAAAGGAAATAAATTTCACAAGATAAAAGGAAGGGACTGGAGTGCATTTACTTCTGTCAGAAGCTTTTACAGGCTATGGGCACTGCAGCTACTACTACCTGAGCTCAAATCTACCAGAGTAAATCCCCTCCAGCAAATAAAGCTTTCTTTGGTACTCTGCTTTATTAGAAAGGAGATTACTTGGTTTTGAGGGTCATTCTAGAGTACAGTTTGAATGAACTTGAGTTGCTTTCCAAGATAAACACAACCCCAGAACAAAGCATATCTGGGTTTACTGTTACATACAATGGCGTTTTAAGAGCTTGCACCTGGCGTGGCAGGGCCAACATTAAAAGCTTGTGAAGAATTGCCAATGCAACATATGGCACACCCCACTGACAGAGCCAGAGCTGGTCTGCACGGGGTACGAGCCCGTGCCAGGGGTTAAAGTTCTCATTGCACTGATACTCAGCAGTTAAGCATTTATCACTGTTGTAACAAGGTGTAGTTGCTCACAGTCTTCCCTAAAACTCTCTCTTAGAGCAATCTCTGATTGTGCCTTCCTGTTGCTTTTTGACACCATAAAATGCCACTTCTAGACTGATGAATTTGCTCTTTGTCTTCCCCTTTACCTGCAATTGTATTGCACACTAGCAGCTTCCCTGTGGATTACATCCATCACTAGCAGGGAATCACTGCAGGCTGGGGTTTGTCTTTTCCATCACCCCTTTGTGATCCCCCTCTGCTCAGCTCTGTGCAGGACTCAAATCTGTGTGGAGGAGGAAGTGAAACTTCTCTCCCTTTTAAAACCGTCCCATGTCTTTGCTCAAGGTCTGATCCAAGTGACCATTGCATATTGCCTGCTGTGGAATGTAGGAAGGCAGCTTCAGTTTCCCCTGCATCTGCTGGGATTCATAAACTCCAGCCCCTATGGAATATCAAAGGATGCTGCAGGGCTGCAGCCGCTCAGGCTCATGGGGCGAGGTGGAACCTAAGATGGGAAGGGGCCTCCTGGCTCACAGCTCTGCAGGGGTTTTTGAAGCCTGCTGCCGTGCAATCCCTTTCAGAAAGCTGCAGCTTTCTGCAGTAGGGTTGGGAAATCCTCCTGCTCCTCATTCCACTTCAAACTGCTCTAGCACCTGGCTTGTGCTATCAACATTTTCCTAATTTTTCTTCCTGAGGAGGATGCAGAGCACTCCTTTGAGGGCTAACAGTGCTAGAATGGCCAGGATCAACTGATAAGCCTCTGGACCTAGCATGGAGGTCCTGTCACCTACCACTGAGTGACACAGGAAGGGATTTTTATCAGAGAAACAGCTAAACTACTAAACCTGAGCATCCTTCAGAGCTCTTTCTCTGGGTGCGAGATGTTATTTAGTTCCCCCTGCCCCTTTTTTGTTGTGAAAGAGCTGCACCATCTGGATAGCAGATGATACCTTTACATTTGTCTGTTTCCAGTTTTCCAACTATAAATCATCTGATTTAGCTGGTTTCTGTTGCTTGAGCTCTTAGTATTTGATCCAGCTCTCCTTTAAAGCCATGCTGTCCCAATAGGGAGCCTTCTGCTGGGGCTCCTGCTCCCACTGTGCCTTCCAAATATATATATAATATAAAATGTGTATATGCTCTGGAGCATCTGAATCAGATTCCACAGCCGCCACAAACAGCTTTCTACATGGATTCTCCTTTTCCTCAGCCAGACAGGCTCTTTGTGGACAAAAGAAGGGTAAAGTGCTGTCTTATGAACACTGCTGGCCAGCCAAAATCCAGCACTGAGCTACATCAGCTGCAGAAAATTGTCCTGTCTCTCTAACCAGTACACTTGCCTGCTGAAGAGAGACCATGGTGTTTCTGGAGTTGTCAGGAACACAGCAGATCTTTATCTGTCATCTCTTCCCATAAGAAAAGAGGATTTAAAAATTTGCTGATGTTATTAACAAAACCAGTCTGATTATGTAATCCTTTTTCTTTTCTGGTTTGTTTTTGTTAAAATCTGTGTTCTCCTAGTTTCATGGGTTGTCAACAAGTTTTTGCTCCAGAATATTAGGCTTAGTCCTCGCACTGAGATGGGCAAGAGTGAGGTCCTCAGCATATGTGTGGTACCAGATCGTCCTTGTGTACATTCAACTTCACTTAGTCCTGTTGTCCTCTCTGCCCTGAAGTCAGTTCCCAGACTTCCAGCAGGTGACATGTGAAGGCCATCCACATCTCTGGCTGTTTGTGTTGAGGGACTTTGCACTTTCTCAGGGATGTTGTGTGTCTCCTCCAGCACAGTCTTAGATCACAGCTTCTTTAGAGCACTTCCCTAAATGCCTTACAAGGAGTCTCAGGTGAATTGTTTAAAACACCAGGCACCACTTCAGTTTTGTCAGTGTATTTCTGATTGCATCTTAATTTTCTATTTTCATGTGTGACTAATTAACACTTAAACTTGCTCTTGAGGGAGCTTCTCTGTTCAACGCTTCAGATGGACCCACCATGTGGTCGGGATGGAGCTAATGCTGCTTGGACTGGCTGGATAGAAATGGTTTCAATGAATGTTTTGAAGCTGGGCCAGAGGGTGAATCAAACATGAATGACCATGAGTCACTTTGGAAAACAGCCCTGTTGAGGGCTCAGGGGTGACGTGCCTGCTGCAGACAGCTCCACTCGCACGCCCAGCGGCTGCACAGTGGCTTCGAGGGTCCTCCCAGCTTGACCTCACTGCAGGGTTGTAGCTGCCACCTCCTTTGGGTGTGGGGAATGGTGTTACTGAGCGGGATGAGTGCTGAGTATAAATGAACCCGGGTATCTGTCATGTAAATGGTGTGTTGAGGGACTTGAATGTGATATAAAGGAGCTGGTCTCTGTGCTGGAGAGCCCTGCTGGGCGATTGTCCAGGAAGAGCCACGGCCCCGCCGAGGAGGAGGGCAGACATCCCATCTTGACATTGCAATTTTCCTGAAAAATCCCAGCATCTTTATCTTCCTCATGTGTTTGCAGCAGGGCTCAGAGAGTGCAGCACTGTGTGATATCTTTTGACTTGGATGCATTTTACTGCCTTCAGTGAGCTTGAGTGCTCCTGTCCCCTTGGGGTGCCTGTCCTTGCAGCCCTGGGGGGGTGGTCCCACATCATACAGGGTGCACTGCATGGTGCAAATAATGTTTTGCAGTGATGGGGGCTGTCTGTGCCCCCTGGAGTGGCAGATACACCCAGGCGAGCCAGACCCCTTCCTCTGTTCCCCAGATCTCTGGACCGCATAAGCAGGGACCAGACAGCGATGGCTGACTGCTCTGCATCTCTTGTGCACATCTCTGTCCCATGCACCTTGGGGTATTTGTGTGGGGTTTTTGCCTTTAGTGACTGAGGGCTAATTTTCTTGTCCTCTTGTCTTGTTCTCTGGTAAAGGTGAACCCCACGCCGCAGGGTACGCGGGCGCTGCTGAAGATGATGTACTGCCCCCACTGCCGAGGTCTGGTGTCAGTGAAGCCCTGCTACAACTACTGCTTTAATGTCATGAGAGGCTGCTTGGCCAACCAAGGGGACTTGGATGCTGAGTGGAACATCTTTATGGGTAAGGCAACATGGGTTAAAACTGCATTTAAGTGTGCACTGATACTGTGTCCCTCACCTGAATAGCATTGTGAGTGGCTGTGCTGAGCTGTAGCAGGTTTTTCAGGTATCTGTGATGGGTATCTTTTTCTTCCACACCTCTGTGTACAGCACACCTTTTGCCACTCACATTAACCTCTAAAAAAATGCTGACTTTTGTTGCAGCAAGCTTTAGGAGGATGGAGGTGGCATGGGCTTGTGGGCTTGGAATGTTTCTTCTTGCTGGACCAAGCATGTGTGCAAGCTGGTTTTTCTATTCAACTTATGCCTTGTTGTCACCATACAGCTGTCCTTCCTGAAGTTAGTTTTCTCCTTCAGCAGCCTGGGAGTCTCCTTGCCAGCCATGAAGAGCTTTGGAAAAAGCTGTAGGCCTGGATTTTACACTAAAAAATTGAATAGGACATGTCTGAATCTGTTTTTAAACAGCTCATTTGGTGCTTGGCCACCATCCTTTTTGCAATGTCAGCACGTCTTGTGGGACACTGTGCGAGTGCTTTTACCATCCTCTTCCTCTTCTTTGTTATTTCTGTTCTGTGCTTTTACACAGTATCATTCAACACATAAAATTTTGACCGAAATGTTAAATTCTACCTTGGGTCAAGGCTCATCAGAATTGACAGTGCATCATATTTTGGGGCACAGGCAATAGATAATGTTAAATGTTTTCATTTGTCTGCCTTTCCAGGAGGTTTGATTTATCTGTGATCAAGCATCCTTTGGGAGCAGTCACTTTACTCTGGTTAATGTGTGATGAAGTGCACATGTAAAGTATCTGCTGCTACTGAAAAAGTTGTGGTACTCTTCCCATTCCACTCATGGAAAAAAAAAGATTGTTAGAAAGAAAAGATTTCTTTTTCACTAAGTTGCAAGATTTTTAAAAAAATGAAACTTTTGCTAGCTGACATTTCAGGCTACATTTATGTCTTAGAACTTGCTTTCCTGTGTTTTGTGCACTGGATTTTCACTTGGCTGCCCATGCCAAGTGGTGTTATTTTCAGAAGGCATTTTTTTGTGTATATATTCCATATAGGGAGCTAAATGTGACACTAAGTTGGGTTTCCAAGTCATTCTCTGGGAGGCTGACACCCCACCCCCCAGTCCTCACAGCCGTCTTTCTCATGAGAATATTAAGTATTTCAACTACAATTGTTGCTGAAATAGCTCAAAGCCAGGAGACTTGCAAACATCTAGTCCAAGTAGAAAAGAAGAATCCCATGAAAGGGAAGGGCATAATGCCAGAAAACAGACAAAAGCACAAGCAGCTAATTGCTGTAGGTGGTATGCAGCTAAAAACGAACCTCGGGGGAAGCCGGCGAGCCCTGTCACACGAGACTGATCAGGGACTGCCTGCAATAATTAAGATTATTAAACAAGACAAAATAAATACATGTGATTCCAGGTTGGAAGCAAAGCTTTCTTCTTGCAGTGCTTCCTCCCCAAAGGGCTTCTTGCCCACTCATTACTTAAGTATGGTATTAAGCTTCATTACATTTATTGGCAGTATTTGCTTGGTTCTTGCACTCTGGGTTATGGTTGCAGTGGAGTACAGATACAGAAAACTTAAGTTGTGCTTTCTTTAGAAAATTTAATAAGGGAACAGGTGCTGGTTATGTTCCAGACTTTGGTTTCTCTCTCAGTTTGCCACTTGAGACAAATTAAATTAAGTATATCTGGTGTTTAGGGTAGGGCATATGCCACAAATATCTTGTGTGTGTCTTTAAAGGTTTAAATAATTAAAGAAATAACACCCCAAAAAATTCCCTCCAAACCACCTCACAAAATCCCAAAAACCCACCTCCATGGTCTCAATGAGATTTTTGCATTGTGGATTTAAGTGCCAAGTTATGGCAATGATTTATTACGAGTCAAAAGCAGATTTTGAACCTATGAAATCAATTTAAAAATAATTAAATCAGAGAACTTGTAGCAAGTGCTGCAAGTCTGTATGAATGTGGGTGCATGTGAAATACGGTCTGTAAGTAAGTCAATTATGTAAAGCTGGGATGTAAAGTTTGTAGGTTTTTTGAGACAAGAAGACTTTGTAATTCCTTATTTCTCCAAAGTACCATTTAAAGCTGAGGAGTATGAAATAATGACCGAATTGTAGTCTTTTCTCCCCTTTAACTATCTAAATTATTTCTCCCTCTATTCCTGACACAATTGTACACCAATTAGACAGGGGTATACTTTGTTTCAAACAGGCTGTTGGGGGGTTGGAGCTTTCCTGAATGAACAGTGTTAATCTCCAGTGCCTTTTCATGATTTTTTTTTTCTCCACAAAGGTTTACTCTGCTCAAAGATGTCGAATTCAAGCTCCATATACATATCTGGAGTACTACTTTGTGTGCAAAGAATTTTTTTCCCCAGCTAAAAAAAAAAAAAGATTGTTGTTAATGAATGGTCAAGGTCTTCCCCCTCCTTCCTTCCCCTTTTAAATCAGATCTTGGGGTTAAGACTGAAAACTGCCTTTTGTTCTTCAAGTCAGACAGTGAGGCTGAAGATGTGGGTTTCTGATTATTGGTGGCACAATGAGGAAGAATTGCTTTCCTTCATGAGAGCGAGGTGCTTTGTTGCCAAGGATTGTCTCAATGCCAGTAGCAAGGACAAATGTATGCAAGAGGAAAAGGGTCTTTAAGGGATGGTGCTAGATGCTGTGTCTTGGTTGGTTTTTTTTTTTTTTTTTCACCTAAATCCACTTCTACCTCCCCATCACAGGGAGGAGAGACAGTCATTGTCATGCTGTGTGTTTGTAATACATGGCCTGTGTACATTTTTCATGCTGACAAGAAATAGGAGTTTTTTGTGAAGCAAAGCTGGGCCACCTCACCATGGCTTATAAATATCATCACTTTGCAGAAGAGCTGAGGCAAATAATTGTTATTTGTAATCAACTCCTCTCTCCTCCCCATAATGGAGAATGTTCCTGGGAGATGAGTTGCTCAGAAGGTTGGCTGCTGGAGCTGGAGCCTCTGAACCCCAGCCAGCCTTAGCAAGGTCAGACGGGGCTGCCAGAGGGACCCACTGCTGGCCACCTCTGCTCTGGGGACACCAGCCAGCTCCTGCAGGGAGCTAAAACTTTGCAGGATGCCTCCAAAATCAAAACTGTGGGTGAGGCAGAGCCCCCCCACCCTCAGCCCTTGCTCCTCCCCACCCCTTTCTAATGGAAGTTTATGAAGTTTATTTCATTCAGCATTCCTTGCCAGTATCAATCCCAACTCCAATTACTACTCTCCTTATCTTTTCTGGCCAGCTTTGGCAGCTCTGCTGGAGGCCGAATGCATTTTCTCTCTGGGCAGTCAAAGCAGAGGCTGCATTCCTGGGCTGTGATACATGGAACGCCATGGCACCCCTGCTAACAAAGGGCCCAATTCGCTCTACATTCCCATGGTCTTGTGGATGGCCTGCCCGGCTCAAAGTTTACAAAGATGCCAAACAGCCAGAAGAATTGGGGTTTATGTTTCCTTTCAGTCTTTCACAAACACTTTATTGATCTGTGGCCTTTCCTGGCCACTCAGAGAATTAAGTACTTACAAAATTGAATGATTTTTCTTTTTTTTGTAAAAAAAAAAAAAACAAACCAAAACAAAACAAAAAAACCTGTGCATTTGGTGTGTTTTATTATCTGTCTGTTCATAATATTTTTATTTGAACTGAGCAGCTTCCTGCACGCTGCACCGGGATGTTCTTTATGCGCGTGAAAAACCCCAAAAGCTTTGACAATGATGAACACATTTAAGTTGTGCTCCACTTGTTTACAAAAGTCTCCATTTGGTAGCACATCAAAAGCATTTTTCTCTCCTCCGGCACAATGGTATATTCATGCTAGCAGTCATTACTCAGAGATTTGAAGCATCACTTTATTGGAGCCCACCACAATACAGTCTAAGACTCTTTGTTTCATTTGTTATTACCGTCTCCTTTTTTTTTTTTTTCCCTTTTTTTTTAAATGCATTTAGTTCAGACCTGTTTGTAGTCCCTGATGGTGAAATTCCAGCCATGCCCTGCAACAGCCCTGTCACTGATGCTGGTGGTGTGTGCCTGCAGAGTGAGGGCCTTTACTGGGGCCTCCAGCTCCTCCAGAGCTCACTCCCTAAACACCCTCACCTTGGTGGAGCTGAGTGGGTGAGAGGGGGTTAATTGAATGATAGCCCTTTAACTAACACCCAGCAAATCTTTAGAATATTGAATTTTCTTTAAAAAGTGGATTTAGAGACTAGGAAGGCATCTGCGATTCATGTTGGGGGTTATGGTGTTGGATTATTATTATAATTGTTGTGTTTTGTTGTTAATAATAATAATAATAATAATAATAATAATAATAATAATAATAATAACTTTACATACTCAAATAGCTCAGTCGTATATTTTTCATCATTTGTGTTTTTTTTAATGTAGTTTATTTAACAGGACTTGGGCACTAAGGCAGAGTTATTACTAAATTTTTCAGTAGGAAGAGTTTCTTTATAGGGCTTTAACACATAGCCAGAGCCCACAGAAGTTTTCTGTTTGTGCAAAGTACCTTCTGCACTTAGGAGGGGAATGAATGTCATGAGAAAGATTAATAGACTGAGTGTGAAACACCCATTTCTTGTTAATGGAAGGGACCAGGCATATCTTAGGAGCAGGGAGGAGCTCCTTGGGGCCAGAGGGGCTATTCTGTCCTCATCACTCAGGCTAGGAAAAATTGAAGAATTACATGCAACTGGAAAAAGATGAGTTTGTGGCAGAGCATCACAAAGTGGTGCAGGAGGGGAGACCAGCATATGCTGTGGGGTTGAGGGACCACAGTGAAAGCTAACAGTGAATTAAGGTTGTGATGGGTGAGAAGAGGCAAGAGCTTAGTGCCAGGTGTATTCCTGGAGGTAGGGGAGAACCAGGGAGAAGGCTTAAATGCAGTGCAGGGTGAAAGCCTTAATGCCAGTAATAATTTCCCAAAGGAAGTAGTGCTGTGTTTAATGATGCATTTGATGAGGACGTGCATGTCAGCACAGGAGGAGCGACCCAGTGTTGGCTGAGAGACTTTGCATCTCCCCTTGCTTAGAGGTGTGCCAAATACATCATGAGTGCACATTCACCCTGCTCTCACACAGACTCCCTCCCTCGTGCAGATTGCCCATCTAATGCCAGGAGTTGCAATCCCTTGGCTTCCCCAGGCAGGAAAAAGCCTGTAGCTGTCCATAAGGGAAAGATGGTATCAAGGATTGTCTTGGACTCCTGCACGTTGGTGCCTTGTGCTCAAGACCAGCATGAGGAAGCTGATGGCTTTGAAAACAGTCTTGAAAAACAAATGACACAAGGCAACCTTTAATAAATGAGTATGGAAAGGAGAGTGTTAGTAATGCTTGTTCTGATGGGAGGAGCAGATTACAGGCTGCTGTTGGCAGGCTGTGATGGCTTTTGATGTCCATGAGCCTGTGGTTTGGTGCTGGCAGCCTCCAAGTGCCTGGTGAAGGTGTAGGCTCTGGGAACTGAGCAAAATGTTTCCTGGAGATGTGTGCTGGTTAGAGGTGACACTGCAGTGGTTAATGTCCCTGTGCTCAAACTGTTATCCTTCTTAACTGTTATTCCTGAAGCTCCTCCACTAAAAACCTTCATTTTTCTCTCTGTGTGTTAGATTCGATGCTGCTGGTAGCAGAGAGGCTAGAGGGACCTTTCAACATTGAGTCTGTCATGGACCCCATTGATGTGAAAATTTCAGATGCAATCATGAACATGCAGGAGAACAGCATGCAGGTGTCTCAGAAGGTAAATGGGCCAAGAGGACACTTGGGATTTTTTTTTATTTAATGTGTTTTATTTCCCTATTCTTGTCAATATTTTTTTCTTGAATGCCCTTTCAAGTATATGCAAAGCTAATGTAGTACTTTGGGCAGGAGCCTGGAAAAGGGAGGTTCATGTGACCTCTTATTTCATATTATCCTTTCCCTCTCTCACTAGGTTTTCCAGGGATGTGGCCAGCCAAAAACACTCGCCCAAGGCCGGGCTGCTCGCTCTGTGTCTGAAGGTGGGTTCAGCGCTCGTTTCAGACCCTACAACCCCGAGGAGCGACCAACAACAGCTGCTGGCACGAGCTTGGACCGGCTGGTGAGTGCTCCTGCTGCTGCCACACTCGGCCACCACACTGTATAACTTACCTTTTTTAATTGATAGGCTTTCTTAATATTCCTTGGCTGTCTTAAAACTCTCTAAGGGGTGTAATCTGCCCATAGCTCTAGACATTAATTACCTCAGCGCTTCCATGTCAGAGAAGTGCCTATGTTAAAAGCTTGGCTTGTGAATAGTATGTGTTAGAGCAGCAGTGTTTCATTTTGTATTAAAAAAGTAAATCAACCATCAAAACTCACAGCCTGAAGATCTGGCCTGTACACATCTGTTGTGATAAAAAATACCTTCCCAAGCTCACTTTTACTGAGTGTTTGGTATTCTGGATTATGTCTGGTGTTCTTTTTTTTCTTTTATTTAATAGGTTACTGATGTGAAGGAGAAGCTGAAACAAGCCAAAAAATTTTGGTCATCTCTCCCTGGCAACATTTGCAATGATGAAAAGATGTCTGTAGGCACTGTCAACGAGAATGAGTGCTGGAATGGGAGCGCCAAGAGCAGGTTTGGTGATGCTGCTGCCCCTGCTTAACCCTTTCCCTCTCACTTCCAACTTTCCCTGTGTCCTGACCCCTCTCCCTGAGCCCTTTTCTCCTACAGGAGTGATCCCAGCTCACCCCAGACAGGCTGCTGTCATTACCCCTTTTGTTTGTGTAGATGGGAGAGCTGGAATGTAACACCAAAGTGTTGTCCAAGCTCTACATGGGGGTTTCTTTTAGAGGAGGGAACAGAGTGTGGATACCCAAATAGGTCATCTCTCCTTGGACCTAAGCCCCTTACTAGTTGTTTGGGGAAGTGGGGAGATGATCTGTACAAAATCCTGTATCCCAGCCACAGAGCAGAGGTGCTTGTGTTGTCTGACAGCACTGTTGCCCCAGTGCCCCCAGTTGGTGTTTCCACCAGGAACTGGTTTCTTTGTTGAGCAGGGGCAAGGGTGATGGAGGGTGGGGACCTTCTCCACTGCTGAGGTCAGTGGCACAAGGGGGCCAGTGGTTTAATTCACATTTTTAATGGAAAAAAAAAAATTAACTCTTTTTTTTTCTTGGAAGAAATTGCCAACACATGAGTAAGCCAGGGTTTTTCTGTCATATGGTTTATGTAACTGTTTAACTTTTATTTTGGAAATGAAAGTTTCTCTTTTTTTTCTTTTTCTGTTTGCTTACTGAGGAAATAAGCACAATCCAAGATGTTCTATAAAAAAAAAATCCATTGTCTGGAGTTTTCCAGCAGTTTTTTAAAGTAATAGCAGGTTCTGCCCTTGATAGTTTTGGGCCACAGCACTAAGCCAGACCTCATAACTTTTGCACTGTTTTGTGTGTGCCTAAAACTCTGCCATATGTTGGTAGGGCAATGTTTTAGGTGTATGTGACAAGAAATGGCTCTGCCTCCTGAAATCTTGTTTATCAGCAGCTTCTAGGGGCTGTTCATAGCAGATACCTCAGTGTGTGCAGGGCACCAGTGTCGAGGGGAGAGATGGAGACTTGGCAAGGAGACAGGGCAGGCTTGATATCTTATGTGGGTTGGGCAAGATAATTTGCTTTACTATTTTCTCCATGACTCCAATAAGGTAGAAGTTTGGTAGTCTTCCACATTTTGGTATCAGACTTCTTTGAAACGCAATATTGATCACAAATAATAACAAAACTGTCACCACCAATTATCATCATCATTGTCACTCCCATTTATAGGACAGGATTTGAGCATGCTTTTCAGGGTATGCTTGCATCTCACTGCCTGCTGTCCAGGATCAATAGACTGTGCTAAAGGCTTTTCTCTCTCTTGTGATACTGATGTTGGTATCATAACTAAGAAAAGTAATGTTTTCTTCTGTTAAACTGATCTTTCTAGCAAGGCAGGTAATTGGAGGGAAGGGAATGTGTTCTATTGCTGCTGTATAAGATGACACTCCAGATACCTGTGTCAGGAGATGTATTCTGCTTGGTTTTGTTGCTCAGTCTCTCTTTTAAACCAGGAGGCTGTACATGTGTTCAGACCTGAGTATGTACACCTTCTGAAGCTGAGCATCTTGGCTCTCCCCTTTGATGTGTGGGGCTACAGGGTCTTATCTTCAGCATCACAGATGTTTCTCCTGCTGGGGTTATTAGGGAAATTGCATCTCATGTCTGTGTGGTGAGAAGCACACATTCAATACCCCAGCTTGATGGTTAAGGTGCATTACTCAAAGCCAGAATGACTCTCTTGCCTGCAACAGTTACTGTAGGTTTCTGTGGGATAACTATGGTCTGGAAGACTGTGTTCCCAAAAGTGTCACCTTGTATTGCTCTGTAGCTTGCAGTGAGCTGATTTATGCTGTTGAAAGCCATTATTAATATAAACCTCAGATCCTCCTTTTCTTTTCAAGTTGGGGAGAAAATTGTCATTCCCCTGCCCCTGTGGCACAGTGTAAATGAAAACAGTGCTTCTCTCCACACGCTGCAGAGATTGCAGGGAAGGGAGATGGGGTGAGAGGGGCTGTGTGAGGTTTGGCACGTGGAAAGATGCTGTTGGGCTCAGAATATCAGCCAGACTGAAAGCAGGGGTGGCATTGCAGAGTTCCCATGGTATCAACCTTCAGCACAGAACCCTGCCGAGCTGCAGCTCTGGTACCAGCAGCAATGGTTTCTTTCCAGGTATGACTTTGCAGTGACTGGAAATGGCTTAGCAAGTCAAGTGAATAACCCAGAGGTTGAAGTCGACATTACCAAGCCGGACATGGTGATTCGCCGGCAGATCATGGCGCTGCGGGTGATGACCAACAAGCTGAAGAATGCCTACAGTGGGAACGACGTCGACTTCATTGACATAAGTATGTTTGCTCTTGTTTGCCTTTTGCTTTTTCTTTTTTCCCTTTTCATTGGATTTCATGCTAACAGGGGGAGCTGGTTAAGCTTCAGCCGTGGTTAAGTGTGTTAGTGAAGAGGGTGGGAACTGGTCTCTGCCAGGCTGTGTGAGGAGGGTGTTCCCACAAAGCCACAGGACAGCTTGGCTTAGAGGGACCTTTAAAGGTCATCTAGTCCAACACCCCTGCAATGAGCTGGGACATCATCTACTACATCAGGCTGCTCAGAGCCCCATCCAACAGCCTGACCTCGAGTCTCTCCAGAGATGGGGAACCTGCCACTGCTCTGGGCAGCCTGTGCCACAGTGTTTCACCACCCTCATCATAAAACCATTTCTTCCTTGTATCAAACCTAAATGTACTTTCTTTTAGTTTAAAAACATTGCCCCTTGTCTTAATGCGATAATATCAGCTCTCTCAGTCTGTCCTCATAGAAAAATGTTCCAGTCTCTGAGTATTTCAGTGTCCTCTGGACTCTCTCCAGCAGATCCTTCCTATGCTGGAGGCCCCAGAGCTGGATGCAGAACTCCACATGGGGTCTCATGAGGAGAGTTAAGAGGGTGAATCCCCTCCTTTGACCTGCTGCTCACAGTGCTCTTGGTGCAGCCCAGGGTGTGGTTGGCTGCCCCCATTGCCCAGACGTGATGACAGCACTCAGAAATCACATTAACCAGGGAGCACACACTTCCCTCTCCTAAACACTTTCCCGCTGCTGTGCCGTGCAGGCAGCAGAGGACCCAGGTGTGTCTGTTTGCAGGTGAGGAGAGCAGCGGGGAGGAGAGCGGCAGCGGCTGCGAGCTCCAGCAGTGCTCCCCCGAGTTCGAGTTCAACGCCACCGAGGTCACCGGCAGCTCCAACAAGAGCGACAAGACCGTCAACACTTCTGCTGCCACCACAAGCCGTCTGTCACAAGCAGCCTTGCTCCTTAGCATTTTGTTCTTGGCCATGCAAAGACAATGGAGATAATTGTGCAGCATAGGGGGAGGGGAAAAGACTTTTATTATCAAAGGTAGAAGGCGCCTGCTTTCACTTTTATACCATCTAGAGACTTTGCTTTTTAAGTTAATGGACAACAGTGTACAGTTTTTACTATGTTGCCACTGGTTTTAAGATACTGGTTTATTTTTTTTTTCCCTTGCTATCCTGGGAATAACAGGAACGGGAAGTACCAGTCTATCCTGTTCACCAAGAGTCCATGTTAGAGGTGGATAACAAAAATGTATATACAAGCCTGTAGTTAGCTCTGCATTTGTGTCTTTATCACTTCTTTTTTTTTTTTTTTTTTTTTTTTTTTTGTCTTTTACTGTATTTCTTACGAAAACAAAAACCCCAGGGTCTTCTCTTGGCCTGTAACAAGTATATGTTTCTGAAACAAGAAATATCTGTACAGAAGCAGGTTTTATTTATCATGTTATCTTATGAGGAAAAAAAATAATTGCCCAACAAGCAGAAAATGTTTCATGTAGTTAACTTCCCATTTATCCACATTATGTTAGTTGCCTTATCTGGAGAGAAATGGAAGTCATTTGTCTTTATTATGTGGTGAAGCAGAAGGTGAAGGCAGAACTGGTCATCATGCCAAGGGCCCCGTTTGTGTAGGGCATCCATGCCAGGAGCAGGTTGTGCTTGCTTTACAGGAGGTTTGGTTAAATTGGAAGGGACTACAGAGAATTCCCATTCTGCAGACGCTGAGGAGAGTTGTCCTGTGTTCCCCGGGATCCTTGCAATTGGCTGTAACTCCTGTGGGTCAGTTCCCAACGTGCATCCCCCATGGGAATGAGGCATTAAACTTGTTCAGTTGGAAACAACTTGTTGTCTCACAGATCCAAATGCCAACATGTGTCTTGTCTGCACGTTTGTTAGGTGAATGCTGGATTGATTTTTTAACTGTTCTGGTTCTGGTTTTAAGGAATGCTCTGTGGGAGGGCAGGTGGGGAGGGGTTGGGTTTGTTTTTGCAGGAGTTTTGTTTCCTCTCTGATGGGGGCAAAAGAGAAGGAGCAGGCACTGTTGCAGGGACATGGAAGCAGGAGCTGGCAGGGCTGAAGATGCCTCTGGTCTCCTGGGAGCTGATGCCCTGCACCTGGAGCTTTTGGCACTACCCGAAACACTATCCTCTCTCTGCCTGTGCTGTTGGAGTTGGAACAATGTTGTGGTGAACAGCAACTCATGAATAAAAGAAATGTATATTTTTAAGAAAAAGAGATTAAATAATTTTTTAGAGTTTAGCAAAAGCAGCAGCGTCTTTGGGAAGACTTGAAATTACTCTGCACGTCTCTTCCTGCTTTGGGTAGCCTTTAGGTCTGGCTGGATGCCTGGATCTGGCCAGGAGAGCAATCCAGAGAGAAAAGGTTTGCTCTATTCCACCCTTGTATCATAAAGGATAAGTTTCTATTTTTATATTGAAGCATTAATTACTTGTTAGCTCAGGGTCAGCGTTATACTCGACTTTATTTTCACACCAAATTTCTGCAAAGCTATAAAGACAGTATTCTTGGCTGGTATAAATAATCCTGGAGGCTTAATTTTACTAGAAGTAGCCAGTTATTTATTAAAACATGATGTTAGTAGAGTTAGGGATATTCTGGCTAGATTATTTTTCTCTAGAAAATAAATCATGGAACCATAAAATTGAAAAAATTATAAATTTATGTGTGGGAAAAAATGGATTGTAAATAGCTAAGTTGCCTTGCGAGGAATTGGAAAATGTGCTGATACTTAGAAACTACCTCAGTTCTGAGGAATTTCCTTTCCAGCTTTGAGTGCTATTGCATTTACTTGGTAGAAGTGAATCTGGTCTCCAATATGTAGCTGAAAGAGTTATCCCTATAGACCTTGTTAGATTGTTTTTAATTTAGAGGGTTGAACTACATCCAGCTGTTTTCTTTCAGCAAAGTTCCCTAACAAAGAGAATTTCTGAATTAAATATTGCTGATGGTTTCCATGACTTTTCCTGATTTGTTTGGTTTCATGGCATTTTCTGATTGCCCTTTAATTATTTAAATGGTTCTAGCCATTTGAATTTTAATCCTGAAATAAACAAACCTTAGATGCACTACCATTGTAAATATATCGTGGTAAGGTTTGACTGGATAACCCTTCTGGCTCATACCCAGCTGGCAGGCCAGCAGAGTTAAATGGAGAAAAAAGAATAAAAAAAATAAAACTTCTTCAGAGCTCTGAGATTGGTGGAACAAAAGCCCTTATGTTCGGAGTGGCTGCCTGCTCCAACATCTCCCTTGGTGTAAGTGTTCATATGTAAGAAAGTTGCTTGTAAATTCTCCTGGTTTTGAGCCTTTCTGCTCAGAAAACAAAAGCACTTCTGAATTTATATTTATCACTTTACAACTAATGGCTCACTAATTATTATTCCTCAGTTTGGTACAAGCCACCAATGCAAAGACTTCCCGGACAGTTTTAAGCATGTCCAGTTGATGTAAATAGCACAAGAGACTGCCGGTATATAAAGGACAGATTTGTCACCTGGGGCTGCAGGAAACAAGAGTAAACATCAATGTAGGATGATCAAAAGTTCCTGCTTCTATTTTGTGTTTGTGTGTGAAGTTGGCTCTCTGACATGAGCTTGTAAACTAAACCATACGGGTAGGGATGAGACATGCTGCTCACTTCAGGGAAGGCATGTGCTCCCCTCTTTCAGATTTTTTTTTTTTTTCCACATAATCATTGCCATTATGGGCATGATTTAAAGAAAAATTCCCATATATAAAATTAATTATTAAAGTTAATAGAGCTGGTGAGTGCACTTCAAATGCAAAATGAAGCAGAAAGGTGTCCTTGGCAGCATGGGAGGTGCTGTCTCCCAAACCACTGGAATGAAAAGATCCAGCTCTTAATAGGACCTGTTTTAACAGCTCAGTGCCTGTCCTGAAATGGCTTCACAGGTGACTCGTGGAGGGGGAAAAGGAGAGCATGTAATGGGACTGTGATCAGAGTCTCTTGTTTCCTGTTGTGTTGGTGCCCCCCTCCCAAGTCAGGACTAATGGCCAGAGCAGCAAGAGGAGTCTTCCACACTCCAGGGTCCTGCTCTTCTCCTGGCTGAGCCAACCTGGATTTGTCCTCACAGGCAAGGTGGTGTGTTAGTTTTGGAGAGTGCAACCTCTCAGAGCAGTGGTCATTTCTTAGACCAGATTGTGCTATTGTTTCCATCACCATCCCATAATTGCTTTGATAGAGATCAGGCAAGCCCTCTGGTTTGATCCTGGCTCTTTCCTCATTGTAGCATCTGGTGTTGGGTCTCTCAGAGCATGGCACATAAAAATCCCTTCTACCTGTTTGGATGCTTTTACTTACCGTGTGTCCTACAGTAGTTGCCAGTCCTGTTTGTCACCTTTCTCACAAAGTCACCCTCTTCCTTCCCTCCTGCAGCCCACTGTGAGTGTGGCAGTGTCCCCCATGGGTGCCAGCAGTAACCAGATCATGACAGCTGCTGCTTGTGCCCTTCACTGGGCAGCACAAAACCACAGCATTTTCTCTTGTCCACTGGCACATCTCCACAGCCTGGAGTGGCAGACACCCAGGTCTTGCCAGCACAGATGGGCCTGGGGCATCCTGGGGACCCTGAGAACCAAGGACTGGGGTGTGTGTAAGCTGGTGGGAATTGCTGCAGCAGGAAATTGGAGCCTGGGTAAATCCATCTGTTTATTGGAGGAAAGCAGCTTGTGCTTTTGGGGTTTTCTTAATGCTGATTCTTAATGCTGATGGCTTTCTTTTTCCATGTAAGCTCAGCTGGGATAACTGCAGTGTCCATGCCAGATGTGATGGCCAGGGGACACCTGCCTGCAGTGGTTTGTAAGCCAGCATTGCAGTTCTGGCCAAGCTGGCAGGAGGATTGCCTGATCTCTGCTGCTTCTCTTCCTCAGAATATTCTCTAGGACTGGTGGTAATTTAAAAATACATATAAAAATGTATAGAAGGAGGTAAGAATTGATGCAGAAACACTGCAATCCTGGTCCCAAATGGTGAAGTGTGCTATGTTTCATGGCATCTTTAAAATTGCTGGGGTTTAATGGTTTAAAATACCTGGAAGGCACAGGTTGGTTAGAGATGATGCAATAATGTTGGTTTTAGGACCACCTGAGTGTGAACTAACCCTAGTAATAGTTTTCATTTCTTGATAATGCACTATTTCAGGAATCAGGTTTTCTGGGTTTGCTTTGCTTTTCTTGTTGCTTAATCCTCTGCTGTGGTTTGTTTGATCACTTGTAGCAGTGTAAATTGCCTGGGAAGACACAGCTCTTTATGGGCTTGCTGTAATTCTAGGTTAAGTGTGCTCAAATTGCTGTAATTTGTATCTAATGGATTAGATGGATTGAGAGCCCTTTTATAACTGTTGGAGCAAGGAGGGGCTCTGGGAGGAAGGGAAGGCATCCTGGGCAGGGCTGGTCCCTCTGTCCCTCTTCCCTGGGAGAACTGTCCTTTTCATGATCCCAGGGCTGGACAGCCTGGCACAGCTGGGACCCAGCTGGGTGCAGGAGGAGCAGGCAGCTGTGCAAAGAGGCTTTTGCTGAACCCAGGAGGTTTTGGGGCATGCTGATGGCAAGTCCTGATGTGGTGTTGCCTTCCCCTGGTGCTGTCCCTGTGCTGTTGGGTGGGTAACTGCTGGGGATGTTTTTCCTCCCTGGACCTCTCTGCCTTGACCCAAAGGAGATCCTTTTGCCTTTTAGCCTGCTTGCTGAGATTTGGCCCTGTGGTTCCTTGCTGCCCTGGCTCCTTTTTCCCAAACCTTTGCTCTTTGTGGTGGTTCCTCTTGTGCATTCCCTGTATCCCAACAGGAGCAGAGTGGGGATGTATCTCACCATGGACTCTACTCAACACCAGCCAGAGATTGGTGCAACTGCCATAACAGAAGTTTTGATTTTAAAGGCAGCTCCTACTTGCATCAACAAATTTGCTTCACTTGTTAGTCGTTGACATGGTTTTATGATGGACTTGGCATTCCTAGGGTAAGGGTTGGGCTTAATATTCTTTCCCAGTCTTAATGAGTCTATGATTCATTTAAACAGCCAGGTAATGTCTGTCTCCCTGATGGTTTCACAGGAGCTGAGTGGGAGCAGCTTCATCCCCATCTCAAAATCTGGGGTGCCTGTGCCCCTCATTTGTGTATTGCAGCAATTCCCCTACAAAACTGCTCATCTCCCCAGTGTCCTGCCACACTGTCCCCCTCCACGTGTGTCATTAATTCCTGTAATCCGATGCAAATCAACATGCTAAACCCCTCATTAATTGGGTTACTGATTTAGACTAATGAGACTTACAATCTTGGAGAAGGTTGAGGGTATTTGTTTCTCCTCTGACAAGCTATTGTCAGCCCCACAATGGCTGGCCCTTGGCTGGGCTGGTAATTGCCTCGTGACTGTATTTGCATCAACATAATGGCAAGGATGTTAGCAGGAGCTAAGACATCTTTTGGTCTGAACAGGAAAATTCAGGATTAGCAAGGTGGAATGCGTTTGCCAGCAGTTCCTGGCAGCTCTCTTGTGCAGGGTGGCTTCTCTTCACCTATAACTCAGCTCTGTTGGTTGTTTCCATTATTAACCTGCTTTTCTTCAGACCTTAATAAGCTCAGCCATAAAAATCAGGCCTGCCTGAAAACTTGGCACAGTAGGAATTGGCCAGACTTTTATTTTTTCTGGTGGGAAGAGCTGATGATTATTTTTAGAAGAAATTGTTTCGTCTGTGAAGTTTAATGGGTTGAAATGCTGTTTTGGCATTCACAAGCCTTCAGACCAGCTTTGTTGAAAACCCAATTTAGCATCACCAATAATACAGTAATGCTGAGGATCCCCAGGGGCAGGCAGCTGAAACAATAGCTGGAATGGTACATTTTTAAAACTAATTGTTGCACACATCCAGCCATTTCCCCCATGCCACTACCACACACCACTTGCTGTCTTGTGCAAGGCAGATCTGAGGACAGTAAAGTCCACAGGAGGCATTTCACTGATGTGGACTGGGGGAAATCTGCATTTCCAGGGACTCTTTAATGGAAGCATGGTCACAGGTACATATCCACTGGATCCCTGCAGCAGAAAGACAACTCTGATTTAACCAAGAGTTTTTTTTTTTTCTTTCTTTTTTCTTTCTTTTTTTGGCTGGCTTCATTTGCATCCTCATAACAGACTGTGTTTATATTGGAGCTATATATCCTAAATATATTTCCTGTGTGGCAGGGCTCTGGAGGCAGCTCTCAGTCAATGTGTCTTCACACCACCCCTCTGATTTTGGGTGAGCAACCATCCTGCCTTATTTGCAGGTGAGGAGCTGAGCACCCTTATAAAAGGACAGTGGAGTAAGAGACTAAGTGGTTCTCACTTGTTGTTTGCTCTGCATTTCCTGTTTCTAACAGACCATGCTGTGTTCAGGAGGGTGCTTCAGGTAAAATGCCTCTCAGAATGAGACAAGGTGATGACTTCTGAGTGGCTCCAGGGCCTTTCATGTTTTGGGGCAAGTGGAGACTGGCTGCTGTGTCACAACTTTCTTCCTTTGTTTTTCTCATAGGAAAAATTCAAATTTGGAGAGAAAAATCCAAAAGTATGATCACTCTTTATTGATTGCTGAATTCTTTGGATGTTTGTGCATTGAAAACCACTTGAGTATTGAACAGGAAGGAATTTGTGCTACAGAACAGTGGTGGAATTTTCAGTTTTGAGCAGGAAGAGTTGGGGGTCAGTGGTTATGTGGGTGAGTGAGGTCTCTCAGCAAGCCAGGGGCCACAAGAGTCAGTGTTACAAAGGAGCTGTTGTCTTTGACAGAGGGCTTCTGGAGCCTAGCTGTCTGAAAATAATTAGCCAAATAAATTAGGTGTGCTCCATGCTAAGTAATTCTGACATTTGGCTTCCTAGGGAAAGGGGTAATGTACAGACAGAGATACCTCAGCTTGTCCTTTGTCCCTGAGAGGGGCACCCATGAGGAAGATGGGGGCTGTTCTTTGCACAGATGGTGACAGGGCAGGGCTGCCCTGCTTCCCCCTGCAAGAATGTCCTGCCACTGAGGCCATGTTGAGCTGCAATAAAAATGGTAAAAATTCCATTCCATGGAGGTGAGCTCCATCATATTGGTGCAGGCACCACAAGGGGCTCATCCAGGAGCTCCCAGAGTTGTGGGACTGGACTGAGAGGTGAAGGTCAGAAATGAGAGGGAGACAGGAGAGGAGTGCCTTGGGCAGCACTTGAGCTGTGTCACTGCCCTGTCCTTGTTTTCTGTCCTTTCTTTCATTCTGTTGTTATTTAAGGTGCATTAGATGCATCTCCTGGTGTTGTATTAGCCACCCTTCCCTGAGAGGGGCTGGCAGTACATCTTTTGGCCCACATTCCTGTGCTGGTTTTCTCTATCAAAAAGCAGTGGGGGTTTCAGCTTTTTGACCACTTTTATAATCCAGTATTGCAGAGGTTCTTGCTGGTCACCCTCCCAACGGAGCCATGCTCAGAGTGCTTTAATCCTGCTTTTCACAGTGTTTTAATCCTGCTGCAGGGTGGGAGCAGAGCAGTTTTTGGAGCCTGGATGGGACAGAGATGCAGGTGGCAGTCACCTGGAGGAGGTAGGTTTGTATGTGGGTTTTGCACTGCATCCTCCAGGTGTTCACAGAAATTAGAAATGAATTTGAAGCCTCTGGAAGGGAGAAGCCTCCCCCATTACAATTTGCATTGCATAGGGCATAGGTTTGCTCCTTTCCTCAGTGTCCTGCCCTTACTGCTCACACATGGAGCTAAAGAAGCAGGATTCCCAGCTGTGAGGAGTTGCTTAACTCATAGGATTGTGAGGTGCATGGAAAACATGAGTAAAACCACGACCAAACCTACATATTTATCCTATTTCAATGAATGGGGGAAGCAATGGATTCCACCCTTGGTTTTCAGAAGCATTAAAGGGAGAAAAAAGCTCACCAACACCCAAAACCCCTGCAGCCCACCAGTGGTGAGGGTTGTGCTGGGGCTGCACATCCCCAGGAGCAGACAGGACCATGGCTTGGAGCTGAGCACAGGAATAGTCCTGGCTGTGATGAGCCCAGACTGCTGTGAAAGTGAGCAGTGAAATGATGTCTCCACCATGGGAGTGAGAATCCAGGCTCTGTGCAAAGTCCTTTCCTGCAGGTGACAGGGATTTCCAGGGCTTGTGTGAGGAGCCCCAGGTCTGGTGGTACAGCTAATCCATGCACTCTGTGTTTATTCATGGCTCCCCTCTTCTGGGCCCTGCACTGAGACAGCACAGTGCTCTTAATGAGAGCACAAAAGTTAAAACTGGGTTTTTTTTACTTTTAAAAATTAGTGGCAGACTGTGGCTGTTCAGGTTGCTATTTTAACTGCTCCAGATGTCAAGCATGGCTCAGCCAAGATCAATGCGTAATCCGAAGGAAATACTGTTAATTTCAAAGGAATGTGGTCAATATTTAAATATTTTGGATCTTTTTAATATGTAGCCAGTGGTAGTGCTCTAACTGGGCTTATTAACTCTGCTTTTGGAGCAGTGATTCTATTAGCATGAATTAATGTCTATTAACATTATTGATTTTCATTTATTTTAACGTGTGGCCCCGTAACAATGCTGGTTATTTTAGACACTCTCTGAGGCTGTGCTGAGTCGGGAGCTGTTGGTTTCAGGCCTGATCCCACAAGCTTTTATCCTTCCAGTTCCTGTTTCAGCTCTGACTTAGCTCCAAGCCTGCAGAGTGGCTCTGCTGACTCCAGCAGCAGTGGGGTTGAGCTGCTCCAGTCCTGCTCCATCCAGCCCCAGCTGCAGCTGCAGAGAGTCTCCACATGTCCCTGCATGGCCAGGGTGATTTAACCCTGCACACACCAGCAGCCACTGAAATGCCCCCTCTGCTCTGCCTCCACATCACAGCAGGACAAAATCCTGGCTCTCATACCCAGCAGCAGCGAGTGGGCTGGACCTGGTCTATATATTAAATTCTGTTTCTAAATTAAGCCCAGGTAGACCCATTTCCCCTCCCCTCCTCTGACTTTTTATGCCTATTAAATGTATAAAGCACTTAAAAGGCAAAGGGTTTGTAATGAGGAACAGAGTATTCTTGAATGTTTTGTTAAAGGTATGGAAAATACAGAAAGCTTTGAGAAAAAATTTCCTTTACATCTGATTGAAGAACAACTTAAAATAACAGAATGAGCTGCATCTTACAGAGCTAGAAATGGACTCATTTTTTAACAAAACACAGAGTCCATAACTCATCATTTTCTTAACAAAATATCTGTTTTCAATAGCTGTTGAAATATTTTGCTCGTAGAGATCACACATTTTTAGTGAAAGACGTATCAGTTTTTGGTTAAAAATATTTCTAAAAGCCAAATTATTCTTCTTTAAAAAAAATTTTAAATCACTGGCAAAATTACAGAAAAGTTGCACAAGAAGAAAATTATATTTTTTTAAAATAGGCACTCAGGAAAAAAAAACCAGAATGCCACAGATTTTGGTCTGCGTCAGAGAATGCTCTCATTAAAAGGAAACCTTCAGCTCCTTTGAAGAAACCTCACCCTTTGTTCATGTTTAAGAGAAATGGTTCTAGTTACTGAGAGAGTGTTTGCCTTTTTCAAAAAAAAATGTTTGTGTGGGAGATGTTTTACATTTGAGTGACGCCAGAGAGCCAAAATGTGGAGCTGGATTGGCAGTAATGACCACAGGCTGATGTAGCTGGAAAAATTCAGCTGAGAGCCTTTGGGGAAAGGGGAGGGTTTCCCCTCCCTCTCCAGGCAATGGGATATTTGGATAAGGCCAAGCTCTTTCTGGGTGGGGAGAATGTGGGGCAGGCAATGTGCAGGGCTGGGTGCCCTGGCTGAGGGCACATCTGGCTGCACATCTGGGGCCGTGCACACCTGCCCAGCTGTGGCTCTGTGCTGTTTCTGCCTGCATGCACTAGATGGCATTGCCAACTTGGCTACAGGGACTCTGGGGGGGAGCATCAGCAGGGCTGCCAGTGCTCATTTGTGGTTTTCACTTCTGAAGTTCCCTGTGCAGGGGAGAGCAGGGTGGAGCTGCGTGGGCAGCTCAGGTGCTGGTGCTGCTGCCACAGCTGTGCTCATCCTGAGCAGCTCAGGTCCAGCCTGGGACCTGCTCTGGGCACGGGCACACAGCAGAAATGATCTTTGCTGCTGCCAACAACCTCTACAAATGGGGTGGATAAAGAAGAGAAAGGCCAGGTCAGTGGGAAGGAGAAAGCTGAATACCAGAGACAGGAGTTCAGCAGCACCTCTGGACCCCGTTCAGGCTGTTTATTCCCTTTTGTTGTCTATTCCCTTTTGTTGTCTCCAGGGAGAGCCTTGCCCCTGTCCCCCCTGTCCCAGTTTCTCCCTGGCTGTGCATGCTGGGCTGGGATCAGTAACTGTGAAGCTGAACAGAAAGCTTTGGGAAGGGGGTGTGTGTACCTGAGGGGTTGTGACCTGGTTCCTTGTCTACAGCAGCTGGCACTGAATGCCTGAAAAACATGAAAGCATGCCAAAAATGGAGGCATTGTAATCCAGAGAGCCTTCCTAAACTGTCACTTGCTCCTTGAACTCTGAGCTGCTTTTTAAAGGCCAAAGGTATGTTGCTGGTTTTTTTTACAGCCCCACATCCATTTGCAGAGAGCAAACCAAGTCAATAAAACCAGGAAGGAGTGCCTGGGTTGGATCTGCAGCGCTGTCACATCCCTGCAAGCAGGAAACCCACTCCAGGGCATGTTCTCCAGGGCATCCACCCCAGTGTGCAGCTCTGGGATGCTGAGCAGTGTGGGAACAAGCAGCCAGGGTTGCTCCAAGACTGTGAGCACCTCCTGCCCTGCCAGTGTCAGCCCCAGGGCTCCACTGGGACAAACGTGGCATTGTTTGCTATCCTGCCTTGCAGTTTCCCTTGAAAACGAAATCCTGAGCAGCATTCAAGTGAAGCAGAGTTCCTGCTGTCCCAGCTGGCAGCCAGGGAGGAGGAACACGCTCTCTTGGAAACGTCTCCGCCTTGTGTCCTCGGGCGGGCTGGCAGCTGGCTTGTCGTTTGGAGTTCCCCTCTCTTGCCTGGGGTGTCCTTCAGGGCACTGGTGTGTGGCTGCCAACAAATCTAACGATCGGCAAAAGTCTTATTTGTGTTGTGTTAGCATCTCAAAGCATCCCTGTGACTTTCCATGCTGCTCAGTGTTGGCGCTGCAGAAACACTCATAAAAATGTTCAGGGTAAATCTCCCCCTGGTTCCTGCTGGAGCCTTCTGAAAATGGAGATGTGGGAGAATTCATGGTGCAACACTTCCCTTTCAGAATACTTCTCTCTGCATGCAGCTAGGAGTTTGTTTGTGGGGAGGGCTGCTCACACCACTTTGGGCATTCAAGTTTCCATGGAGAGGGACCTGGCTGCTTTTCCTGCCTGGGAGGTGCAAGGCTTGGAGCAGAGCTGCCCTTAGAGAATGAAGCATTTGTGCTCAGCTGAGCCTCCTGAAGGAGGGCTTGGCCCAAGTGTGCTCTTTGGGCCACCACAGCACTGTCAGTCAGCAGCTCTTGGTTGCACACCTTGTTTTGGATGAGATATTTTGTAGGATCTTTGGCAAGTCTGTCTTTTACCAGAGGTACAGACATAAAACAGAGAGGACTGAGATAGCTGTGAGCTGGAAGTGCTGCTGCAGGAGGACTCTCTGCTCCCACTAACCCCTGGTTTACTGCCCTGCACCAGTGGCCCCACCAGTGCCATGTGTTGACATTTCTGATGGATTATGTCCATTCTCCTGTCACCATGAGCCACCTCTGTGTGCCATGCTTGGGATGCTGAGCAAAAACTCTGTGGTTCATGTTATAAAACTGAGCTGAATTTAGGTTTTTTTTTTTTATCTTCCAGGCAAACCAAAAATTCTGCCATTGTAGTGTGTATAAATTTATTTCATCAACCTTTTTCACAAAACTGAAATGCAACTCACTTTTTGGTATTCCTGCAGACCTTTGTGATGGGACATATTGAGAGATCCAAACATCTGTACCAGTGGCTGTGAGGTGGACAGGAAATGTGTGTTTTTACTGCTCACATAGGAAAGAAATCTCATTAGATTTATGTGATCTCAAACCAATTATGTTCCCTGTGCAAAACCCAGGCCTCCAGCAGGGCAGCTTGTGTCTTTAAGACAATGAAAATAAACCAGCAGTGTTGGAGAAGCAGCATCTGTAATGTCCTTCTTAATGGGATGAATTAGGAGGAATGTGTATGGACACAATCCTAGAGACTGCTCTAAGCATAAGTGATTGGAGAAGGGTAGGAGAGCCTGTCATTCTTCAGCTTTATTAAAGAAGCTGATTATGCACATGCATAACTTGGAATTCCAGTCTCCAAACCTTGTGCTTCAGGCACTCCAAGTAGTGTTCATCTGCCAGGTAAATAACAATGAAATACTCATATTTACAATTGGAATTGCCTGAGTGTTCAGCTGGCCCTCACTCTGCCAGGTTGGACTTTCATTGCACTTTACTCATGGTCAGTGGCTTGAGAAAATCTCTTGACCAGACTTGCCTTGGAGCTGGCAGGAGCTCACGTGACTTCATTTGGAAAAGCAGGTTGGAAACTCTTCCCAAAGGTCTGACCTAAGCTCCCTGTTCAACCCAGGCAATTCCCAGCAAGGTCTGTCCCAGTCAGGACCACTGTTCTAGTAGCATAGGCTTATTTATATTGATTTTTAGTGATCCATTACATTTCTGCTGTTCTGAAAGGGTATAAAACTGCTCAGAAGATAAGAAAAAAAACCTTCACTCTTTGCTATAGATATGATTTTGTATTGAGGGGTAGTGTCCATTTACTACTAAACAATGTCCCCTCCATCCCTCCCACCCTTGTAGGCAGGTTTCTGAATGGGGGAGCTAGAGCAGATCCATGCTCTTGTGGCACTAAAATTAAAGAGAAAAGATGTCTGGTCACAAACTCTTCATTTCTAAAAGCAGTCTCCAGAAATGAATAATGGCTAAATTATCCCAGTGATGGGCAGACCTGCAAGTCCAGCTTGCAAACTGGCAGTCAGAGGTTCCTGGTGCCACGTGCCTGGAGAGGGTATTCCTTCTTTGTGTTTTTTCACATGTATCAGTGTGATTAACTCTGTTGTAAGGGAGAGCCAGCTCCATCTGAATTTGGGGGTTGATGTTAGTGCTTTCATAACAGAATTAATGCCTAAAAGCATGTTTCAGAATATGCTCAAGACATGATCTGCCTTTCAGTGTGTGAGCTCTATCTTAGAATTACAGCTAAACCTCTGCAGTTTAGAATCTAGGTGAAGGTTTGATTATCTAGGAAGAAAGGGAAGAAAAGCCAAACACTTCAGCATATGGTACTGAACACAGTTTTATCTCAATGGATTTTGTTCATAACCTCCTTGTGGAACTTAACAGAAAATTAGATCTCTGCCACTGAATTCTTAAAGGCATTAGAAAGCACTTTGGTGTAGACCTCACCTTCCATCAAATTCCACTCCAGTGACTTTTAAAGAATGCAGCTGTTTCACTCATTTTGAGTCCTTGCAGACTTTTCCATAGGGGATATTTCTAGTTTTGCAAACAGTTTCCCATCAATCCAGCAAGGAGGCAGGAAAAAAAAATTAAAAAGAAAGAAAGGCATTTTGTCTTGAGGAAAATGTTGTGTGCTCAGCTGGAGCCTTTCCTGTGAAGCTGCTCTCCCAAGGCCCAAGGAGCTGCTGGAAGTTCCCATGGCTGCTCCTGTGCTCTGGGCTCTCCAGGCTCAGAGCTGCTCTCCTGGGTGCAGATAATGTGGTTGTGCTGTGCAGGAGCCATGAGGGTGGATTCCCAAGGACCCTGACCAGCAAACCTTCTGAATGCCCCAAAATCACCATGTTTAAAAAAGATAGAAGAAAAAATTAAGAAGTATTGCAAGGAATATGTTGAGTACTTATTTTGGCTGCTGGTGTCTTTCCAGCCAAGGAAATCCCCTTTGGCTAGATTTTGATGTCCTTGCTGTGGGTAAATGTCCCTTCTCCCTCTGTGACCAGCTGGCATGTGTGCTTTGCTTTGAGAAACCATCCCTTGGGACTGAAATTCTGCCATATT